>NC_056750.1:225015542-225300542 GCF_019279795.1 Protopterus annectens
GTTATCCCACTCCACAAAGGGGGAGCCACCACGGACCCCGGGAACTACCGCCCCATTAGCCTGATGAGCCTGGTCTGCAAGGCTATGGAGCATATCATCATGGAACTTATAAACAATGACATTGGTAATCTCCAAACTCTGGACCCTACCCAGTTTGGGTTTGTAAAAGGCAGATCATGTCTCCTAAACCTGATAGACTTCTTTGAAGCAGTCACCAAAGCCGAAGATGAGGGTAAAGTGGTTCACACAGTCTATCTAGATCTCGCCAAGGCTTTCGCCACCATCCTCCAATCTGGAATTATAGACAAACTCACTAAACTAGGTATAAATCCCTGTCACAAGATGGATTGCCAACTGGCTCACTGCAGAATCCACACTGTGAAAGTAGCAGACTCTAAATCCAACTTCAGACCAGTGACAAGTGGAGTACCACAGGGTTCAGTCCTAGGTCCACTCCTGTTTGTTATCTACTTCTCTGAAGTACAGGCTAGCACAGAAGGTCTTTGGCTAACAAGGATCGCAGATGACTGCAAAATAGGAGCCATAAACAAAACTCCTAACGATGTGGACATCCTACAAAATGGCCTCAGTGAGACAGATGCTTGGTGTCAAAGCCATGGCCTCAAGCTCAATGCTAAAAAGTGCATTGTCATCCCTTTTGGTAAAAACTATGTACCCATGAACTACCACATAGGCGGTAGCCTACTTAACACCAAAAGTGTGATAAGAGACCTTGGGACACAGGTGGACAGTAGTCTCTCCTTTGATAATCACATCGCCACACTAGGTTTTGCATCCCAGGCAGTGCCGGTTAGCTAGGGTAAAACTATTGCCGGCTCCACAAAGTTTCCTCTTCAATTTTTCCCTTGGAACTAGACAAACTTTCAACTTAAGCACTCAAGCCATTCATTTCTCAGCCCAGCACTTGCTCAAAACTTATATCAAGCACTTGTAAACTCTAGCACTAGACCCTCCTGTACTGTACAGAAGGACAAGGCTCTCTATTCGACCTTACCAACCATCCAGTAAAAAAGTTCACTGTACCAATCCAGGCATGTCCAAAGGACAGTTTCAGGTGTACTCTCCAGTCCAACTGATTAATCTGGGCATTTTGAGGCAATGTTATAACTGCCTCATGTACACAGACAACCCCCCTCCTCCTACCACCAAACACTAATACATGCGAAAGATGCAGTTATACAGCCAAACTAGAGGCTAAGCTCTCTCAACCCAAGACTGGATCAGGCAGTCAAGAGGAGAAGGGAAATACTTGCATCACACCACCAGTCTTACATAGACCCATTAAACCAGCACAGGCAAAAAACACACATAAATACATGAAAACATATTTGGAGGGTCTAAATAAAAATCTGCAAAATGAACGGAGACCTCCAAAGCAAACATCCAAGCAACCTCCACCCGCCAACACAAACCATAAAACACATACTTTACAAAACCAGTGTGCCATGCAGTCACAGCCCTTAAGGCAAAATAACATACCTAACATACTAGTAATAGGTGACTCTATAGTCAGGCACACTGACATCCCATTCACTAGGTGGAATAAGGAGAAGGTTACTGTTAGCTGCCTGTCAGGTGCCAGGATCTGCCACATAACACAAGCACTCAGGTCACTCCAGAACAAGTACAAATATGACTCTGTCATTGTCCATGTTGGTGTGAATGACCTGAGCCGTACCTTCCTGGACTATATGAAAAGAGACATGGAAGACTTCTCTGATCACATAGCCCAGACCGGTATGACCCTGACTCTGAGTAGCATCCTGCCCTCACCAAGAATGATACCATGGTATAAAGAAAAAATTCTCGATTTTAACAATTGGCTAAGTTTCTGGTGTCATTCAAAGGGGATCCAGTGTCTGTCTGCCTGGGATGACATGCTCGACAAGCCACGCTGCTTCACTAGAGACAGCTTGCAGTTGTCACCCTTAGGCTTTCGAATACTAGCGAAGGCTCTTGCCACCACCATAGTGTCTTTTTCAGGCAAGGCTCAAAAGACAAACCCACCGCCATAAATAGCACAAGTAACAAAAAACTGAGGGTAATGCTACTCAATGCCAGAAGTCTAAACCTCAAAATGCACGCACTTGAGGCACTCCTCAGTATGGAGAAAATCGGTATATGTGCAGTAACAGAAACCTGGTTTAAGGCTCCACTGAGCACCCCAGCACTACCAGGCTGCAACTCATACCATACATTTTGGCCACAGAACCCAAACCGAAATACAAAAAGTGGAGGTGTATCCATATTCATCAAGGATACCCACACCTCCAGGTTAGTGGCACAGCACAATGCTTCAGACATCATCCACGTGCAACTAACAATGGGCAAAACTGCAATTCAAAATGTAGCTTGCTACAGATCACCCACTATGTCCCAGAACCCACATTCCGTGTTTCTGGAAACACTGGGAAACATAAAGGTCCTACCAAACACCCTAATATTGGGTGATTTCAATTACCCAAACATTAACTGGGAGAACTACTCAAGTACTAACTCCCTTGCCTAACTTTTCCTAGAATTTATAAGTTCAAATGCCGTGGTTCAACTGGTCAACACTCCCACCAGAGCTGACAACATATTGGACCTGGTCATCACCAACATGGGCAACCGGTGTTCCACACCAGAGGTCAACCCCTAGCTGGTTAGATCTGACCATAAACAAATCACTTTGGATATCCATATTCCACCCCCACCCCCGGACAAGAAAACCTCCATGAAAAACTTTTCAAAAGCAAACTTCACGTTACTTAAGACCGAGGTGGAAAGTTTCAAAGCCCCCATGCTGAAGGATAACACTGTCCAAGCTGCAAAATCCTTTACTAATGCATTCTATGGGCAGCTACAAGAATGCATGGATCGTGCCATTCCAAGCAAAACCAAGACTCACTCCTCCAAGAAAAGGAAACTGGTCTGGTGGACTCCTGCCATAAACAAGCTATACAATAGAAGGAGGAAACTAGTACAGAAAAGAATAAAATCCCAAGAAGGGAAGACATCCCTGATCAGTATCAGCAAGAAACTACGATCCCTCATAAAATATTCCAAGGTGAGTTTGAAAGAAAAATTGCCAAGGACTCCAAAGATAACCACAAGGCATTCTTTAGCTATGTCAAGAATCTAAGTGGCAATGCTCAGATCTGCCCGGAGTTAGTGCAGAATGGCACAAAATACACTGAACCAACCGATATCGCCTACATCCTGGCAGACAGGTTCAGCGCAAAGTTCACCCCCTTCTCACCCCCAAAAGGGCCCATAACCATACCAGAAGAATGTAGAGTCCCTGAAATCACAGACACTCAGGTTAAAACAGCCCTCTCCAAAGCCAGAAACACAGCATCAATGGGACTGGACGGTGTCCCAGGCTGCATCCTACATGAACCCAAAGATGAACTAACCCCTCACCTAAACACACTGTTCAAACTCAGCCTCTCCACAGGCTACATACCCATAGAGTTGCGCACAGCAATGGTTATTCCACTCCACAAAGGTGGAGCCACAACAGACCCTGGGAACTATCGCCCTATAAGCCTGACTAGTTTGGTCTGCAAGGCTATGGAGCACATCATCATGGAACTCATTAACAGACACATTGGGAACCTCCAAGCACTGGACCCTACCTAGTTTGGCTTTGTTAAGGGCAGATCATGCCGCCTAAACCTGGTGGACTTCTTTGAGACAGTTATCAAGGCTATAGATGAGGGAAAGGTGGTACACATAGCCTACCTAGACCTCGCTAAGGCCTTCAACACCATTCCCCATTCTGGTATTATAGACAAGCTCACCAGCCTGAACCTAAACCCCTATGTCACAAGATGGGTTGCCAACTGGCTCATGGACAGAACCCACATGGTGAGAGTTGTGGGATTTAGGTCCAACTCTAAACTGGTTACAAGTGGCATTCCCCAGGGCTGAGTCCTAGGACCCCTCCTGTTTGGTATATACTTCTCAGAGGTACAGGCAAGCACAGGAGGACTAAGGCTGACCATGTTCGCAGATGACTGCAAACTAGAGGCTATAATTGACTCTCCGGCTGACACAGACATCCTCCAAATGGGTCTCACTGAGACTGCTACCTGGTATCAAAATCATGGCCTCAAGCTAAATGCCAAAAAGTGCATAGTCATCCCCTTTGGAAAAAACAAAGTACCCACAAACTACCACATAGGTGGTAGTCCCCTAAATACGGAAGACGTAGTAAGGGATCTGGGGACCCAAGTAGATAGCAATCTCACCTTTGATAATCACATTGCCAAAGTGGTTAGAAAATCCTTTTTACGTGGCCCACCTAATAACAAAAGGGTTTGAATCCAGATCAAAAGAGGTCATTGTGCCCCTCTACTCATCACTCATCAGAACCATCATAGAGTACAATGCCCCATTTGGGATGTACCTTAAAAGACACCTGCAACAGCTGGAAAGACCACAAAAGTACCTCATCAAGAGGATCAATGGCCTCAAACAGATGCCCTATGCAGATTGACTGAAGAAACTCCAGTTGTACTCGGTTGCATACCACCTACTCAGAGGTGATCTCTGCCTGACATACAAGGCCATGTCCAACCCAGAATTGATGGACATGCTCCACCTAAGGAAAACCTTATCCCCTCGAGCCACATGCTCTAGTGATCTAAACCTCACCACAACAATAAATAGGATGTGCTGGAGGGATAGATTCCTGTCCCAGAGACTTCCCATGCTTTGGAACAAGATCCCAATCTACATTAGGCAGAGCTCCTCGCTAACACTCTTCAAAAGAAACCTTGACGAGTGGATGGGAAACAGAAAGTTTACCTCGGGGATCACTTCAGTGGCTGTGCTGGACAGGGGCACAGGGAACTAATCTAAGGGGGTGGCGAAAGCCAACACATTCTGGCTAGGCTTATAAATGCCTTCAGGCAGATAGCTTAGTACCCACCTATGAACCTATGAACCTATGACTGTTTTATTCTGCACTTTAAATTTTCAAGTACTTCTGCTTTATATAGCATTGGCTAAATTCAGACTTGTTGAATCTAGACTGTTTGGTATCACTTAAGCACTAAAACCAGATATCTTACATTTAGAGGGCCTCCATGCACCATTGTGCCAGAGGTGTGAAGCTCAGGAAACATCTGAGTTGGGGACTGCTGGAATAAGACTCAGTTCTGGGCTTTCCTATTGGTTAGTTTATGTTAAAAATCTTTAACTTTGCTTGTATTTAAGCCTTGCATTTGTGGAGTCCAGCACTGTCATGGATAGACCCAATTGCCTAGAAAGATAATTTATCTGTTAATGAACCCTCCTAAGTTCCCCTGCTTCACTTCACGCAACTCAGTTGCACACCGAGAAGTGTTGTTGCAGTTTTCTACTCCTAGACATCTACAGAATAGCCCCCTGTTAATCCTAGATCAAAACCTTGTCTAACAAGCCCACTGCCCACTAGTAATTACGACATAAACCTACCATAATGAATAGTCAGTTTCCCACCATTTCTTCTGATTAACATGAGCATCCTGAGGCAATGTAGCAATTGCCTGATGTATACTGGCAGCCACCTGCTCCTAAAACAAATACAATATGTGAGAGAAATACTTGCACCATGGATTTGGAATCAGTTCTCTCACAAAACAACAAACTAGGCATCAAACAGGTTATCAGCATACATATTTCACCTCTTACACATAACAAGCTCACAACACATAAATCCAGATATGTGGAGGTATTCATTAAAAGCTTAACAAATGATCAGAGACCTCCCAAGTGCAAACCTGTTGCATACACTGCAGACCCAATAGAATCCACTACACATAATAACACACACAACAGTGTCTCAGTGAGTAAGTCCCTAAGGTAAAACACCTCAAATCCAAATGTCCTGGTCACAGGCGACTCCATAGTGAGACACACAGATGTCCCCCTCACTAGGCTGGATAAGGAGATGGTCACGGCTAGCTGGCTGTCAGGTGCCAGGATCCATCAAATCACTCATGCACTCAAGTCTGTCTACAACAAGTACCATTATGACTATGTCATAGTCCATGTTGGTGTGATATGTACCTCACTGGACTATATAAAGAGAGACATGAATGAACTCTCAGATTATGTGTCCCCTGCAGGTATGTCCCTAGCCCTAAGCAGCATTCAGCCCTTCACCCAGGATGATGCCTCAATATAAACAAAAAATGCTTGACTTCAACAATTGGCTTAGCTTCTGGTGTCAATTCAGGGGGATCCAGTATCTGTCATCTTGGGAAAACATAGTCAACAAACCACACTGCTTTGCAGAGGTGGTCTGCACCTGTCGCCTCTCAGTTTTTGGTTACTGGCAAAGGTAATTGTCTCCCCCATTGTGCCTTTTTTAGGCAATGTCATAACATCAAAATTCCTGACAAAAATAAATCCACTCGAGACAAACTCAAGGCTATGCTGCGTAATGCTAGGAGTCAAAACAGGAAATTGTACTCCCTGGAAGCACTACTCACCTTGGAAGATGCTAATGTCTGTGTAGTCACTGAGACATGGTTCAGTGATGCAGAGAACACCCCAGCCAGCTACAATGCCTTCCACAAGTTCAGACCTCAAAATGAGCATGAAAGAACCAAAGGCAGAGGTGTATCCATCTGCATTAGACAAATACACTTCAAGACTGGTTAAACAGTATAACTCTCTTGAACTACTCCAAATCCAACTAACTGTAGGTAAAACCCCCTTCCACATCATTGTTAGCTAAAGATCCCACACCATGAACCACGACAAACATGCTGCCAACCTGGACTTACTAGAGTTACTTTCTATGCAGCCAAACACCTTGGCCATGGGTGAATTCAGCTATCCTTCCATAGATTGGGAGACATATACAAGCACAAATACTCTTGCCCTGAGGTTCCTGAACTTTGTTAATGAAAATTCTCTAGAACAGTTTGTATGCACCCCCACAGGGGACTCAAATGTCCTAGACTTCATACTCACTAACATGGGGGGGGGGGCTCTGCACTACCCCATGTGTGTTACCCTTCCTGGTAAAGTCTGATCATAAATCAGTCGCGTTCAAAGTAACAATCAGACCTTATACCCTCTTAAGAGCAAATAAAATAAAAAAATTCTGTAAAGCAAACTGCCGCTTACTAAGCGATAGCAGAAATAGTTTCAACCCCTCCTGCTAACACAGCCAAGAATGACTCCTGTACAGAGGTGTACAGGAATGCCCTGTATAAACACATACAACTGTATAGACTCAGCCATATCTGAACAGATGAAAACCAGGTCCTCATGAAAAAACAAGCCACCTTGGTGGGCCTTAAGTGTAAATAGGTTGTACAACAAGAGGAAGAAACTGATGTCTAAGAACAAGAGGAAACTGACTCAGCAGAAGAAGAACACCCTTCATAGCTTGAACAAGCAAATTAGATATATTGTAAAGTCATCTAAAGCTAATTACAAAGATAAATTAGCATACCTAGCTAAAGATAATCACAAGGCATTCTTTAGCTATGCCCAAAATCTAAAATGGAAGGCCCAGCTTTGTGCCCAACTATTAGTGAATGGTGCCACTCATACTGAACCTGAGGAAATTGCGAACCTGCTAGCTGACAAATTTGGCCCAAACTTCACCACCCTGTCTCCACCAGTCATACCCCAAAGCAAACTTGACATCAGTCCTCTACCTAGTATCCCCAAAGAGCAGGTCATAACTATGCTGTCCAAGACCAGAAACATGGCCTCTATAGGACCAGATATCATCCCAGGCTGCTTGCTAAACAGTGTAAAACAGGACCTAGCAGAACCACTTGGCACTCTCTTTAACCACAGCCTAAGCACTGTCTTTGACCCAGCAGACTGGAAAACAGCAACAGTGATCCCTTTGCACAAAGGGAGTCCATCAACTGACCCTGGGAAATACAGACCCATAAGCCTAATCAGCCTTATCTGCAAGGCCATGGAAAGAATCATCATGGTACCTTATTAACAAGGCCATAGATGATGATCAAACTCTTGACCCAGCCCAATATGGCTTCCTTAAGGGTAGAAAGTGCTTATTAAACCTGGTGGACTTCTTCAAGAATGTCACTAAAGCCCTGGACAAAGACAAAACAGTGCATACCACCTATCTTGACTTAGCCAAGGCTTTTGACACAATCCTC
The DNA here is from genome assembly GCF_019279795.1 of Protopterus annectens. Taxonomy (NCBI): domain Eukaryota; kingdom Metazoa; phylum Chordata; order Ceratodontiformes; family Protopteridae; genus Protopterus; species Protopterus annectens. The sequence continues at coordinate 225,023,687 of NC_056750.1, forward strand.
TACTCAGGTATTATTGAGAAACTCACCTATCTGGGGATTAACACATATGTCACTAGATGGGTAGTCAACTGTCTCACTCACAGAACACATACAGTCAAAGTTGGGGATTCCACCTATATCTGTAGATCAGTTACTAGTGGTGTCCTGAAGGATCTGTACTGGGCCCGCTACTATTTGTAATCTAGTTCTTGGAATTCCAAGTGAAAGTAGATGGCCTGTGACTTACCAAGTTTAGTGATGATTTCAAATTGGGTGCAATCATCGAGTCCCCCAGTGATGTTAACATACTACAAAAAGGGCTTACAGACAAATGATTGGTGATAAAGCCACAGACTTAAACTAAATGTAAAAAGAAAAATACATTATTATTCCCCCTCAACAAAGGGGAAGTCCCTGCAAATTACATCTAGACAATACCCATTAAACTCAAACCCAGTGATGTGAGATTTGGGAATGCAGGTTGATAGCAACCTAAACTTTGTTCACCATGTGTCCACTGTGGTAAGAAAAGCCATTGCACATCTCATAAGTAAGGGAATCACATCCAGAACTAAGGATGTTATAACTCTTCTGTACTTGACCCTCATCAGACCACTAATAGAGTACAACAGTCCCTTCTGTATGTACCAAACACCTGCAGCAGCTGGAGAGACCACAGAGATTTCACACCAAGAAAACTCAAGGCCTTCAAAACATGACTTATGTGAATAGACTGAAAGCCTTGTCACTGTACTCTGTATCTTATAGACTGCTGAGGGATGACTTGTGCCTGGCCTACAGAGCAGTCTCTGATCCTACCTTAATAGGGTCATAGGTGTTTACTAGGCTAATGGCCACAAGGGCCTTTCTAAACCTATCCATGCATCCCAAATCACTGACAAGTTCTGATACCCTTGATAAGCGTAATCATGGCCTGGGAGATCAGCCATTTACAAGTTACCTGTGCCCATTAGAGGCATAGGTGCCAAACTAGGGATGAATTTCCAGTTTCCCATCCAATTGTCCAAGTCACACTTGAATTGGGTTAGGGAGGAACTCTGCTTCACATGGATGTGGAGCCTTATCTATAGATGGGGTAGTTTCTGAGATACATACCTATCTCTTCAACAGGTCCTATTTCTATCACAGTCAAGGTTTAAGTCTTTAGAATGGATAATTCTGATGCTGTTTGTTTTTTGGATATGGAGGAGGTCCATCAGAGTGGGGTCTGACAATGCTATGTATGCCAGGTATAGATCTCCCCTCAAAAGCCTGTAGGAGACAGAATACAGGGATATAGCTTTGAGGCAGTCTGCATAGGACATTTTACTTATGTCCTGTTTTCTTTTACTGAGGAACCTCTGTGGACATTCCAATTGTTGGATATGCCTGCTTAGGTACATACCAAAGGGGGATTGTACTCAATGATAGGTATTATGAATGCCGAATACAGTGGAACAATGGCTTCCTTGGACTTAGACGCCAAACCTTTGTTTATAAGTTGTGCAATATAGAATGATTTCCTCACCACTGTAGACAAGTAATGATCAAAGGCTAGATTACTATCTACATGTGTCCCTAAGTCCCTGACTACTGGGTCAACTCTAAGGGTTGTGTTATCAATATAATTACCAGGGATGGACGATTTCCCAAAGGATACTATTTGCATTTCTTGGCATTTAGTTTTAGTCCATGGCTCTGACACCAGTTGTTTGTCTGTGTCATACAAATGGAAATATTGCACATTCACAAGTCAAATGGGACAAGATTTACTCGCTCCATGGCTCTTAACCACACTTGTGACATTAACAGGACATGCTGGAGAGACAGATATGTCTCACAGAGATTGCTGCTCTTTTGGAATAAACTCCTAATTCACATAAAGTAGAGCTCCTGAATAATCTTATTTAAGTGCAACCTGCACAATTGGATGGGAGACTGTAAATTTACCCCTGGGTGGCGCCTATGTCCTTCATGGATAGTGGCAGTCGGTGCTGCTCATAGATTCACATTGCAAATATAGACCATTTAACATGGTCAGTAAGGGAACATGGGTATAACATGAATAGACTTGTAAAGGTCCTAGGGCCATTAGCCTAGTAATCTCCTATGAACCTATGGAAAATAGATACAACTTATATTTTGAGAAATTTTACCCAGTTTAGAGAAATTAAAGATAAGATAGACTAATCTAAATAGGAATTACAATATGAAGTGAGAGAGAAAAAACAGGGTTATGGGGCATTTAGATGTAGAGTCAGGGGACAGAAGTTGGTTAAAGTTATGAAGTCAGTGAAGAAGGGAGAGTACTGAAGTGTAATGTACGAATAGGTACTTGCTCATATTTAGAGATATAGTTTATGCTGGGGTTGACCAAGAACAAAGACAGATTTTGGCTAGGAAGTCTTTCAATATGGTTTTAAAGGACTGGAGTCAGGTATTGACTTGATGGATATAGATTAGGAGTTCCAGGCCTTAGCAACACAATATGAGTACAGATTATGCCCAGCTGATAAAGTTTACCGAGTAATTTTTTTTGAGATGTACTAAGTTGTCTGATGTGTAAATGAGTTTGGAATCATTTGGTTATCAGGCAGGCCTGTGGCGTGGATGTGTGGATGGTGTTGGTGAAAATTCTAAAGAGGAGAAGACCAAGAAGCTACATTACTGGTCATGAGAGAGGAGTGTCATTTTACTGATTGATACATATTGGACAAGTAGATTTTGAATCAGAGCAGAGCAGGTTGAGACAGACCTGGTGAGGACCTTAGAAGTAGACGTTTGCTGTGACAAACTATGTTGGAGGCTTTAGTCAAGTATAGAAATATGGAGAAGACTGGTTTGTCATTATCCCTATCTTTATTGACAGTAACTATAAATGTTAGACATGCAGTGGTAGCATTATGGTATGGATGCAAGACATATTGTCTGAGAGATAGGAGTTCTTCTTGCAGGAGATAGTTTAGCAATTATTTTAAATACCTTTTTTCAAATATTTTGGAGAGGAGGATTAAGATTGCTATAGGTCTAAAGTTAGTGATTGTCTGTTGAATTTCCTCCTTTGTGTAGAATGATAGTGTGTTTTTTTTCTCCAAAGAGAGGGAACATGGGAGTCCTGGACTGATCTATTTGTAAGGACTGAAACAGGTCAGGCAATGCTACTTGCTGCTGTTTTAAGGTACTCACCTGGAAGGTCGTCAGCTGAGGTAGAGCATGGTTTGGGTTTGTTTGAGAATACTTTAATGTACAGTGTGGGCATAGGTTTGAAGGTGAAAGTGGATGTGATGATATGTGGCCGTTGGGCAGAGTTAGGGTTAGATGTTGGGGAATCCTTGGTTAAGGATGCTATACCATCTATGAAATAGGAGGTAAATTCTATTGCAGTTTTGAGTAGTGAGTTATTGTGAAAGGGGATAGTGCTGAAGTTTGGGCTGGGATGCATACTTCTCAACTTTTTAATGAAAGAAATCTGGATAAAGCCAAAATAATGTGTGTGGGGGGATAAAGGCACAAAAATAGAGACAGATTTTACTTGTTGCTCTAATCAATTTACAAAGTAGCTAGAATGACAGGTTTTGCATCAGCATGCATTTTTCTGAAGGACATGAAGTTTGAAATTCAGATCATCATTTAATGACTTCAAGTATTTGTTATAAAAACATATTTTATCAGGAATAGACCAACAATTTGAAGGGAAAATCTAGATATTCATCAAAAATCAGGTATGCCGGAATGAAAGATTTCTTTAACAGCTGACTAGAGTTATTTAGGATTATGTTTACTATTGTTCTGAATGTTGTTATTGTAAAGTTTTTGTTTTCATTTATTTGCTTTTTAGTGTGGTTGTGGAGCATTCTGAAGTTTCCAAGATATTGTGGTGTTTTACATTTTTTCATTCTTCCATGCTTTTTATCAGTTCTGCATTAGCATTCTACTCCTTCTGGATAGCCAAATTGCATTATTTGTTTTTAGTCTCTTCCTTCTAGGAGGTGCAAAGCTATTTAGGATATTTAAGAAAGTTGTGTTGAATTCATTTATAGCATCATCTAAAGAGAGGTGTTAGGATGCTCCAGTTAATAGATGATAGGGTAATAATGAATGTTTCTGGGTTAGACTTGGACAGGTCGCATGCTGTTTTATAAACATTATTTTTAAGTGGCTGTGTGAGATGTCTGGTTCTGTAGATCTAGAGATGGTCATTCAGAGAGTCTGACATTGTTCGCGGGGTGGTGAACTTATTCTGTCTGATACTAGGATCCAGTCTAAAAAGCAGTTTGTTGTCTTGCTAAAATACATGGAGCTATTAATTTCCTCTGTGGAACCATATACATTCATGCTGTATGTTGGAGAGTTAGAAGTTATATCCTATTATACAATTCTTCCTCTAAAACGTGCACGCTGATTGGCCAGCCCAACCAGCGTGCCCATTGTAAATCCCTCAATATACTAACGGAAAAAGGTCCGGTCGCCCGGACTTTTTCCGTTAGTATAAAACACTGTCTCGCTATGTTAAAAGAGTTTAACATAGCGATACAGGTTTAAAAAAAGCAACGCAGATCTCCGTTGCTTTTTTTAAAGCTGTCTCGCTATGTTAAACTCCTTTAACATAGCGACACAGTGTGTAAAAAGCAATGGAGATCTTGCGATCTCCGTTGCTTTTTTTTTTAAACCTGTCTCGCTATATTAAATGGGTTTAACTTAGTGAGACAGCTTTAAAATAAGTAACGGAGATCTCCGTTGCTTATTTTAAAGCTGTCTCGCTATGTTAAACCCATTTAACATAGCGAAACAGTAAAAAGTAACGGAGATCTTGCGTTCTCCGTTGCTTTTGCCCACAGCTCTGATGTACTGCGTAGGCATGCGCAGTACATCAGAACTGCCGCGGAATACCAGACAGCTGCGGAAGGGCAGCAAAGAGGCATTATACAATGCCATTATTTAAGAAAAGTAATTTTTTCTTTTCTTAAATAATGTCATTGTATAATAGCAATAACCCACTTCTGGGTGTGGGTAATGCGGGATTTAACCACGGTTGTCTTTGTTTGGTCCCTCGGGCTTTGCCCTCGGGACCAAACCACGCCAACCGTGGTTAAATCCCGCATTACCCACACCCAGGCGTGGGTTATTGCTATAACATCACCTAGTAGTATTTTTTCTTTTGGAATTGTTATCGATATCCAATCTAGGATATCTTGTAATGTAGTTGTATTTCTTTCTGGGGAGGGGGGGGTGTAAAGAACAGTAATATATATTTGTTTATATTCAGGAAAGCATTAAAAACCTTTGCTGAAGTGAGTTTTGGTATTGGTTTGTTGGAGGGGAACTGTGGTAGTTGTTGAAAAATATTAAAGCAATACCACCACATTTCCTCTTTATATTGTCATTAAGGATGATATCATAGCCATGGGGTGCATTTTTGGAGTGATTTCTGTTGGATTTCAGCCAAGACTCAGTTGCAGCAGGAGTTTCAGGCTTGTGTTGGGTAATCCAGGCATGTAGTTCAGTGGTTACATTTCTTATATAAATGACTGTCATCAAAGGCAGGAGATCAACAATGAATTGAAATTGATGGCTACAGCTGATGCGGCATCCCGACTCCATGTAGAAAAATGGAAAAAGTGGTTGATGATCATGATGTGGGAACACTGAATTTAATCTATTGATCATAATATTAGAAGTCAAATATTGCTAAACAAATATAAGAAACAAAATATCTACAAAATTGATGTTATAGCAGAGAAAGTCATGTGTCCTTCCCTTGCAGTTGTGCAACCTTGGAGTTGGTAAATGTAGATATTAAGGGGATAGGGCACAATGGGGCCTGCACCCCTGCAAAAACATTGGTTTTGGGTGTGTTCAGTTTCTGTCAATATTTTGTGTTCAGATATTTTGAAAGTCTATTTTATGATCATTAGATCAATTTCTATGTATGTATATATAGAGATAGCCCTTTGGGATTTAACAATCATATAGGCTTTGCACGAAGCCTACATGATGTTTACATGTTAGCACAATGAGCAGCAATGCTAATTGGATATGCATGCTGCTCATCATGCTAACATGAATACAAGCATGTTTCTGTGACCAGCAACAGTGCTGATGGCTAGGAAACCATGTTGAGCAGCACAAGCTCACACAGTAAGCAAACAGGCTTCTCTATGGGCAAACCTGTTAAGCTTGTTCATGCAGACAGCATGACGAACTACATAAGAAAATTATCATACCTCTGAACTGTCCAGATCTTCACAGAATCTTCAGATTTTTGCCTCATATTTTAGGTCTGTTCCTCATGAAATCTGTAGATTTCTGGCAAATCAGTGAGGATTTAATTCACTAAATAATGACATACATTTGAGTTTCAGATTTTACATCCTTCAGAAAATGTATGATAACAGAAATATTTTATTCTATCCAAATTCTAAGCTTATATGAGCAATATTTAAAAATTGTCCCTATTTTTGTACCTTTGCACCCCCATTATTTTTATTTTTGGCTCTGTCCAGATTTCTTGTTCTAAGAGGTTGAGAGGTATGGAAAATAGGCATGCTGTACACAGACAGGGATAGTGTACTGAGTGTACTATGCACATAAGTGAAACATATGGATACAGAAATAAGTAAGAGGGGATGTGAAATGGCAAGTAAAACTATAATACATGGCTTACCAGACCAGAAAAGTGTACTGAGGACAATGTGCACAGAAATCAAAGAGATGTACACAGAAAGATATAAGATGGGAGGGTAAATGTTCATATTCTAGTACTATAATTGATATGAAGGTGCTTATGTCACAAATACAAATTTGTAATAATACAATTTCGCCACCAGAGAAATCTGACTTTCACAATGTGTGAGTACACTTTATACAGGATGACATCAGTGTGGTGTTGCTGAGAAGATGATGGTGGGAGAAGAGTATGAAATTGATGTAGGCTCATCCTGCAGTGTAAAGTTAACTCCAGACTATTAGAGTATTGCAGACAGAATGAGTTAAGGTCATAAATACACAACACGACACATACACCCACACACACACACACACACACACACACACACACACACACACACACACACACACACACACACACACGCACACACGCACACACACACACACGCACACACACACACACACACACACACACACACACACACACACACACACACACACACACACACACACACATTGACACTGTACGTAATGCAAACACCACTGTAGAAATCTGACTTCACACTATGACAAGGCAGTGTAGATAGGATTAGCATCTCATTCTGTGTCAGAGGAGATATTTTGATGCTCAAGGTTTTGTGCAAATCCATATTTGTTGATATGATAGATTAAGATCAGTGTTATGATCAATAATTCATACATACTGCTGACATATCAGCTATGCTGTCATTAATGTATATTGCATAACTGAGATTGACATGTACCTACATGTCTTGTGTATATGAAACACACACACTTGTAAAAAACAGGATGGACCATGAGTAATTCATGGATCATCAGGTTATGATGATGGTATGTAAACCTTAATGAATGGTACTGATATTAGCCAAGGTTTGTGCTCTTGCTTGGTCAAGGTGGACTGTCAGTACCAAGCAATAATTGTTTCAGTGCAGGATGGATAAAAAAATGATGATTTCTTTGCATCAAGGATATATCATTTGAAGGTGTCAGTGCTGCAGTGTAGACCCAACTGTCCAGAAAGAAATGGTTAACAGTTCACTGAGTTTCACATAAGTACATTACACAGTTTCCATTCAATGAAGTAATATAATCCAGTAGCAATACTTATTGTTGTTCAAAATCACTTCCTAAAGTGAAATGCTGATAAACGTTGGATGTTGGCAAAGTAATAGCTCATGTGTGTGTGCCGACTTTGATGTGTTGACCTCAGAGGGTTCCTATTAAATCAGTGAACACTGTTTAATCAACCCTTTTTATTTGAAATGGTGAAATCCCGAAAGCACGGAACAGCAATTGTTTTCCCAGGGGAAAAAAAAAAATCACTGGGTCATTTTTGGAACTTTGCCATTTCCTCCACTGGGGTGTGATCTCAGAGTTGATATATTTAAGTAGGGGGGTGTGGGGGTGAAGCCCCCCACTTCATTTTGTGTGTTTTTTTTTGTTTTTTTTTATGGAGCAGTGATTTTTTTCCCTGGGAAAAAAAACACTGTTCCATGTGATCGGCACTTTAGTGTTTTGACATATTTTGGTCAATTATAAGCGTTCACTAAGTTAAGTGTTCGCTGATATAATTTAGACCCACCTCAGACTGTGAAGTATCAGTGTTTAGTGGTGCTCCATGGTGCTCCCTGGCAACCTTTGCACAAATAGGAATCACACAAGAAATGTGATTTTGATTACATTTACAACAGATCGGCTTTATCCTCACATGTTGCATACATATGTTCCTCATGTTTTGTCATACCTTTCAATGTTAGCTCCAAAGCTCAAATCACAAATGAAGTGTTCTGCTTGCCTTCCCCATTTGCATGATGGTACGCTGCAAGCAAGCAGAGTTTTCTGCTGAAGCAAGCAGCAAAATGCTACATTTACTGTGCCTTCTACATTGCAAACAGGCTTAGTGGTGATGCACAGATGTCAGCACTCTGGATTATATTTAGTCGAGAAAATCCACCTGTTAACCAGATTTCTCTGTGGCACAAGGTGTTAACTTCCTGAGATAAATAAAAAAGCAGGGTCTGCAGATGATTTTACAAAGAATTTCAGAATGTGATCATTATATTAACTTTTTATCAGGACTTTAAGAGTACCTATGAATGACTATTATAAATATGTTATCTGGCAAAATTATGTATGTAATAACTACTGCAATAATCTTTTACACCTACTACATGAAAGACATGTTTCAAGGGAAATCACAAGTTAACTGGGTGTACAATGAGGTGTAAGGCAAACACTCATCACATTATGCAATAACACCTGAAATGCAATTTAGCATGACATACTACAGTCGCTCATTGGCAAACCTCATACAGCTGCTGAGCATTACAACTAATGAAGCAGAAGGGGCTTATAGAGATAAGTGTCCCTGCTGAACAGGGCCTCTGGGTGCTGACTTGTCAAAACATGGGCTAAACTTTTGGCTAGGCTTATAAGGGCCTCAGGGCCAATAGCCTAGTAACCTCCTATGATATGCAACTAATTTACAAGAAAGACAATTATAGGATCATAGGATCATAAGAGGTTACTAGATTATCGACACAGAGGTCATTTCAAGCCTAGCCATTTTATCCCAATGTAATACCAAAGATACTCTAGTCAATACCCAGGATTGTATTTAGTAATGACTGCCCATGTCCAGGAGGGTTGCGGATGCTATCCCTGGTATGAATTTATGGTGCCCCATCAACTCATCCAGGTTACTTTTGAATAGTGTCATAGAGGTGGCCTGCTTCACATGAAGTGGCACCAAAGACCTGGCAATCATTGGGAGATAAACCTGTCCCTTCAGCATGTCCTCTTCAAGTTGCAGGCCATATTTAAGTCGCTGGAATGGGTATCTCTATTCCTGTTTGATTCATGGATTTGCAGCAAATTTATTAGGTTTGGGTTGGAGATTGCTCTGTAAGCCAGGCATAAGTCTCCTCTAAGAAGACTATACAATACTGCATTTAGTGACAGGGATTTTAGTTGGTCTGTGCAAGGTACATGCTGGAGTCCCTTGATCTTCTTTGTTAGAAACCTCTAAGGAATCTCCAATTGCTGCAAGTGCTTTGTGCAGTACATGCCAAAAGGGGCATTATACCAAATTATGGGCCTAATTGCTGATGACTATAGAGGGGTTATAAACTCCTTTGCTCTAAAGGTGATGCTTTTGTTAATCAAGTGTGCTAAGGAGAATGTCTTCCTTACTATAGTAGATACATGGTGGTCAAAGTTAAGGTCACAGTCTACTTGTGATCCCAGATCCCTTACCATTTTGTTTAACCTAATGTTGGATAGCGACCTTTGGTCAAGATGAAAAATTAAGTTTACAGATATGATTATTGTCTTTAGACTCCACCAAGGAAATCCTACTTTACATATTTCAAAATCACACATTTGAAGGGACATTGATACCCTATTTAGCTAATGTAAGATGTAGATTTTATGACAAACAGAAAATGCCATGACATGACAATTACATCCATCAACCTAATGAATAGTCAACATTACAAAGGTGTGTGAGAGAAGGGGTGAAGATAGGGACAGATATATAACGCATATGAAAGGGTGGTGCTATGGCTCATGGATGAACATCTTTATTGTATGTCCTCAGTAATAATCAGTCATGCTTTGTATCAGTAAGTCATGGCTGTGGTGATGAAGAAGTTATAGGCCAGACAAAAACTGATGATGACATGAGTAGAATAAGGGTGATTTAATAATTTGTCCTTATGGGCATTGATGCATTTGCAAATGCTTTTTTTGCAACAGTATTGAAAAGCTGCTCATGAGAAGCTGTTACTGGGTAAAAATTAAGATGTATGTTATTAAACATATCATAAAAGTATAACATCACAGTAAGAAATAAAAGCAATCTTCAGACAAGTGAATAATGTCAACAATCCACGTAGGAAGTTGCACTTTGTTACATCCAGTAGTTAAAGAAATGTTAGAGTAACTAATGCAAAGTATTGCCTTTATTTTATTTTTTATTTTTATTTTATTTTACATTTGTTGACCGGGCTGGTCCAACTGGATATATGTCCATTTTCAGTAGAGGCCAGGGAAGAAAAGCTCCAAAATTACATAGTTAAAACATACTTCAATTTCCAGTATGTTAAACTGAATCTAAAATAAGCAAAAAACAACAAGATATTCGTTGTTATTTTGCCCTTATTCTGTATTCCAATAGTGCAGCATGTTTAAGCACCTTTGCACAAGGATAACTGGAGTACTGCAGGTCATGCCAACAACTGGCTAGGTTTTGCCATAGCACTTCAAAAGCTATTCCCTAGCACTTGGGATTGGTGTGCAATGCTGAGGCAAAATAATTGAATGTTTTCTAATGGGCCATTTCTGGCTATGTGTGCTGTATGTGATTCTATTTCCTGACCAGATTAAATTTGTGAAAAAGGGGCTAATAAGATTGTGGTAAAATGTAAGAGGGGGAAGCAGAGGGGGGAACACAGGGGAAAGAAGAGAGGAAGTTGCAGGAAGGTAGTGGGAGAGAACCATAGCTATCCACTTCTTCAGAAAATAAATGTAGAAGTATAGCCAGACTTTACTTATTTTGGACTATTACCATACCTGGGTAGGTGACACCAACAGAATAATGTTGTGCAGCCAATTGTACCAAATTAGATGTGTCAATAAGAAACACAGGTGAAGTGGAGAACTATGTATGGGACATTAATTTTTTGTGGGACAGGCACCCATTTTTTTACTTTTTTTTCTATTAAAGAAGAATGTTGAGGAAGGTGCTTAAGAATCTGAGGGTCAGGTAAGAAGGTTAGGTAAGGAAGCAGGTGCAGACATACAAGACAAACAAGACAGACAAGGATAGTGATTGACATCAAAGGTTGGAGGTCACCATGATTGTGGATAGGTGGGGGCATCAGAGGCACAACCATGTCAAGCCTGAGAACAGTGAAAATGTAGTCCTCACCCTCAGAAATGTCATCACTATCTCCTGTCTCAGTCTCCCGTGTCATTGCTCTTGACAATGTGATAAAGCACCTTTTCAAAATGGCCAATTTGGGCACCAAGGCCCTTTCCATAATAATCTCCACAAGCCTTGTCTGTTCTTGGTAGATGACAAAATCACCAACACTACGAATACTACTCCTGGAGGGAAACAGTGCACCAACAGCTGTGGCAGAGCTATCTGATGTGGATGTGCCAGGTATGGCAGGTATTCTCAAGGCAGTACTGGCAGCATGGGACCCTGAAGTGCTTGATGTCAGTGTTGCAACCCATGGATGGATGCCAATTCAGTGTATAGTGGGTGGTCTACCTCTGTCATCTGCATTTCAGATTTAGTAAACAGAAATGGATGACAATAGACCATTTTAAGTCATATAAAATATCACCCCAAAAAAGATGAAAAGATTGAGAGAAAAGGGGTGGGATGAGACAAAAAAGAGAGATAGAATTAGATCCGTGTCATGTCACATGACTATATAATTTCAGGCAATGAACAGTTATGATTATCCAGTCTATACACCTTTGCCACATCCAGGTATGAAGGGAAGGTCTTACCCTGTTGTACCATTAGTGAACTGCAATGCTGTGATAACATAAATACAACTATTTATTACAGTATTGTCGTACTGCATACAATTGTAATAGCTATAAGGCTTACAGTAAGACTTGATGCATACATACCCCATGAATCTCTAAGGCCAGTTAACCTCTCTTGATGCATCTCATGTTTCACTGCATTATCTTCAGCAGCTGTACAAAACAGAAGAAGACAAGAAGAGACATGAAAGCATATTGAATAACATTCTTGCCTGGGTCCTATATTCTGTATCATCTAATAAAGATAGGTCAGTATATTTACACAACTGTGGGATATCAGCAGACCTAAACTCATCTTCCCATCTGCTAAGGAGGTCCCTCTTGCACTGTTTCAGGTCACTGTAATGGTGACAACACTTCTCTGCAGTTTTTGGGATGTCAGTTGCACTGAAGACAACATTGACTAATCTGTTCCAAGCCTCATTCTTATACTGAGACCCATTATAGTCCCCTGCAGAAACCTATGGCTGTAACACTTCATGAGCATTGCCACAAATATGCTGGGCTCCTTAACACTCCACCTCTGTGCTCTAAATTCAGCACCATCATTTCCGATACCAGCTATGCCTGCAGAAGTCAAACAGCAACTCTATGAATTGGCACCAAGTTTGAATCTCACATTTAATGCCTAATGTGCAAAAATGCATAACCATGCCAATTGCATTTGTGCAACTGTAAGCCCGCAGAGGCATGTGTAAACAAATTGGAAGGTATTTTATCAAACAGCAAAGAAGGTATGAAACATGGCAGAGAGATTTGCCATGTGTAATGTTCAACATATTCACTGTTTTTTCTGATGGTCAACACTGACAGCCTCACTGCCATGCCTTGTTATTATTTGTGTTTGGGTGTTTAACTGGATGACTTGTTATATAACTTTCTGGAATTACACACTGTAAAAAGTTTGTTGATCAATGCTGAAATCAAACCTAGGAAAGAAAAAATCCATAATTTCAATCAATGTGATTATTTGTCAGTGCTACAGGAGAACTCCTTTTCAACCACGTTCATTACAGATAAACTAAATTCAGCATGAATGGAGATTTACTCCAGCTAGACCTGTTATGTGTGTAGCTTTAGGAAGTCCTGTGAAATGCATTCTCATGAAAGAGACAGTGTTACTTTACTTTTTGTAAATGTATAGCAGATGGATAGACTTTCAGGAGCTGATTTACACAGGTTGGGTTATGATACATGCATACCTCACTACACACATTGCCCTAAATGCAGAGTTTCATATATTCATAGATTGTTACTAGGGTAATGACCCAGGAGGGCCTTCTTAAGCCTAGCCAAGTTTTCCTTAAAGAATAATGACATCCTGTATCCAAACAGGACATTGAGGGATAGGCTTTTACAAGCTAACTCTGTCCATACGGAACATGTGTGCCAGGCCTAACGTAAATTTCCTTTTCCTCATCCACTGATCTATGTTGCACTTGAACTTGGCAATAGACAGACTCAGCTTCACATGGATGGGAAGCATCTTCCATAGGAGTAGCAGTGCCTGGGACACATATCTGTCTCGCCAGCACACCCTATTTACGTCACAGACAAAATTCAGGTCCCTGGACCTTGTATTTCTGGTATTGTTTGACTTACAAATATGCAGGAGATTCATAAGTGTGGGGTTTGAGGATGCTTTGTAAGCCAGGCATAGATCACCCTCAGCAGTATATATAGGAGACTGAGTAGAGGGAAAGGGCTTTAAGGTGCTCTGCATAAGGCAAGTTTGTTACGCCTTGTATTCTTTTTGTAAGAAATGTCTGAGGTCTCTCTAGTTGCTGCATATACCTGGTCAGGTACACACTGAAGAGAGCATTGTACTCTATGATTGGTCTGAAAAAGATAGAGTACAGTGAGATAATGACCTCTCTGGACCTAGATGCCATGCTCTTACATATAAGCTGTGCAACATAAAAGGATTTCCTCACCACTGTAGCCAAGTGGTAGTCAAATGTAAGGCTAATGTCAATGAACATAGCCAAATCCCTGACCACAGGTTTGACTCTTAGGGATGTATTATCAACATGGTAATTAGCCAGGATGGTCGACTCCTAAAGGTTGCAATTATGCATTTCTTAACACTGAATTTAAGACCATAGCTTAGGCACCATTTGTTAGCCAGAGACAGACCTTTTGAAGAATGCTAGCATCTGCAGGAGAGTCAATGATAACCTCCAACTTGCAATGATCTGCAAACTAAGTCAGCCATAAACCTTCAGCTTTTGCTTCCATTTCAAAGAAATAGATGCCAAAAGGGAATGGTCTCAGTACCAAGCCCTGAGTGACTCCAGTAGTGACTGACTTTAGGTGGAGGTGGCCTCACCTATTTTGACCTCTTGTGTCCTATCAGTGAGCCAGTTGGATGTGCAGTAGGTGATAAAATGGTTTATAATTAAATTAGTGAGCTTGTCTATAATGCCTGAATGGAATATTGTATCAAAAGCCTTGGCCAGGTTGAGGTAAGTTGTGTGTACAGTCTTGCCTTCATTCAATGCTTTGGTGACCCTCTCTGAAAAGTCCACCAGATTAAATAGGCATATCCTTCCTTTAACAAATCTGAACAGTGATGGGTCCAAGGTTTTAAGGTTACCTATGTTCTCATTTATCATGTCCATAAAGATTTTGTCCATGAACTTATATATGAGGCTGGTCAGACTTATGGGCCTGTAGTTACCTAGTTCAGTGGTTGGACCTCCTTTGTGCAGGGGAATGATTTTAGCCATCTTTCATTTATTGGGTACAAAACCTGACTGTACGCTCCAGCTGAAAATTGATTCAATGGGACAAGAGAAGTCATGTTTCATACTATTTATTAAGCATTACAGGATGTTACTGGGGCCCATCAATGCAGTGTGTTTGGCCTTGTAAAGTGCATTGATGCCCTGTACCCTAGTAATGGTTGTTGGGCTGGTGGCATGTGGTATTTCCTTTGGTCAATTGGGGGGAGTTGGGAGAGGAATTTGAGCTGAATCTGTCAGCCAAATGATTGTCAATAGCCTGTGGTTTAGTGGAAGTGATGCCATTTACAATAAGTTCTGCGCATTGTTGCATACTTCCTCCGAGGTTATGGACATAGCTGTAGAAAGCTTTGTGGTTGTCCTTTGCCTGAGAAGCTATTTTTTCTTCAGCTTTAACTTTTGAAGTATTAATTAATCCTCTTAGCTGCCTGTTTAGATTGGTCAGGAGGCTTTTAGTATGCATGGTTTTGTTCCTCCTATGCTTTTTTCTTTTGTTGTATATCTGATTTATATTGTAATTTCATTAGAGTGTTTATCTGTTTGTAATATGAGTGGGTACAGCTTGCTCTATACAGCTATGGCTATACAGAGATTTTGCAAATATCTCAGCATATGCTGTGGTATTTACTGGGTTTGGGGATGCTTGGCATTTAGCCAAAGTGTTACTTAGTAGAGAAAGGTTAGTCTTGGAATAGTTCCTAAAGGTTTTTGTTACTCTGGATTCCCAGATTTAAGTTTTATTTCAAGCAATACTGCCTAATGGTCAGGTCTGACGAGGAAGACATTACAGTGGGTAAGAAACATCGGCCACCCCAATATTGTGAGTACAAAGTCAAGGATGTTTATACCCCTGGTAGGAGAATGGACCAATTGTTCCAGGATATTGGTATTAACAATATTTAGGAATCACTGGGATAGTACATTAGAAGTGGTGAAAGATTTCCAATCTACATATGGGTAGTTGAGATCCCCCATGAATATTGTATTGGGTTGAACAGTGAGGGACTCTAGTACACTGAGATAGGTAGTATGGATTTCCTAGGACATGGAGGAGGGCGTATAGGTTATAAAGATATGGTATTAGACCCTGTTTATGGTGAGTTGCACATGTAATAGTTCTAGTGGGTCCTATATTTCAAGTAGTCTGAATGTGAGATTGGTTTTAATATAGAATGAGACTCCTCCATCTTTAGTTCCCTCTTGTACAGTAGCTAGTCTAATGGTGTGAAAGGCATTATTACCTTGTTTTACTGGGATAGTCTTCCCAAATTTAAACAATATCTCTGTTACTACACAGATGTCCACACTCTCCAGGGAAAGGAAGATTTGCAGGGAGTGGAGTTTTTTACTAAGACTTCTAGCATTGATAAGTACTGCCTATGTGAGGAGAGAAGATGATTTAACTTAGGTATTCTGCCTATCATGGATATGCAAGTACATTGCCATTCCATTATCAAAAATATACTGCTTAAACACACATTCAACTGTGTTTAATAACTAAATTAGTAATGAGATATGCTACTAAGAGAAATGGGGTCTATATTACAATGTCAAACTAATGTAAGTTCGAACGTTGTAATTTCAAACCCTAAAGGCCGAAACCCAACAATAACGAAAACACAGAAGAACATTTTTTTCCCCAGGGAAAAAAATCACTGTTCTGTGGCAAAAAAAAAAAATTAAACCTTAAAACTAAGTGGGGGTGGGGGCCCCCACCCACCCCCCAAAGTATAGGGCTGCCCCCCATACCAAATCCAATATACCAACTCCTCTGATTTTGCACCACATTGGAAGAAATAGTAAAGCCCCAAAAACAGCCCACAGATTTTTTTCACTGGGAAAAAATCAATGTGCTGTGGCTTCGCTATTTCTGAATTTCAGACTTTAGAGTTCAATATTACAACATTCGAACTTATTTTAGTTCAACGTTATGATACAGACCCATTAAAATGTACTTAACATTTAGCATTAATGAGACATTTCTTGCAATAAACATATTTATGATAGCCATTTGTATATAGTGTTACCTTCCTAATCAAACTGTTGTTAGAAATTACATTCTGATCATTTTTGTAAAAATAACTATTATCTGGATTTGAACCATGGATCACCTGTGTTCTGTTTATAAAGTCAGTGTGCTTACACCTCATGCCACAGGGACAGTTACATAGTGGGTGGATGGTCTTCACTCAGTACTGCCCGGAGTGCTGACATCCGTGCATTGCTGCTAAGCCTGCTTGCACTACTGAAGGCTACCTAAATAAGATTTTTCACTTTTTTTTCTTAAGCAGCTAAGCTTGATTGTGCATCACGTAGCAGTGAACTAGTGCACAAGACAAGAAACAGAAAATAAAACAGCCTATAAACTTATGATGGAAGTGATTCCTATATCTAGAGTAATAACTTCAACAGTTCCTTCACACTATATGGATTTGAACCCCAGAGAACATGTGTTAAGGGGCCATAGTCAGTGCATATACAACTTCTGCCACAGAATCTAGTATACAAAATGTGCACATCACTCACTCATTAGAAATACCGCTCATCAATGCTTAACATGTTTGTCCTAATGAAGACTACAGAAATGAAATTATTCAGTTTCCTTCAATTGTGGGCCCTGTTTGCACACTACTAAGCAAAAGAAAATTAGGCAGGCAAAAGAACATACTTCACAATTTGCATTCCACACAAGAAATCATGAAGTCCATTTTAACATCTGCTGCAAACATTCCAAGCGCCATTTGGCTTCAAACTCTGCATCCTCTTTACTGTTTCTTTAAAATCATTTCATTTAACCCATGTGCTACAAATACTTACATGCAATGTAGAATTTTGTCTCTTACTGCTGTTCAGAGTACTCTAGCAAAGCACACCTGTGCCAATGTGAAATGCACTACTGATGGCAAGATGAGTTAAATTAATCAGTTTGTGCCTGGGACAGCCTTGTTCACTGCATTGAAAAGCTGACAGTTAAGAGTGTGCTATGCCAAAATGAGCTCAAATGAGGAACACACGCAAAATAAAAAAAAAAAAACAGACAATTGTCAGTAGTAACAAATATGTGGTAATAATTATGAAAAGGCAGGATAATGACATTTTCTAGATCTGTGTATGGTACAACCTGATCATATTCTCATAACACATGCATTAACTCTGTCAGACAGTGCACAATCAGGAATTGAACTCTCAGTGCAGTAACAACAGACACTCAGTTGTGATTCTTATCCCATTTTGTCACCAGCACAGGGCTAGAAAATGCTATCTTCTCATTTGCTTGAACATGTTTAGATCAGTCTCATATTAACCAATACATTATAGTAATAATAGTCCACACCATTTTAATGTCAGGTTGCCAGCACTGCCAGCTACTTCTTTTTGTTTTCTTACCATCTTCTCCTCTTCTCAGCTTATCTACAGAAATGCAATGTCATGGCCATTTATTTGCATCTTTGTTTCAATGTGTAATATAGCTGATGCATTCCAGACAGATTTTAAGCTGAGTTTGGACACTGTACTCTTTGAATAAGGATGTCAATATTGATAAAATTGTTCTCATAGTTCTCCTGGTCTTTACACCTTTTTATTGTAAGTCTACTCTGCATGATACAAACAATTCAGAGAGAACAGTCACTTCAGTATTGCTTGTTGTCATATTCAGAGCATCCAGAAACAGTTGCAAGCCATTAGCAGCTACTAATTGTTATTGCTCCTCCCTCCATTCCTTGGGTATGTGCATGCAATCATGTAGCTACCTACACCATCTTTACATCTCCGACACCAAGTGATTTTTTTTTTTTTTGGTATTTAGGAATGCTAATGATTTCAGACCTCATTTGCATCTTCACAGTGCTCAGAAAGCTGCATCTACACTATAGAAAGGTAATCTTTTACTTGTACTGCAATTGGTCACCTGATATTCCCTTTTGTACATACATTTTATTGTGCCTAATATATTTTACTTTACTCTTGTTAACTTTTCACTTGCATAATTTGCACTGTAAATGTTTTCTTGCATAATTTGTGCTGTTGTATTTTTTAATTGATTATTCTCCTCGGGCCTCTGCTGAAAAAGGGCTCAAGCTCACTCAGACTATCCTGGTCAACAAATGTCAAATAAATAAATAAATGGCGTAGCTATGGAAGTGGAAGAAAGGTAGCCTTATCGGATAAAGACAGAGCATTGCTGCTAGTAACTAACAAAAGATTGCTCTAGAGATCACTGTACTATTTCATATGTTATGTTTGTCCACTACACAAATTGCTTATATATTCATATTTTGAATGTACTTCAATATGTAAAGAAAAAAATAATTTTGTGATGTAAGCAATTTTAAAATTTCACAGCTGCTATACTGTACACATGTCAGTTCTTGCTGTGCTGTCCATGTTATGATGGTTACTTCACAATATTGTGTTATCATTTGCTATTGAGTGACTGCCTCAACCTTGTGGGTGACTCATTGGATAGGATGAGTAACACACTGGATTGGGCAGTGCCTAAGATGGTACATCTGTTGGGGGAGGGCCAGCATCCACATCTTTGGTGTCAGGCTTGGCTTTCTGTGCTTCACAGCACACCCTGAGAGAATGATGATGACTGTGCCATGGAACTTGTTCACTTGGGTTTGACTTAGGGTTGCATGTACATCTGAAGCGCAGAGTGGATAGGTACAAGACTGACAGTATGTGGGTAGTTTATCTTCTTACACATTTTTATGCACTACATGTTCCACACTTACCATGACATTACTGCAGTTATGAGTCACGTGCTTTAGGGCTGTCTGTGTATGATGCTATCACAGACATTTCATGGGTAAATAATGTTTGTGGACATAGGATGGCATCAGTTTTAATATTTGTATGTGCTTAGGTTGTTATATGTATTCCCTCACTGGTGAGTGTACATCCTATATTTTGACTCTCAGACAGGGCAAGGACATATTGTGCATGACAAAGTCTGCTGGCTTCCTCTGCAGCTGGAGGTTCTCCCTCAGAATCCTCATCTGTATGTACAGAAGGTGCTGCCCCTGCCTGTGGTGCAGGAATGTGTGGCTCTATGCCCCTCTGCCCCTGTTACAGCTGTTTCCTCAAGATGATTTTGTGCAACATGGCATAGACTGTGAGAATGTCAGTACAGGTGCCTGGGTTGTATTGCAGGGTAACCCTTGATGTGTCCAGGCAGTACAACCATGGCTTCAGCATGCCAAAAACACTCTCTATGGTGTCTCTGATTTGAGCTTGGGCATCGTTGTAGCCTTCTTCTATGGGTGTGTGCATTTCTGATGGGTGTCATGATCCATGTTTCCAGTGCATAACGTGCATCACCCAGCAGATGGCCTTGTGGAACATCACCCTTAGCAAACCTTGTGTACAAGTGAGAGGTGTGCCATATTTGTGAGCCATGGTAACTGCTTGGAGTTCCTGCACAGACCTTGAGGATGATAATTTGTGCATTACAGACAATCTGGCAGTTGACTGTGTGGACACCCTTTCTGTTAATGTATGTCCTTTTCTGTTCACCAGGTGGGGCTTTTATCTCTATGTGAATGCAGTCTATGCCCCCTTCAGGGAAGTATGATCCAGCATAGAATTTCTGCATTGTTCTTGCTCTCTCGTCTGGTGTGCAACAAAAGTAGATGTACTCCCTTGCATGTTGTAGCATACTATTAAGATATTGGTGAAATATTCTGTAAGCTGAGGTCTGTAACAGCCTTAGTATATCTCTTGTGGTCTCTGGAATGTACCAGTAGCTAATATCCTTAATGATACACATACCTTAGTTTCCACTAATATAGGTTTTCCTTGATTTCCCCTGAGTCTAAGGTGGGAAGGCAGATGATGCAGAGTTCCTGTAGTGCTTCCCTATCAACCCTGTATTGTTATAATATTTCAATATCATGCAGTCAATGATTGGACGAGGTCTGTCAGCAACAGCAGCAGCAGCAGCATAGATTTGAGTCCGTTTCACATGCACATGCAAGAAAGCAGCAGCAGCCTCTAACAATACTTTTTTTCTAAGTGTCATGGTGGCTGTATTCCAGTAGGTTTTGGTGTTAATTAAAAAGGGCTACTCCATCTCTACGTGGTTATTTTATAGCTTCCTGAATGGCCTTGCTTTATTGGATTGGTTAATTAGCATGTCATTTAGCTGCTTATACTTTCATTATTATACTCTACTGTTCTACTGTTACCCTTGTTTTGTGGCTGTACACAGAGTGTAGAGACATTAAATAACTAAAAAATGAAACACTATCATGTGTCATCACAGCATGATGCACATAAGATAGTAGCATGGAGATTAGATGTTCATAAATGTGGCTTATAGATATAGATATTTCTAAATTCAGTTTTCATGTGTTAGTTAAGGCAATATAAATGCAGTGTTCCATCACAATTCTAAAAAAGTTTCTAGCTGCACATCACTCAGTCATTAGAAATACCATTCATGAATGCTTAACATGTTTGTGCTAATGAAGACTAAAGAAATAAAATCATTCAATTTCCTTCAAATGTGGGGCCCTGTTTGCATCCTACTAAGCAAAAGAAAATTAGGCAGGCAAAAGAACATATTTCACAATTTATATTCCACACAACAAATCGTGACGTGCATTTTCACATCTGCTGCAAATATTCCAAGTGGCATTTAGCTTCAGACTCTGCATTCTCTTTCCTGTTTCTTTAAAATCATTTCATTTAACCCAAGCGCTACATGTACTTAGATGCAATGTTGAATTTTGTCTCTTACTGCTGTTCAGATGCTGTAGCAAAGCGCACCTGTGCCAATGTGAAATGCACTACCGATGGCAAGAAGAGTTACATTTCTCAGTTTGTACCTAGGGCAGCCTTGTTCACTGCACTGAAAAGCTGACAGTCAAGAGTGTGCTCTGCCAAAATGAGCAATAATGAGGAACACAAAAGAATAGACAATTGTCAGTAGTAACAAATATGTGGTCATAATTATGAAAAGGCAGGATAATGACTTTTCCTACATCTGTGTATGGTGCAACTTGATCATATGCTCAGAACATATGGATTTAACTCTGTCAGACAGTTTACAATCATGAACTGAACTCTCAATGCACTGCAATAACAACAGCCACACAGTTGTGTTTCTTATCCCTTTCTGTAATCACCACAGGACTAGAAAATGCTCCTTTCTTATTTGCTTGAACATGTTTAGATTGCTGTCATTCTAACCAATAGTTTACAGTAATAATAGTTCACACCATTTTATTGTCAGGTTGCCAACACTGCCAGCTACTTCTCTTTGTTTTATGAACATCTTCCCCTCCTCTCGGCTTAACTACAGAAATGCAATGGCATGGTCATTTATTTGCATCTTTGTTTCAATGTGTAATATAAATGATCAGCATTCCAGACAGATTTTAAACTGAGGGTGGACAGTGTGCTCTTAGTATAAGGATGTCACTGTTGATAATATTGTTCTCATAGTTCTGATGGTATTTACATCTAAGTCTACCCTGCATGATGCAAACACTTCAGAGAGAACAGTCACTTCAGTATTGCTTGTTGTTATATTCAGAGCAATTAGAAACAGTTGCAAGCCATTAGTAGATACCAATTATTATTGCTCCTCCCTGCATTCCTAGGGCATGTGCATGCAATCATGTAGCTACCTACACCATCTTTACATCTTGTACACCAAGTGATTTTTTTTTTTTGGTATTTAGGAATGCTAATGATTTCAGACCTCATTTGCATCTTCAACGTGCTCAGAAAGTTGCATCTACACTATAGAAAGGTAATCTTTTACTTGTACTGCAATTGGTCACCTGTTCAACCCTATTGTACATATATTTTATTGTGCCTAATATATTTTACTTTACTCTTAACTTTTCACTTGCATAATTTGCACTGTAAATGCTTTCTTGCATAATTTGTACTGTTGTATTTTTAATTGATTATTCTCCTCGGGCCTCTGCTGAAAAAGGGCTCAAGCTCACTCAGACTATCAATGCTACAGGAGAACTCCTTTTCAACCATGTTCATTACAGATAAACTAAATTCAGTGTTAGTTAAGGCAATATAAAGGCTGTGTTCCATCACAATTCTAAAAAAGTTGTTCTAGCTGCCATGTCAGAATCATATTTGAAGTACTTTGTTATGCGATGTTTGCTGTATTCCTATAATGGTGGCAATAATTGTTCTGTATTAACATTTATATAAAGTCTGCTGCCAAGTTATTCTTAAAAATTAACTCGTATTGAAATTATCATTATATTATAACAACAGTTAGCCTAATTTTGGTAATTTCCAGAATGTTCTTAAGGTTTAGCAATGGCAACATACATTAAGTCACTATGTTCAACCTGGGGAAGAGTCGCAGTTGTGCCAGTATTAGCTGCACTGCATATAATTTGGTACGGCTGCATTCAGGAAAACTGCAATGTCTGAGGCCATCTTGAACAGCCTACATACTTAGTACTGAATTATTATATCATATAACTAATGCCAGTTCTATAATCACTTATACAGAGCTGCTGAACATTAATGTTAACAGTTCATTGCACCTTAAACTGCTCAGTTTGAAAATTTTTGCAAGGTTGGCAGTAACTATTGGAATGTAGCCTTCCTTAAATTGGCTATCTCCTGATGTAGCCATGATAGTATACCTATCAGAAGCAGATCAATAGGTCAATAGATATTCCCCCTCCAAACACCACACACACATATCTTAAGGTAAGGGTGCACAACACAATAGCTTTTCAAGGATGAATATATTCCACAACTTTGCAATAATCTTTCAAGAAACAATTTCCAAGGTCCACTCACCCATTCACAGAGTAACATGCACCATACCATCAAAATAATTAATATTAGCCATAAATTCATTAGCAAGTATAACAGAACTTGTAAATAATAAAAAAATGTAAGCCTCTTTAGAAATTTTGCCATTTATTAATGCAAGTACAGAGTTTTAGTTTCATAAATTAGTACTGCCAGATCAGCATTACCCAGTCATGACTTAAAATATATGTGAATGCTGTACACTGAGCTATAGAGTAATTGATAGAATCCCTTCATTGCATTAATGAATGCAAATCAATATAGCATTCCTTAGTAATTTATAATTAAATGAGTGAATGTTTCATTCACTGTTATTAAATAAAACACAATGTGCTCAGAATACTTACAAGACCATTGTTTAATTTTATTTTTTTCTTCTCTACTTTTTGTGTTACTGCCTTCTACAGGTCCAGAAGGCCCTGGAAAAAAAATCATCTGCATGCTTCATAGGTGTAACAGCACTCACCAACGCCCTCTGACCTCTTGTGAGTGCCTTCACATGGTAAGAAAAGTGAGTCAACCACTGTGCGCCCCCACAGCACAAGGCAACCTGGTAAGCCATAGACATTAAGAGCTTCAGTACTTGGTTGTGGTAACTATTGAGAAGGGAGTTGAGATGTACCTGCATCCACTGAAATTTCTCCTTCAGTGGGTACAAGACCCTCTGACCTGTTCAATTTGACTACTGAGCCACCTCCACCCGACTGGGGTCTCCCCTTCAGATCTTAAGATCTAGAGAGATTCATGCATATGATCAAAAGCATTTATAACTTTCTATACATACTACTCATTCCATACATACTTATGGCTGTTTTTACTCACGTTTCCCCACTTCTGAAGTGGAAAACTGTTGGCATTTCATCACAAGGCTGAAATTTTATGAAATGACTGCCATTACACTTATGTGAACCATGGGACCATGAATACTAACCTTACTGTTCTAAGGATCACAAGTGGGAACTTTGAACTTTCCAGAGGCACTCACATTTCCATTTGAGTTACCCTTAATGCAAATATAGGTTCATAGGTTCATAGGTAGGTACTAGGCTATCAGACCAAGGGCCTACGTAAGTCTAGCTAACAAGGTTCCTTGGCTTACGCCACCCAAGAAAGTTATTTTCCTGTGCCACTGTTGAGCAGAGGCACAGAAGTGATTCCTGGGGTGTATTTTCTATTTCCCATCCACTCATCAAGATTTTTCTTGAAGAGTGCTAATGAAGAACTTTGCTTGACATAGATGGGTAGCCTGTTCCAGAGTATGGGAAGTCTCTGTAACAGGAATCTATCCCTCCAGCATGTCCTGTTTATTGTGGTGACAAGGTTTAGGTCCCTAGAGCATGTAGCTCGGAGGGATTGGGATTTCTTTAGGTGTAGCATGTCCAACAGCTCTGGGTTTGACATAGCTTTATATGTTAGGCAGAGATCACCTCGGAGTAGGCAACATGCTATGGAGTAAAGCTGGAGTTTTTTGAGGCGGTCAGTGTAGGGCATTTGTTTGAGGCCAGTAATCCTCTTTGTGAGGTACGTCTGTGGCCTTTCCAGCTGCTGCAGATGTCTTGTGAGGTACATTCCAAAAGGGGCATTGTACTCTATAATGGGTCTAATGAGTGTCGAGTAGAGGGGAACAATGACATCTTTTTTCCTCTATGAGAACCCTTTTATGATGAGGTGTGCCACGTAGAAGGACTACCTGACTACTGTGGCGATGTGACTATAAAAGGAGAGACTACTATCCACCTTCATCCCAAGGTCTCTTATCACACATTCGGTAAGTAGATTGCTGCCTATGTGGTAGCTCATGGGTACAGAGTTTTTACCAAAGGGGATGACACTGCACTTTTTGGCATTGAGCTTGAGGCCATGGCTCTGACACCAGTCATCTGTCTCAACGAGGCCCTTCAGGATGTCCATATCATTTGGGTACTTGACTATGGCTCCTAGTTTGCAGTCATCTGCAAACTTTGTTAGCCAAAAGCCTTCTGTGTTGGCCTATACTTTAGAGAAGTAGATAGCAAACAGGAGAGCTCCCAGGACAGAACCCTGTGGTACTCCACTTCTCACTGCTTTGAGGTCAGATTTGGAGTCTGCAACTTTTGCAGTGTGGGTTCTGTCAGTGAGCCAGTTGGCAACCCATCTTGTGACATAGCGATTTATACCTAGTTTAGTGAGTTTAGCTACAATTCCAGAATGGGGGATGGTGTCGAAAGGCTTGGCAAGGTCAAGATAGGCTGTGTGAACCACCTTACCCTCATCTACGGCTTTGGTGACTGCCTCAAAGAAGCCAATCAGGTTTAGGAGGCATGATCTGCCTTTCACAAACCCGAACTGGGT
The DNA here is from genome assembly GCF_019279795.1 of Protopterus annectens. Classification (NCBI taxonomy): domain Eukaryota; kingdom Metazoa; phylum Chordata; order Ceratodontiformes; family Protopteridae; genus Protopterus; species Protopterus annectens. The sequence goes on from NC_056750.1 coordinate 225,049,801, forward strand.
GGGATCCAGAGTCTGAAGGTTACCAATGACTTTGTTTATGAGTTCCATGATGATACGTTCCATGGACTTGCAGACCAGGCTCATCAGGCTAATAGGTCAATAGTTCCCAGGATCAGTGGTGGCTCCCCCTTTGTGGAGTGGGATAACTGTTGCTGTGTGCCATTCAGTGAGCAGAAAGCCTGATGCAAAGCTATTATTGAACATGGTGCTTAAGTGGGGAGCTAGATCATTCTGAAGTTCGTGTAAAACGCGGTCTGGGATGTTGTCCGGTCCCATGGATGCTGTGTTTCTGGCTTTAGAGAGTGCAGCTTTTAACTGCGTAGTTGTGATTACAGAGACTCTGCATTCTTCCTGTATAGATATGGGCCCTTTAGCAGTTGAGGGGGGTAAAGTTAGCACTGAACCTATCTGCCAGGATGTTGGCAATATCAGTTGGTTCTGTAATTTTCATGCCTTTGTCCTGTAACTCAGAGCAGGTCTGGGTTACATCCAGGTTATATCCAATTATGCTTAAATATTATACCCCTAGTATTCAAAACATTCCATGTAGATTTCACGTGAAACCTACATGGAGTTTTCATGTTTGTACAAGCAGCAGTGTTAATTACATGTTCATGCTGCCCATCACATTTAAACATCAATAAGCATAGTTGTACGGCTGGCAATAATGTTGCTAACCAGGAAACGGTGTAAAGCAACATGGATAGCAAACCTGGTTACCTCAAAGCAAATTAGGTAAGCAGGATTGTGTGGAATGTCACAGTGATTACCAGGGCTTAACACATAGTAATGTATATGGTCCAGGTCTATATCAGAACATCGAAGTTTTAAGACTTCGAATGTCCTAATATCGACCCATTTTGAGTGAACGCTAAAAGTAGTGAAGCTGCAGAACACTGAATTCTTTCCTAGGGAAAGAATTTGGTTGGCCAGTTCTGTGGCTTTGCTATTTTCAAAGCTGTGGTGGAAATTTACGGGTCAGGTTCAGGTAAGTGTGTGATTGTGTGGTTGTTAGGATTAGGGCTTGGGTTAGGTGAGTCAGGGTTAGGGCGCAGGTTAGGCGAGTTAAGGTTAAGGCACGGGTTAGGTGAATTAGGGTTAGGGACGGGTTAAGTAAGTTAGGGTTAGGGCGCGGGTTAGATGAGTGTGCGATAGTAACGGACCTTAGGATTAGGGTTAAGGTAAGTGGATAGATAGTAGTGTATGTATAGTTTAGTGTAGGGTTAGTTGTAGGATTATAAATTTATGTGTGTGGATTGATATTTTTTAGGTGTGCTTGTGTTGTGTGTATGTGTTTTGGAATAGCAAATTTTTTCCCGAGGAAAAAAATCGCTGTTCTGAATGTTTGATATTATGTGGTTTAGATATTTTAGGTTCGATGAAATAGTGTTCACTATTTTCATCTTTTGATAACGTGATATAAACGCTATGGTCCAAACACAGTACAGGACACTGTATACAGTGCAGAGTATTGTGAAATCTCATTCCTGGCATTCAATACAAAAGTTGTGTAAATGATCTGTAAGGGTACATGGACGATTGCCATGTAAAATAAACTGTCAGGGGAAGTGTGTTTATCAAATAGGGGTGCACAGATAAATTATAGGAATGAACACAGGGAAAGAGGAGAGGTGAACATCCTAATGTACAGCAGATAAGGGCATGTCATTGTAAGACAGTTGCAGCAGGGACACCAATGCCATATCAGTATGGTACAGTATGGACTGCACAGAGAAAATGTGTATTATGTGACTGTCACACAAAGTGACATAAAAATGGAAAATATGTCTTTGTGAATAAGCATCCTTATATGAACAATGCAGAGGACATCTATCAGGCATGTTATATACAATTGGGGTAGGTGCATATTCTAAAGTTGTGCAAACTGATTTGCCTGAATATGAGTGCATCTCAGCAGAGGTCTCCAACAAGTGGGGCACAGTTACAAGCTAATGACAACAGCAAAAGAAGCACACACAATCATGGGTAATATCAGAATAATGCCAACAATAACCCCATGTCTCTGGAATAACATGTGTGATTCTGAGTGATCAGAGATGGTTTTGTACAAACACACTAGTACTACTATTATGACATGTCAGCAATCTATGAGTGTAATCATGCACACAGTCCGGGTACTGTAATATCTGCTGGAGGTGTTAGGGGGGACACTTCTGTACCTGTATTTGACATTATGGTCAATACAGGCTAGCTGACTGGTGTGCATGGTATATATCTATATATATATCTATAGTTACATATATATATATATATATATATATATATATATATATATATATATATATATATATATATATATTGAGATATCGATAGATAGCACAATCCACACTATAACAAATGTAACCCATGTCATCAATGTTGTCAAACAGCCATGTATGTACTGGGTACATCACTGGAACAGGTATCACACATGCATCTGGTATAACAGCTTGATTAGGGTTCTGTACCATCAGACAGTAATGCTTATGCAACAAAAAGAATACCTAGGTATGGCCAGTACGATGTGTGACAGCTCACAGTGGCAAAGGTGGCACACTTCCATTATACATCAATGGAATATGTGTAGGGCGGTACATGAGGAAGGGTGCATTGTACACAGTTATTGGTTTGATGAAGGCTGTGAACTATGGAGGAATTGTGGCCTTTGATGTGGCTGTCCTTCACATAATCAGTAGTAGTGTTTCATACAAGGGAGTAGTCATCACTGTGGCTACATGCTTGTGGACATTCCACATACCATCTACCCAAGGACACACGTCACATACCACTCGATCTGCTTATAGAGTGTGATGTCTGCATTATCCTTGGGTTGTGTGTTTGTTTTCATGACATAACAAATCCTCCCCAATGTTTATTTTTCATCTCATAGGTTCATAGGTTCATAGGTTCAAACTAGGCTATCTGCCCTGGGGCATTTATAAGCCTAGCCCGATTGTGTTTGGCTTACGCCACCCCTTGATTTGAGTATACTGTGCCCTTTTTAAAGTTTAGTTTACTGTGCCTCTGTCTAATAGTGACACGGAAGTAATCCCGGGGACAAACCTACGATCCCCCATCCACTCATCAAGATTCTTCTTGAAGAGAGTCAGTGAGGTGCTCTGCCTAACATGAATTGGAATTCTATTCCAGAGCGAAGGGAGCCTCTGGGTTATGAATCTGTCCCTCCAGCATGTTCTATTTATTTCTGTGCTGAGGTTCAAGTCCCTTGAGTGCGTGGCTCTAAGGGATTTAGATTTACTGAGGTGGAGCATGTCCATTAATTCTGGGTTGGACATAGCTTTATATGTCAGGCATAGATCGCCTCGAAGTAGGTGGTATGCAACTCAGTAGAGCTGGAGCTTTTTTAACTGAGTAGCATATGGCGTCTGCTTGAGTCCCTTGATCCTCCTGGTGAGGTACTTTTGGGGTCTTTCTAATTGCTGCAGGTGTCGGGTAAAGTACATCCCAAAGGGGGCATTGTATTCTATGATGGGCCTGATGAGGAATGAATAAAGGGGCACGATTACCTCTCTTGATCTAGATGTGAATCCTTTCATGATGAGGTGGGTATGTAGAAGGTCTTTCTAACCACTTTGTCAATGTGGTTGTCAAAGGAGAGATTGCTATCAACTTGGGTCCCCAGATCCCTAATTACTTTCTCTGTACTTAATGGGTTACCACCTATGTGGTAATTTGTGGGCACATTGTTTTTGCCAAAGGGTATGACTATACACTTTTTGGCATTTAGCTTTAGACCATGGCTCTGGCACCAGTTATCCGTCTCTGAGAGACCTTTTTGAAGGATGTTTGTGTCAGCTGGAGAGTCAATTATGGTGCCCATTTTGCAGTCATCTGTGAACTTGGTGAGCCATAGTCCTCCCACGTTGGCCTGTACCTCAGAAAAGTAAATACCGAACAAGAGAGGTCCCAGGACAGAACCTTGTGGGATGCCACTTGTGACCGGTTTCGAGTCTGACATGGCTGCAGCAACTCTGACTCTGTGGGTTCTGTCTTTGAGCCAGTTTGCGACCCATCTTGTGACATAGTGGGTTATATTTAGGCTGGATAGCTTATCTATGATGCCCGAGTGGGGTATTGTGTCAAATGCCTTTGTGAGGTCCAGATAGGCTGTGTGGACTACCTTCCCTTCATCTATGGCCTTGGTGACTGTTTCGAAGAAGTCGACCAGGTTCAAAAGGCAGGATCTGCCCTTGACGAAGCCAAATTGGGTAGGATCTAGTGTCTGTAGGTCCCCAATGTCTTTGTTTATGAGTTCCATGATGATCCTCTCCATAGCCTTGCAGACTAGGCTAGTCAGGCTTATGGGGCGATAGTTTCCAGGGTCCACAGAGGCGCCACCTTTGTGGAGTGTGACCACTGTTGCTGTACGCCATTCTTTGGGCACATATCCTGTAGTGAGGCTGAGATTGTACAGCAGTTTTACTTGAGGGATTAGTTCTTCTTGGAGTTCATGTAGGACACAACCTGGGATGCCATCTGGTCCCATGGAAGCAGTGTTTTTTGCTTTGGAGAGGGCAGCCTTCACCTGAGCATCAGAGATGTTTGGGAGGCTGCACTCTGCCGGGATAGATACTTGCTCTTTTGTGGGCGAGGGGGTGGAGAAGTTTGCATTGAACCTGTCTGCCAGGATATTGGCGATGTCTGTGGGTTCAGTGTATTTTTTGTCGCTTAGAATCAACTAAGAACAAGTCTGGGAGTTGCATGTGTTGTCATGGCTATGGCAGCAATCTTTGGTGTGTGTTGATACTGTCTGTATTATACTAATATCAAAGTTGGAGTCAAAGATTGCCTAAAATCTGTAGTCCTTCATACAGCTGTTTGGGCACAGTATGTGTATGTCATTTGTGACTTTTAGGACTAAAATAATGGACAGGAAAGGGCCTAGCAGACAGCCCTGATGTATGTACCTGATAACTGGACCTGAGATATAGGTCACTTCACACATTTCATCATATTTAGATGCCACATATGTGATCAGCTTATCTACCCACTTGGTAATATAGGTATTTATGGCCACTTTGGACAGTGTTGATTGAATACCTCAGCGTGGATTTGTGTCAAATGCCTTGACCTGGTCAAGTTCAATAGGATGATAGTGTTGTCAACATGCATGCCCTCGATGACCTCTTTGAGGATATCTAACAGATGTAGCAGACATGATGTAGCATTAACAACTCACACAGGTCTATTGCACACAGTTGGAATATTACTAGTGTCCATTTAGAAAAGGTACATGATGACATGTTGGTTTACCTCACAAATGAAGAGACTCAGGATGTGTCTATACATGCATAAATCAGGTGCTGTCCCACCAGCTCAGAAGGATGCATGTTGATGTGCACCCTTTTACAGGAGCATAGTCCATGTGTGGGGTGTGTTGAAGTGTTTATTCAACCATGTCAGAAAGGTGTATGTTCTGAGTCATGCTATAGGTGATCTGTGATGTTGTCACAGCCCATTGATTCTGTGTGATTGGCCTGGATGAAGGTAAGACAGTACATACAGACTATCTGGAGTTGGCCTAATGTTTAGACACAATCCCCCATTCAGGTATCATTAAAAAACTGTCCCAGCAAGTAATTAACCCTTACATCACTAGATGGGTAAACAATTGGTCCACTGACAGAACGAATACTGTGAAAGTTGGTGAATCAACCTGTACCAGTAGAGCTGTCACCACTGGCAAACTCCTGTGCTCTGGCTTTTACTGTTTGGAATCTATTTTTCAAATGTTCAAGCTAATGTTTACAGCCTTTGGCTTACCATGTTTTCTGATTCTTGCATATTGGGTGCAAGCATTGAGTCCACCGATGATGATGACATACTGCATGAGGGGTTAACACAGACAAATGATTGGTGGCAAAGCCACACAGTCTAGAAATAAACACAAAAATGTGTCTTTATTTTGGACTTCTGTAAAGTGGAATTCCCTGCTAATTACAGCAGTAACAGCACCCCCACTATGCTGAAACCCAGTGATGCTACACCTGGGAACACAGATAGATAACAATCTGAACTTCGACCACAATGTATCCACAGTGGTATGGCAAGGCTACACTGTGCACATAATAAGTCATGCCATTGTATTCAGATCTGAGGATTTTATAACAGTATTGTACTTCAACCTCATCAAACACTAATAGAGTATAATTCTCCCTTTTGCATGTACATCACCAGACACCTGCAGAGGTTGGGGAGACCACAGGGTTTTCTGACTAAGAACACCTTGCCTACAAACCATGACATGACATATGTGGATAGACTGAAAGCCCTGTGACTGTAATCTGTATCATACAGAATGAGGTGACTTCTGCCTGGCCCCCAGGCCAGTCTCTGACCCTGCCCTGGTAGGAATAATGCACATCCACAAATCAGATTTAGCTAATGACATCAGCAATGTCTGGTGAGAAGAAAATGATAATAGCAGTGTCCCACATGCTGGTGTGAAAGGCCCTTGCTAATGTCAAGCAATTGCACAAACACACACACACACACACACACACACACACACACACACACACACACACACACACACACACACACACACACATACACACACACACACACACACACACACACACACACACACACACACACACACACACACACACACACACACACACACACACACAAAACCCCTTCCTAAGCACACCAACTTCAGAACTCAGTATTTTACACAAGTGCTATGGCACAAGTCTGACTTTTTCCCAAGGCTGCAGGACAACTTACAGTGGATGACCTCAGCACTGACTTTTGGAGAGAATATGGGGTACTTGTATGAAATGGATGTGTAGGCATGTGCAAGTGTCAAAATACTGTCAATCCATGGCATTGTAGTGATAACTGCAGGACAAAAACCTATGCTCTTCTGGCTAGATAGACTCACACACAAACACCCCCAGTTTAGTGCAGTGAAACAGAACCCCCTACCTAAGTACATAGACTACAAAGGTCAGTATTTTACACACGTGCCATGGGATAAGTCTGATTTTTACAAGTCTATAGGACAAGTTATAGTAGATGACATCAGCACTGGATGTTGGAGAGAAGATGTTGGGAGGCCTGCATGAAATGGATGTGTACACATGTTCAACTGTGAAGATAGTTCTAGTTCTGGATATTATCAGATTGATGTGCATGGTATATCACACAACATTTGTTATTAATTTATGCAGTGTAGTTGATAAATTTGTCAGCAAGTACTGAGAGATTAGGGTTGCAGTGCATGGGGGAGGTAACCCATGGCTGCATTGTAAATATCTGACATATTCTTAGATAGGACTTTCATTTTGTTATTTGTCCACATGTAGTTTCATGGCATGACGAGTAAATGGACAATAAACAGCAATTATACATGCTAATATTAACTTTGCATAGTGCAACTACAATCAGCAAGTTTGCATGATGGTAGGCAAAGTGTTTGCGCACGTGCGATACATATTTCAATTTCTTTCTCTGTGCATAGAGAAGCAGTGCACAAACTCGGGCTCATTGCTAAAATTCTGAAAGTTAGTATTTATTGTATGAAACAAACATGCTGCTTAGCTCACTCTGTGGCAGCAGGTGTAAATGCACTGACATTTCTTTTCGAGCCCAGATGATACTGAGTTAGAATCCAGGTGTATCTAGTACTTTTAAATAAACAGTGATAATGCAATGACATTATTCTTTGAAGTACATTCATCATGTGTTATTGTGTATTGACATAGCACAGTGTGATTAAGAGGCATTGTGCAGAGAGAGAGGTAACTGCAGCATTGCAGAGCCTTCCACCATCACTTGGCATTTGTGTGCTATGCCAAACTCCACACAAGCACAGAGGCCAAAAGTGAAGGGATCTATTGCTTTTCTGGTACTTATGTGTATTGTATGTGTGATTCTATTTTTTGAGCAGATTATAGGTGTTAAAATGGAGTAGATAGGAAAGTGGTGAAATGGGGAGCAAGCAGGGGGAAGAACAAAGGGAAAGCAGGAATGTGCAGGATGGAGGTAGGAAACAGCCATAGTTATCCATTTTTTTAACAGTGTAAACTGAAAATATGTGCAGAGTATTAGCTGAATTTGGATTGCCACCACCAGAAAGAGGAGTGTCAACAATGCAATCATATTGCATAGCTTACCGGACCAAATCAAATGTGTCAAGAAGACATGTGTAAAATGGACAGCTATGTATGGGAAGATATTTTTGTGGGAGAAGTGTCCATTTTTTTTAATTCAGTAAGAAAGGAATGATGGATAATGTACATTGGTATTTTTGGGTCAGGTAAGTTGGGTAGGTGAGGAAACAAATGCAAATAAACAAGACAAACAAGACAAGACATAGGGACGATGAGGGACACAAAAGGTTGGGGGGCATCATGATTGGAGTGAGGGAGAGGACAGTGAAAATCTAGTCCTCACCCACTGGACTGTCATACCTGTCCATTTACTCCTATGGCTGCTGGACTTCTTGATGTCTTCTCTTCATCCTACAAACCATGAGGGAGAGAAACTTCTTCATCCAGCATAGGCATACAACAATGGTGCAGTGCACAGCCCTACACATCAACCCTGGCATCTCCTGGCAAATGATGAAATCCCCTCCTGTGGCACTACTCCTGGAGGGTACCACTGCACCAGCTGCTGGGGAAGTAATACCTGAGGGTTGTGGTAGTGCAGGAGCAGCAGAAGCAGTGCTGCCAAGTTGGGTTCCAGATATGCTGGTCTTCTGTATTTGAGCCAGTGGAGCAGGGGCAGGCTGATCCACTAGAGCTGGCCTACTTCACTGTACTGTGAAGCATTTAGTGATTTGTTACAGATGGATGCATGGACACATTTTGGCAACACATAGAAAATAAACAAAAGAGATAAGGGTTGGGGTGAGGAAAAAAAGAGATAAGATTAGTACCATCTTGTGTGACATACAATGCAGTGTCACAATTATACAACTATTTTATCTTAACTATTATATTTAAGTACAGTGGATATAAAAAGTTTACGCACCCTTGTTAAAATGCCAGAGTTTTGTGATATAAAAAAATGAGACCACAATAAATAATTTCAAATCTTTTTCCACCTTTAATGTGACCTATAACCTGTACAATTCAGTTGAAAAACAAACAAATCTGTTAGGGGAAAAAATATAAAAATAATATGCTGGTTCCATAAGTGTGTATACACTAAAACTAATACTTTGTTGTATTGCACACCCTTAAACTAATACTTTGTTGAAGCACCTTTTGATTTTAATTACACCATTCAGTCTTCTTGGGTACACAGCTTCCATCAATTAAAGAGACCCCAAATAAAGTTCAGCTGTCCTAGTAGGATTTTCTGACATTTAATCAGTTGCCTGCTACAGCAAAAGCCATGGTTCACAGAGAGCTTACAAAGCATCAAAGGGATCTCATTGTTTAACTGTATCATTTAGGAGAAGGGTACAAAAAAATTTCCACAGCATTGGATATACCATGGAACACAGGGAAGACAGTCATTAAAAGTGAAAAAAATATGGGACAACAGTGATGTTGCAAAGAACCGGATGTCCCTCCAAAACTGATGAAAAGACAAGATGAAAATCGGTCAGGGAGGGTGGCTAGAGATTTACAGCAACACTGATGGAGCTGCAGGAATTTCTGTCAAGTACTGGTTGTGTACTACATGTGACAACAATTTCCTGTATTCTCCATATGTCTGGACTATGGGATAGTGTTGCAAGATGGAAGCCTTTTCTTACACAGAAAAACGTCAAGGCCCGGCTTAAATTTGCAAAACAATACATCATGTTTCCCAAAAGCATGTGGGGAAATATGTTATGGTCTGATGAGACCAAGGTTGAACTTTTTGGCCACAATTCCAAAAGGTACATTTGGCGCAAAAACAACACTTTGCATCACCAAAAGAACACCATCCCCACGGTGAAGAATGGTGGTGGCAGTATCATGCTTTGGGGTTGCTTTTCTTCAGTTGGAACTGGGGCTTTAGTCAAGGTGGAGGGAATTATAAACAGTTCCAAATACCAGTCACTTTTGGCCCAAAACCTTCAGGCATCACTAAAAAGGTGAAGATGAATAAGAATTTCACCTTTCAACACGACAATGACCCCTAGCATACATCCAAATCAACAAAAAATGGCTTCACCAGAAGAAAATTAAAGTTTTGGAATGGCCCAGCCAGAGCCCAGACCTAAATCCAATAGAAAATCTGTGGGGTGACCTGAAGAGGGCTGTGCACAAGAGATGACCTCACAGTCTGACAGATTTGGAGTGCTTTTGCAAGGAAGAGTGGGCACATATTGCCAAGTCAAGATAGGCCATGCTGATAAACTCCTACCCAAGAAGACTGAATGCTGTCATTAAATCAAAAGGTGCTTCAACAAAGTATTAGTTTAAGGGTGTGTACACTTATGCAACCAGCTTATTGTACATTTTTTATGTTTTATATTTTTCCCCTAGCAGATTTGTTTGTTTTTTAATTGAATTGTGCAGGTTATAGGTAAAATTAAAGGTGGGAAAAGTTTTGAAATGATTTATTGTGGTCTCACTTTTTTATATCACAAAAACCTGGCATTTTAACAGGGGTGTGTAAACTTTTTATATCCACTGTATATGTCCTATCGACTACAAACTATAATTACAGATTGCTCTAAGTAATCCTTGCATGTCCATATATTGCACATATGCATGATCCAAGTATATTGATTATAGCTAACAGCAGGGCATTTATGCCACTTGTATAGACGTAAATTTATGCAATATTATAAAGGAAATGCAGTACTGTATAGTTGCTACTCATGGTATTTGAACCCACAACCTCTGACTACAGTCTTACACTTGAATTCTAAAGCTGGTTTGTGCTACAGACTTATGCAATGCTCTTGTTTTTACAGTTAGGATACTTTGCTACTACTGTAGAGCGTATAAAAATTCTATCATTAACTTTTAAAGCTACAATAATACTTGTCTTGTGTTGCATAAATACCGCTTGCTTCCCTCAGTCTCTCCAGTCTATCAGCATGAGCCTGCTGATTCAATTCTATTTCAGCATTAGCTGTGAAAAGAAAAAAAGAGCATTATGCATAGACTATATCTAACTTTCTATGTATTAAAAATACTCATTATTGTCATACTTAAACAGCTGTGGGATGTCACCAGTTTGAAACTCAGTCAAACACTGGTTGAGCGTATCCCTCTTGTGCCCTTGTAGATCATTGCAATGGTGCCTACACTGTTCTCCAGTGTGCGGAATGCCAGTAGCACTGGATATAGCCTGAGCCAAACTACTCCAAACTCAGACTTGTACTGGGAACTAGAATAGTCCCCCTGCAGAAGCCTTTGGCTATGGCACTATACCAGGAGTTCAGTAAATATCCTGTACTGTTGAACACCCAACCTCTGCACCCTAAACTGGGCACCTTCCCCTCTAATGTCAGACATGTCTAATACCAAAACTAGAGCAAGGGCAAATAATGATTTCCTGCCAATTCCTGTTATCATGTTTAGTGGTAGTGTACAAACTCAAGTAACAATGCCAACTGTTTTTGTGTGATGTTAAGTGGAGAACAGCAGTGCCAAGCATGGAGGAAATAAAGATTTTAAATTGGAAGGTTAATCTGTCACTTGACCATAATTTATTTATTTATTTATTTATTGACATTTGTTTACCAGGAAAGTCCACTGGGTCAGGCTAGCCCATTTTCAGTGGAGGCCCGGGGAGATAAGCTCCAGAGAATGTACATAAATCCAAAACAAGAGCAAAACTAACAAATGAAACAAGTTTAAACAAAAGATAAAACATTTGTTTTACAAAGATGTATTTTAGGAAAAAGAGATTAAAATTACAGAAGATATAAAAAGTTACTTGCAAAACAAAATGACTTTCATATTATATATTAGGATTAAATAAAGAAATCTAATAAGTCTACATAAAAAAACTGGAGGACTGAGTTTTGGTAATGGCTGAGGAGGGAATTGAATAGTTACAGATCCAGACAGAGGAGAAAATGACTATGCAGTGTGCGGTTGAAGGCGTAAAGTTTGAGGGGTGTATGCTGCTGCTGTAGCTTGGAAATATATTTTGAAAACTGGAAGGTAACTGTTAGGGGAATTAACTATGCAGACATGCTCTGGGGGCATAGATTTCATGACCTGACATATTTTTGTTTTGGCTTTATACACTGATAAAATTGATGTTTAAAGTGTGGGACTCAAACCTATGTATAAGGGACAAAACATTTTCTTCCAGAGTGGTGATTTTCCTACATTGCCACAGAAGAAGTGCTGTGCAGACATAATCATGAATCATTCATAAATAAGGCTAAAAGTCTGAGGTGTCAAACATGTATTTGTGTGACCAGACAAGGCTCTTGTATACAGATTCATTTGTGTATGTGTCTTATTTAAGTGTGAAGGCCATCCACAGCCAGATAGCAGAATTATACTTAACAGAAATACAGTCAACAGTATACCTTCAGTCATACATCTGAAAAAACAATAATGGTGTCCTATCCCTTATACATATAATTCATATCAGCTAAACTATCTAAAGTGTTATAAATGAGATTGAATATAGTAGGAAATGGAACAAGAGTAAAAATAACTTGAAATGTCCTGTACACAGAACCATGTGTATGGCAGCCCTACACTTGCACTTCCTGTATTAGAGCATAGGACTATCTGCATTATAGCCCTACACTTCCACCTGCTGCCACAGGAGCAGTTACATGACAATTCCATAATTTCTTAGTCATTCTTAAGTTCTGTCTGTTAACCTCAGTGCAATGCCACTTAGTGTGTTTGTGCAGTGCCCAACAGAAGTAAATGAATGTATCCATTTTCAGGTATTGATTGTCTATGCCCTGTCTGCAGGTGTTCAATGGCTGCAGGTGTTGAGTAGCCTTACTAACAGCTGCACTACCTCGCCTAGCAGTGTTGTGCAATGGGAAGCAAAAATTTCAATAATGTATGTTTTTTGACCGTTACACTTTTACAGAAGCCCTGTTTGATGACTGGGGTAGTCCATTGGGCCCAGTACAGCCTGTTTTCAGTGGAGGCCTGGGGAAAAAAGATCTACAGACATTGACAATTGTTACAGAAAAAATGAAATCTTTGGTATCATACAAACAATATGAAGTCATTTGTAAAAGAAAAAATGTAAATTATACAATCTACGAAATATTTGCAAAGTATATACACAATATAAAAGTATGTACAAAGAAACCTTGCAATTGTACAGTCATTGGCATTTTTTAGAGAATTAGAAATTTAAAAAGAGTGAGAAAAAAGGTTGATTCTTAGTGGAGAATTGGAGTAGGTTCAAAGAGGAGTTTCATAGTGAAAGAGAGTGAAAGAAGAAATAGATGCAGGAATAGCTGAGCACTGCAGTAAACGGTTAGCGGTTGGGTGAATGTATTTAAGGGAGTTATGTAGGAAAGGAACAGGAGCATTCCCACTTTGACAATAGGTAAGACTGGAGAAGTGATTTGAAATTTGAGTGGCTTTGAATATTTCGAAGGGAGACAGGAAGTGAGTTACAGAGTTTAGCTAAGGAGCAGGATGGTAGCAGGTGACCTGGAGGTCGAAGAGGTCTATAAATGTTTAGAAGATTATGGTTTTCTGATCTAATTGAGTGATTGGGAATATAGGGGGTTAAGAGGTGGAGAAAGAGGGAGAACTACATGGCTTGAATAAATATGAGCTTATGGGCAGTGGTAAGTTTGGGGAAATTGAAGTAGTTAGGACGTTCAAGCAATTGCAGAGAGTGGAGGGAGAGACAGTGATGGGATGAGTTTCTAGAGTTAGTGGCGGATTTTCAGATTTTATTTTAGCAGGTTTCCAGTTTGGCCTGTAAGCCAAGCTGAAGATTAGTGAACATGGGAGTGCCGTACATAAGAGAGGGGAGAAGGTAAGTGGAGGCTAGGGTTCGTCTGGTGGAGGGGGTAAGGGAGACCTAGTTTTTGGTGGGATTTTTTGATGTTAGTTTGGATATGGGTGTCAAATTTTAGATTTCCATCAATTATGACACCTAGCAGTTTAGTATGTGGTACAATTTCTATGGGGATGTTATTCTGGGTTGTTATTTTAAAGGAGTTTTTGTCGACAATGGTGTTTTTGGATAGGCAGAAAATCATTAGCTTTGTTTTGGTGGCATTTAAGGCAAGGTGGTTACTGTGCATTCATGATTCAGTATTGGAGAAAGCTAACAGAGTTTTGTGAAGAAGATTAGAGGAGATGTCTGCTGAACAAATGATTGCTGAATTGTCTGCATATTGGATTAGAGTGGTACCAGCGACAGACTGGTGAAAGTTATTTATGAAAATGCTAAAAAGTAGGGGGCCGAGGACAGAACCCTGTGATACACTGGTAAGGGTGTGTAGAAAGGAAGAGATTGAGTTTTTCCATTTAACAGCTTGTTGTCTTTCAGAGAGGTAACTAGTGAACCAAGCTATGGTGGAAGGGGAGAGGCTGAGAGAGAAGAGTTGAGATAAGAGTATTGGGTGGGATACAGTATCAAAGGCTTTGGAGAGGTCTAGGAACAGGGTAGATATGATCTTGACAATCTTGCCAAAGTCACGTGCATGGCTGATAGAGTCAAGGAAGGAGAGGGCAGTGATGGCATTATGGCCAGGATGGAATCCATACTGTGTAGGGTTTAGGAGGTTATTATGAGTCAGATATGACATTATTTGAGATTGAATACATTTCTTCATGATTTTTGATAGTGGAAAAAGAATGGCTATAGCCCAAAAATTAGAAGTGTCAGTGTTTTTACCCCCTTTATGGAGCGGAATGATGAAAGCATTTCTCCAGAGTGAGGGGACGTATGATTCTTGAATGGACCTATTTATTACATTTGAAATAGGGAAGACAATGCTGTCAACAGCTAGTTTGAGGAAGGACACGGGTAAGTCATCTGGGGTGGAGAAGCATGGATACGTTGCAGGAGGATTGTTTTTATTTTGTTTGTAAAAACAGGAGAACGGTTGAAAAGAGAGGTATGAGCAGTGGGTTTGGAGGGCGAGGTACAGGGAAGGAGAAGGTGGAGAGTAGTGGGAGAAGCTGGCAATGAGTTTAGCTATGGATTCTACGTAGAAGGTGTTAAACAGAGAGGCTGTTTCTTGATCAGTATAGTTTGGGTTTGGGCGTGGGTTTTCCTTGTTGCCAGGATGGAGGAAGGAGGAGAAAAATTTCTAGGGTTGGATGAGTGTTCATATTGAAGCTTGGTGTAGTATGTTTTAAGATGTCTAATTATCAGCTTTTGTACAGTGTTATGCAGTTTGTTTAACTTCTGTTAGGACATTAGGTAGTTCATTTTTTTTGGTATTGTTTCCACCTTTTATCTCTTAGGTGCATGGTTTATTTATAGATACACACACACACACACACACACACACACACACACATATATATATATATATATATATATATATATATATATATGGTTCAACAACGTTTTACTGAATGTACATTTGATAGACAAACACAGGGGTGAGATTTACTGTCAACAGTATGGATGGCCAAACGGTGGATATGTTCATGGTATGGAATCTCAATACAGGTAAGTGGGGTTGGGGCAGTGATAGCATGTATGTGTGTGTATGTAAGTAAGGTTAGGGTTGGGGATGAGAGAAGGATGGGTGTTGTGTGTTTGCATGCTAGTTAGTATGTTTTAGGGTATGGGTAAGGGTTAGGTTAGGGGATAGATATAATGTTATCTGTGTATATGCTTGTGTCTGAGTCTGTCTTGTGTAGCAGCAGTGTTACGGGAAGACTAAAATGATGTTGGGAGAAGGAGCATCAATAGGATTTGGGTTAACACCCATTACTAAAGTGATGCACGGGGATGGAGCCATCTTTCATCTGCAGTTTGCTTGCCAGAAAAGGACTGGTTTTGTTAAGTTGACTATTCTATGCCTTGGTGGCATTCCCCTAGGTGTTCTACAAGACAACAAAAGTATAATACAGATAAATATCACATATTTATTTATTTTACATTTGTTAACCGGGAAATTCCGACTGGGCCAGGTCCATTTTCAGCGAAGGCCCGGGGAAAAAAGCTCCAGCATCAAGTTATACAAATACAGTACATCCAGCATAATACACAAAACAGGTTACATCATGTATGCTGAGCATAGTAATATAACAAGAAATTAATAAAAACACACCAGGTAAAAGAAGATATAGAACATAGGTAAAAGACAACGTCAGTTACGGTACATCCAGCATAATACACAAACAGGTTTTATCATATATGCTGAGCATAGTAATATAACAAGAAATTAATAAAACACACCAGGTAAAAGAAGATATAGAACATGGGTAAAAAGACAATCCCTGGATTCACAAATCCTCTGTGTAAGACTAAATAAGTCTTACTCGGAAACTGCTGACTCCACTCCAAGTCTAACACGGACCATGCAGGAAGGCAAGGGGCGTGTCTGACTGCCAAGCAGTCCTAAGATCCACGCCCCTGCAAGTGTTTGAATTGTGAAATGTCAACACACATGAGCGAGTCCGCTCAAATGTCAACATACCCAACACTACACTCCCTCACATTGTAAACTCCCAGTAGAGTTATAAAATGTAATTTTTTTTTTTTATAATTCCTGATATAGCTGCCCGTATTTGCGCGTGTTTGCGCAGGTGTGCCCATAGCTTAGCTGCAGTTAGCAATGTCGATATTGAAGAGCATAATAACAAATGTTTATGCAAATTAATCCAAATAGCAATAGCGTAGTGGTAGAGCCTTCGCACAAAGAGGAGGCATTCACGGTTCAAGTCCCACCACTCCCCTCTCTATTTTATGTTTTAAATTAGCATATGAAATAATTCCTGACATATATGACTAAAATATTACTAAAAAGCATTGAAATGGCCTATGTATCAGTGAACAAAATGTATATATAGAAATGTAAGAAGGATCTTGACATATAAATGCCCGTAGCTAAGCAGCACTTTACCAAGCACAATCTAGTTGCCCACAGCTAAGCAGCGCTTTACCCAGTGCAAACTAGTTGCCCACAGCTAAGCAGCGCTTTACCCAGTGCAAACTAGTTGCCCACAGCTAAGCAGAGCTTTACCCAGCACAATAAGTTTGTGCGGAGCTGCGCACCACACTAACCAGCGCACCATAGGGCAACGTGGAGCAACGTAGAGCAACGTGGAGCAACGTAGAGCAAAGTTGCCTAAACACAGCCACACCCCCTAGCCTGTCTGGACAGTAGTAAAATAAAAAGCAATGACAAGGTTTGAACCCAGGACACTGTGCACAATAATCAAAGTACTGAACCTCTAAGGCATGACAACTTAGGGCAAGCAGCCACTGTTAACATACATATACTTATAAATGATAGATTAACCATTGCTAAGCAGGTCTGCAGTCAGCCGAGAATTTTCAAAAATGGCCAATCACAAAAAAGTGGGGGAAATGAGGCATATTTAAGCTCCATAGGCGGGAATACTCGCCATAACTGATTGTAGCTCCCATCTGCAGTTAGAATATCTAGTGCTGGAGAGGGTACTCGCTTTCGAGCATAATGCTGGGGCATCGAGGAGTCAAAATACATGGTTTGGCTCCTTGTCCATCGTCATGAGTCTCGACTTCTGCAGGGCCAGTTCCAAGGGACGGAGTATAAGGCAGAGGCTTGGAACTGGTTAGCTCATGATTTCACCAGTGCCACAGGCATCCCTCGGACTGGTGAGCAGGTCTGTCACCACCATGCAGACCTCAAGAGATGGAAGCAGGACCTACTGAACCAATGGATCCAGGAGGCCCGTCATATGCAAGATGCCCCACTACTGAGTAGGTAGCCATGGAATGCAGTATGTAAGACATGCTAATATAGTCTATATAATGGATAGGTATGTCTCAATATCCCTTCATTTACTTCACAGCTGTAGGTTTCCGTGCTGCGAATCAGCAAGCCTATGCAGATAGGCTGCTAAGGCTGTGCCACCAGGCAGGTTAGTAATTATTGTGCATGTATTTTTATATAAAATATGTGAGAGAGCATGAAAAAAGTGTTGTAGCCCAATAATACAGCTATAAAATGCCCTGAATAATTTCTCTGCATGTACTGTTATATAAAATAAGTCAGAGAGCCAAAAATAGAGTGTAGTAACCCATTAATAAAGGTAAAATAAGTCTGGAATACTATCTCTGCATGTACTGTCATATAAAATAAGTGAGTGAGCCTGAAAAAGAGTGTTGTAACCTATCAATAAAGATATAATATGTCTTGAATAGGTCTTCCATGTGCACTGTAATATCAAATAAAGGAGAGAGCCTGTAGAAAAATGTGTAATGTAATTAATAAAGGTATAATACTTGGAGTGTGTCTATGTCACTTGCTTTGAAATGTTGTTGTACCCTTGCATTAAATAAATAGTACTGTTGTAATAAGTGCTGTCAACCCACATTTGGGCAGTCCCATATAAAGTGGATGAAGGAAGTGCCAGTAGCTGTGAAGCATATATACAGTCCTCAGCAGTCGGTAAATGGCTGGCTTGCATAGGTAAATCTGGCACACAAGTAGCTTGTCAATGTGTTCCCCAGAAATGTGAGTGTGCTACATGAAATGTAGGGTTCTGTAGAAATTTAACTGAAAATGTCACGTGAACACATCCAGATATGTAGATACATAAATATAAATATAAAATATAACTATGTAGCAGTAACATCTGCATCTTGGACAGTTAGTATGTCAGATATAGGTCAGGTATATAATGAACTAGCCAAACCCATTACACAATCTAATGCATGTTGCCTAGTGTAATAATACATGTAGGGGATATACACCTGCAGTCAATAGGAATGTAGTGTAGAGTAAAAGTACTTATAAGATGTTAATGGAGGTTTCTTTTTACACCCTACTCTATGTGCATAAACAATGCAATTCCACACCTCAGTGGGTATGTCTAATCTCAAAACATTTGTTTGGACGTATGTCCTATTGTTCTATAAATATCTGCATTTACTTTGATGCATGTGCCCTGTTCAAACATCACAATCTTGGTGGCCTGTTGCAACCAATCATCCCTGCATGCTGTTGTAATGTCCACTGTCGTTCAATATATGCATGTGTTATGCTTGCTGTTCAACTGTTGGAACCCTGGTCTGTTGGGTTAATGGGAATATTACTGCATGCTGTTACAACTAATTTGGAATGCTGTTGTCTATGTTGTAATTAAACACACCTAATCACAGAACGTATGGGAAGGCTGGTCCCAGCGGACCCACCTGTCCCTCCTCAGCTGGCGATTGCACCTGGCACCAGCAGGTCCGGTGCCCAGCCCGGGCTACCCTCCTCCATTGGTCCTGTGCCACATTCATGTGGAAGCGCTGCAGGGGATGGGACTCACCCTCCCTGCAAGCGTGGGTGGAGAAGGGCCACCTGTCACTCTCCGAAGGGTCTGGGTTGTGGTGCGTAGGGAGATCCAGCGTTTAGTCGCTGATCCCCCACACCAGCTCAAGGCAAGAGTGGTGCAACTCATGGGTGAGCCTGCCCCTCCTACGCAGCCCTCAGCACAGCCACCCTCGGGGCTGTGAAGGTGCAGTGGTGACTGCCCATGGGTGGGGATCTCAGTCCCACTGTTACCATCTGTGGGCTCATGGGCTTGCGATTTCCAAACATCCGTCCCCGTCAATTGTGTTCACCCACCCCATGTGTCATACTCCGCCCCTGTATGCATCTTGTTTGTCTTGTCTGTTTACCTCCCCTACCTACCTCCCCAAATATAAAAACAGGAATGCAGGCAAGAGGGCTTGAGGCACGCACACAGTAGTAGTTTCCAAAGTTTATTCTTCAGACTTTGCTTCAAACAAAGGATAAAAATAATAAAAAACAGTAACCATAAAGTGCTTTTCATCTCACCCCTGTTTGAAACATTCTTGTTGCAACTATCTGATGAAGTCTCACTAAGGGGTGAGAGGGTTTAAGCAGTAGTTAGCGGGTTTGAGTGAGTGTGCGCATGTGTGTGCTAAGCTTAGCATCGCTAAGCGTAGCGCAAACTCGAGCAAACCCGCTTACAACTGCTTAAAAGTGCCTTAATCACTCTGTATGTCAGGGCCCTTGTTCTGCTCAGCAGCAAAATAAAACACCTCTGTCAGTCTCGACCCCAGACCTTGGACACACTTGACTGCATGAAGTACCACTAAGCCACAGCAGATATACAAATATATCATGCAAAACAATGAGTGAATGTAAAGGAAAAATAGGAAGGCCATAACACAAAGCTTGTTTTGTGGATCTTTACCAGCAATTGTTGTGGAATTGCATTTCATGACTGTGATAAGAGAAGCAGCCATTCTAGCAGCAAATAATGTTATTGAGGCACTTTACAACCCCCACACAGTATCATAGCAGGACAAACACTGGCATATCTGATTAGGGCAGAGGCCATACTTCCTGATTGTGAAACATATTTTAGCTGTGTACTCTGAATCCCTCTGAAAAGTACTGACATTACTCAGAGAGGTGGTGTATTACACAATGAATAATCACAATATTAACAGTAGACACGGCTTGTACTTCATAAAAGGAGTACTAATCCATATGTACTGCTTCACTCAAGTCTACACTTACTGTCTCTATTAGTTGGAAGGTGTACCTCACTTTTAACTACCTATCCCTGACTCCAAGCAAATATGTATCTGAGTGTTTTATGGGCCTGGCAGAGGCACAAACACACAGACATATCAGCTCATCTGCTGTTGCACACTCTGCAAATAGCTTTGTGAGGACTTCCACAAGCATACCCTTAAGTAGGAGTACAACACAGAAATACCAAAGGATCTAGCCATGTACTGGGAGCAATTGACTGTAACAATGCCATTGCACCAGTGCTGAAAATACCTGTGAGTTGCAGAGACAAAAAATAACAGGCTAACATCTGGCTACCATCTGGATAGGTTCACAGTTGGGAACTATGCAGACAGACCACCTGCCTTGATAAACTAACAGGTGCACACCAATCCATTAAGTCCAGTAAGATAACGCTTACACAATAAGACGTAATGCTCTCTGTATGTCTGCATCCCCCCCCCATATTTTAAATATACGTGTGTTTAGGGTCAACCAAGGATTTAAGTAGGCATACTCAGTAGTGGAATTGTCCAGTTTACCTGAGACTCCTGTGCTAATGTCAACAATAAAAATACACAAACCTTGCAGAAGTGAGTACATCAATATGCACAGTATAACAGTCCACAAACAGTTCATGTGTCAAAAGAATACTTCTCAATAACTACTTTTGTATGGCAGTTAATTACATAAGTAGAAAAGAAACTACATACTCACATATATCTGGTGTAAGCATTTGTAGGGGTGTGTTAAACTCTACACTGATAGCTTTGTACTGGAAGTGGCAACAGTCAGGTCTGAGTGCAACATGTGCATCACTATCTACACCTCTAGCTTCAGATATAAGAAGTATACCAACCTTCTGACTTAAACAACAGTGTCCACAGCAAACAAGCATAGGCCCCGCTCTGGAAATCTGAAAGGGCTACGCCTACAAAACTTAGCAATTTATAGCATTGGGTTGCTATGACAGTGAGTACTGCAATTACCACACAGCAGGCTGTATGCATTTACCAAATGCTGGGCACCAATTGGTGCAGAGGTCATCACATGCGCATGTGCAGATACCTATAAAAGCAGACTGTACTTGCTATCCACACATGCAATCATTACATTGCATGTGATAAAGCATCACTAAACTTGGGGATGAGTAAAAACTAGTTATTACTTAATAACACAAAAGTTTAATTAAGTAAAAAGACTTGAGTGAATCAGCAACCAAATATATTAATTAAGTAAAAAAAAAAAAACTTAATTAATAAGTAAAAGGAATTAAGTAAAAGCAATCTTTACTTAAGTAACACCAAAAAAAAATTGTCAAAACATGCACAGACGGACCTGAAAGTGACAAACAGGTATGTAACAGATATGTGATTACCGGCAAGTAGTAGATGTTTATGAAGAGTACTGTAAATACTTTGAAACATGCGTGTGTGGCAGCAGTAGGTATGTATGCACTGATGCCATGCATGACTACTGCCATGGACATATTAGTGTGTAGCTGTGTGCAGTGGGACATAACTGTGACATATGTAGCTCAGCATTTAATGTCAAACATCCGATCATGTCATCTATGTTCTGTACAGTACTGTGTATAATGGCTGTCTGGGGCAGTAGGGCAAACAGCTATATAAACCTGGATGAGACAGAGTAACACATGCATGATAGTCATATAATGTGTAGCTTAGCATTGGAAACTGCTGTACCAGGCTAGTATAGTAATGTAGCATTAGCAGCTATAAATACTCCCTGTAATATTACTGTTATGCACACATGTGACAACTGTTCATGTTGTAGCAAGGCCCAACAGGTCATTTGTGAGGTCTATGAACATACAACAGAGTGTACCTTGTGTGTGTGTATGGCACACACATATGTAGAGATATCTATGTGTTAGATATATTAGCATCTTAACATGTGCATAGAGCAAGGTACATACTGCAACTGTTTGTGAAGGGTGGACATATATATGTTGGTGAAGGTTGTTATGTGCATATTTTCATGTAGGTTGTAGTGTATGGCAAACAAGACAGCATATAGTGCTGGTATATGACATGTGGTGTTTAAACACTGTGGGTATGATTTGCTAAGTTTATAGTCTTCCAGACAGGGAGTCCTGCTAAAGATACATGGCCTGAGAATACCCTCAATGCATTCTACACCAGACTGTGCAAAATTATTACTTAACTGTATTTCTCTCAACCCTTGCATAATTGATATTCCCACCATGAAAGGTGGACCGTATATGTGCCTACATGTAAATCTATATGTACACCAATGGATGTTTATATGTACGCTCAAGCTCAATGTTGTAAATGTATTGCCATCCCTTTTGTTAAAAACCCTGTACCCATGAACTACCACATAGGTGGTAGTCTACTCAACACCAAAAGTGTGATAAGAGACCATGGGACACAGGTGGACAGTAGTGTCCGTTTTGATAATCACAGTGCCACACTAGTCATGTAAACTGCATACAGTCCACATGTCATCACAAAAGGTGTGTCATCCATGGAATGAGAGGTCAGTGTTCCACTCTACTCATCAGTCATAAAACCCATCATAGAGTACAATGGGCTTTTTGGTATGTACCTCAGAAGACATCTACAGCAACTGTAGACACCAGGCACAAACACCACAAAGAGTATAACCAGACTCAAACAGATGCCCTATGCAGACTGTCTTCCAAAGCCACAGCTACACTGTGTCGCATATCGCCCACCCAGAGCCAACCTCTGCCTAACATACGAAGCTATGCCAAACCCACAGGTGTTGGACATGCTCCATGTAAACAGATCAAAATCCCTACAAGCTACACACTGTACTGATCTAAACCTTGCAACGTCAAAAAGCAGAACATGCTGGAGTGGTACATTCTCATCTCAGACCAGGCATACCATACTCTGGAACTAACTACCTATCAATAGCAAAGAAAGGTCCTCATTAGCCGTCGTCATGAATAATCATGATGAATGGATGTGAGATAGGAAATACAACCTGGGAATTACCTCTGTGGCTCTGCATGACAGTGGCACATGAACTTAAATTACATGGGTGTTGAAGGGCAGGGTACCATATGGCTAGGCTTCTATAGGCCCTACGCTTAATAGCCTTTGACCTGATACACACATGCATGTACATGTTGCATTAATTGCTATGTGAGGTTGACTGAGTGTGATGGTGAATGTGTAGGTGAATGTGACAACGTTGTGTATATGTGTGATAGCCTAGTGGGAAACTGTTTATATCATGGTATGTAGTGTTCTAGCTCTGATCCCCACAAAAGATATGCATGCTATTGCTAGGCAGAAAAAGCAGTATGGTATACGGTGTGACATAGTCCCATGGTGTTGACTGGAGTGTGCCATTGTAGGCTAAATCAGTACATGAAGCAGTACATGTATGCTCATTGATTGTTAACACTAGTGAATACAAATCCCGTATGAACTGTAGTACTACCCGAAGCTGTAGGCCTAAACAGCACAGTATGGTGTATATCCACATTGCTTGGAAATACTGTTTTGTTTGTTACCTGTAGTCCTCACACATTACATACCTCACGCATAAGGTTTTGTAAGTGCTGACACACAGTACTGTATGGTACACAGGTAAAGCTCATCTGGGTTGCCATACCTTTGTGTCTTGTAGGTATGTCTGATGTGTGTGTATGCCTGTAACATGGCCTCGGTCGTATGTGTGTTACAGGATATAAGTGCATATCTAGCAACATGTATAGTGTAGTACAGCAGTATGCCACCTATATTGATGAATCTGAACATATGTTACTTAGGGGTTTGCTATCAACAAGTAGTGTGGTGTACTGGTACTACTGTAACTGTACTTTACAATCATTTCAATGGATGACATATTTCTATATGCATTAGCTTCATACAAACCTCCTGTGGCTAGGTGGTGCATTGTGTCACATACAGTGTGTCATGGACTGTTGTATAGTCTTACATACTGGTTTCACTTTGTTGCTGTGCAGAACATGGTTTAATATATAGAACGTGACAGGCACTGTCAGGCAGTTGTGGGCTGAGCACTGATGTGTGGTATTAAAAGTGTGTATCTACTGACAGCCAATAGGTTGCTATATATAGCATTTCATTGATATCTACACTTTAGAATGTTAAGTGTGCCACAAGACTTGCTCACAATAATTGTTTTATTTTCTTCCAGGGACATGTCTCATCATTGCAACCCTGCGTATTCCCCTGAAGAGGAGGAAATAATTAGATCCACCCTATTACAACATCACACCCTGCTGTTCTCCAGAACCAGCCAGGACCAGCATGAGCGCACTGCACTGTGGCAAGATGTTGTCCGTTGGGTTAATGACATAGGCATGCATAACCGGTCGAGCAGGTACGCCATCACTGCAGTGATTTAATCAGACATGTCCAGCAGCATGCCTCCGATGTCCGCAGAAAACAGCTTGCCACAGGTGGTGGTGCAGCATCACATCCGCCCCTCACCAGAGTGGAAGAGCTGCTCCTCAGCATGGTAGCTCCTGGACAACCACTACAACAAACATGTGTCATCATAGAGGCATGAATCACCCAGCAAGTTGACTCGGAGCATGCAGATAACATGACATATCTGTAGACTACTGTTAGCTCGATTGATAGAACATGCATATGTCAAATGTGTACTGTGTATTTGGAAGATGTGGAGCCTGGTGTTGTGCAATACTGATAATTTGGAACATAATCTGTATCCCTGTGACTGTCAACCATTGTACTACTGTAAAATTGCAAACTCACAGCAGCACTGCCACAGTTGTTGAAAGTGACAAACTGTCTCATATCCTTGTAGGTCCCTCTGGTGTGACAGCAAGACAGCAGACCCATGCTGGTAAGTGTTCTACATTTCATATGGCAAATAACATGTGCATGTCATAGGTGAGTTTTAGGCCATATACACATGTACAACACCTACACATAATGCATACTCTGCAAGTTTTCTGTGGGACTATGCACATCCCAGTAACATGAGTGGCTGCCTCAAACACATGCTATACACAGAGCATCCCAAACAATTGTGGTACACTGTAGTGGACATTGTATAGGCAGAGTCAATACACATGCACACAACATACACCACCTTGTCATATACAGTACGTGTTAATATGATACACATGGCACATGGAGACACCTGCTGTAAGGTCAGACTCCAGTATCCCAAATGTCATCCACACAGCACACATACTATACCTGAGGGGTAGAGGCCTATCATGGGGTGGTGCAAAACTCTTCAACAAACAAGACATTCATGTTAGGCAATGCTCCCTATTGAACACCTTACATACCCATGTAACAACTGCCTGTGAAATGGTTAATGTAGCCACAGTGTTGCAGTTCAGGTACAGCAATATAGTTGCCAGTGTGGCAAACATTAGTGGCCTTGAGTGACCACATGATGCTGCCTGATGATGGCTCATGGTACTACACTACATCCAGTTACAGTAACTACAATACAACACATAGCATTCATTGCTATACACCTGACAGTTGTGTGCATCCAGCCATGGTATGTATACTTGTGAGTGATGGTTCACAGGACATTGAAAAGCATGTAATACTTGCACAACAATGTTGTGTCCATGTACACATTGTGCTCCAGGGTGAGGCCAATCAATCATTGAACAACACCCATGCATCAACGACATGTATACTGTTATTAACAAGGACTCTCTACATTTGCACTGCATGCTGTTGAGCAACACACATCTTGCATGCTGACATGTGTGATAGGACTCTTTGGCTTGTGATACTGTACTCCACCATCAACCACTAATGGGTATGTTCTGGATTGCTGTTGGTGTGTGTGTGTGTGTGTGTCTACTTTAGTGAATAGTGTATTTGTGTTCATGTTTACATGTGTTCATGTGTGCATGTGTGCATGTGTGCATGTGTGCATGTGTTCATGTGTGCATGTGTGCATGTGTGCATGTGTTCATGTGTGCATGTGTGCATGTGTGCTAACATCTTGTACAGATTGTAAAGTGTGTTTCCTGTCTCCCTCTCACAGGTGCTGAGGTTGTGTTGGTTGAGTGCAGCAGGGAACCTGAAGACATTGCCACAAATAGTGGAGATGATGAAACATATGTTGTGTCACAGGCAGGTTTGACAGGGTCTGTCATTGGTCCGCCAATCGACAGTACACAGCTGTCCACACCATCTATGCGCACATTCATACTGCCAATACATCCCTCATCACTAATGGCCTTAGCTGAGGGACAGAATACAGTAGGCATTGACCAGGATAGTGTGGTATCTATGGCACATGCATCCCCTCACAGCAGCCATACCCAGATTCCTGGAATGGTACCACATAGGTGGATGTCCAGGGGTTCTCGTGGGAGCACTGCTGGTTGTAATGCCCCTGGCAGACGTGCCCACACAGGTCTTACAACCTCAGGTATGTTCCGGGCTGTAATGCAGGCACAGGCACGTATGGAACGCTACACCAGACAGGGACTGAGGGTGCAGAGGGCCCATAACACTGCTATCAATGACAGTATCCATGACCTTGCTGGTGCAGTGCGTCACTACACCGAGGTCATTGATAGACGTTGGGGGGAGACATTAGATGTCCTCTGCAATGTCATGTCTATGTGCCAGGACAGTGCAGGATGGCCGAGATGTCGATGTGGACGTATGCCAGCAACATCATCCACTGGCAGTCGTCGACGCACAAGTCACAGCCGCTCCTGTAGTGGCAGTACCAGCCCCAGCAATGTTGGAGCAGGGCTGTCAATAGGCCATCAAAGAAGACCACATGCACGTTGCTCTGGCCAGTCCCAGCAGGGACATGGGTCCAGTTGCCATCCCTCTGCCTCTGATGATAGTACCCAGTCTGGCTTAGTACCCGATACTGTCTGTTGAACCCCTGCCAGACACAGGTACTGTGTCCGTGGCCAGAAATGGTGATCTGTACAGTCTGGCAGGTACAGTCTGTGGCTGTCCCACAACCTCCCGTATATGGCAGCCACATGGTGGAACTGTGTGCATGCAGACACACACACATAATCTAAACATCTAGGGCTAACACATACACACACACATTACATCAACATTGACCCATGCTGTACTGTTGTCCCTCACACACACACACACACACACACACACACACACACACACACACACACACACACACACACACATACATGTCGATTGGATGGGTCAATGTCGGGCTCTGGCAAACCAACAACACACCCTGTGCATATGATGAAACTGTGCCACCTCCTGTCATCTGTAACATTGATGCAGAAACAGGCTAACATGGTGCTGATGCACAGGGTGACTTTATAGCAGTGTAGCAATGTTAGCATGTTGTCAACAGTACAGTGTAATGATATCCCAGTAGGTATATCTGAGCAGGCATGATGCATTAAAGCTATGATTATCAATGTAGTATTGTTTACAACAGTGTTAATTCCAAAAATGTATTGTCCGCCCATGTGCCACTTGGCTGATGTATGTAGTTTTGGCAGCATGTGTTGGTGAGTGGACAGTACATGCGTGATGTGTGCAGTACAGATTTGCAGGTGTACATTTGTGAATATGGTGGAGGTGCACTGTCTGCATGTGCGTGCATAGTGGACACATGGGAAGGGTGACATGCCCTGTATTACACAGTGTCAAGACTTCATTGTTTCTATTGGTGGCCAGTATGCATTTTAATACACATACGTTTTAACCTGGGTACACATGTGTGTATGACATGGTTTGACACTATGCTGTGGGTGATACTGTTACTATCTGTCATTGGTTTGCATTCTGGTTGTATACACAACCTCAACAGCCTGACTATAACCAATCGTTAGATGATGTCTTGACAACTGACACTCAACTGGCTCTTATGTAAACTACTAGGTTCTGTAGTCTGTGTACTTAGATAGGTAGGGATTCTATTCCCACTGAAATCAAGTGTGTGTGTGTGTGTGTGTGTGTGTGTGTGTGTGTGTGTGTGTGTGTGTGTGAGATCAAGCTTGACATTACAGAGACCATTTCACAACAGTGTGTGGGACACCGTTATCATCTCCTCAGTAGATACTGCTGTTGTCATCAGCTATAAAGCGTTGTCTGACACACTCCAAGTATGACTTGAACTGTGGCATTTGCATAATGTACTGGGTTCTGTAGTCTGTGTAATTAGACAGGTAGGGGTTCTAGTCACACCATAGGTAACTCTGTGTGTGTGTGTGTGTGTGTGTGTGTGTGTGTGTGTGTGTGTGTGTGTGTGTGTGTGTGTGTGTGTGTATTTGTGTGTGTGTGTTTTTGTGTGTGTGTGTGTGTGTGTGTGTGTGTGTGTGTGTGTGTGTGTGTGTGTGTGTGTGTGTGTGTGTGTGTGTATGTGAGCTCATGCTTGACATTACAAAAAGTATTTCACAAGAGCATGTTGGACACTGTTATATTCTCCTCAGCAGATACTGCTGATGTCATCGGCTGCATCACGTTTGTATATGCAGTACTTCCAACAGGGCAGGGTCAGAGACTGACCTGGAGGCCAAGCAGAAATCACCTCATCCTATAAAATAAAGATTATAATGCCATGGCTTTAAATCTAACTACATACATGATGACAGTTTGTAGACCCTGTGTTATCTTGCTGAGAAAGCCCTGTGGTGTCTCCAGCTGCTACATGTGTCTGGTGAGGTACACAAAAAAGAGAGCATTATATTATATTAGTGTTGTAATGAGGTTTGACTACAATGCTGTCATAGAATATCAATATGATGGGATGATGTATGATGTTTACAACATAGGCTTTATTTTTTAACACTATTATTGAATTACCACTTGTTACATAAGCACATTTACATTTATACAGTGTGGGCACTTGGTGAGCAATGTGGGTTTTTGCACAGTAGGACTTTTGTTAATGCTATGATTAGCATAAAACTCCACTTTTCAGATGAACATTACAAACACAGATTTCTGCATTTATTTGTACAATGGGTGCCTTTGTCACCATTCAGTTGTGTGTGTTAGTGCCTCCTCTACTACGTTACTGCCATAGGTTGACTCAGTGATTGCACCCAATATGCAAAAATCAGCAAATCTTGTAAGCCAAAGGCCATATACTTTAGCCTGAACTATCAAGAAATACAGTCCGAACAGTGAAGGGTCAAGCACAGATCCCTGGGATTTGGCAGTGATTACAGCACTACTGGTAGAGGTTGATTCACCAAATTTCACATGATGTATTCTGTCAGTTAGCCAAATGGTTACCCATCAATTGACATAAAGTTTAACCCCCAGATTGGGGGGTTTCTCAAGGATAATTGTGTAGGTGATTGTGTCAAAACCCTAGATCAGATCAGAATAGGCAGTATGCACTGTCTTACCTTCATCCAAGCCTATGACATAGAATCAATGGGCTGTGACAACGTCAAAGATCACTTATGGTGTGACTGAGCACATGAGCCTTCCTGATACAGTTGAATGCACAGTTCAACACACCCTCCACATGGCCTATGTTCCCATGCAAAGGTGTACATCAACATGCATCCACCTGAGTTGGGGGCACAGCACCTGATACATGCATGTATACAGACATCCTGACTCTTCTCGACTGTGAGGTAGAGCAATAGGTCATCATAGACTTCATATTCATGTACACTAGCAATATTCCAGGTGTATGGAACAGTCTTATGTTAGTTGTTAATGCTATATCAGGTATGTTACATCTGACAGAAGTCCACATAGAGGTCATTAAGGGTATGCATGATGACAATGGTATCATCTTGTGGAACATTAACAGGTGAAGGCATTTGACAAAAATCCAAACTGAGATATTCAATCAGGACTGTCTTATGTAGCCATAAACAGTTATATCACCAAATGGATAGACCAGTGTATCACATATGTGGCCTCTAACTACGTTGAAATGTGTGATGTGACCTATATCTCAGGTCCAGTGATCAGGTCTGTACATCAGGGTTGTCTATTAGGACCTTTCCAGCCCATTAGTGAAGTGATGGACATCACATATGAAATATACACATTCTGTGTCCAAACAGCCGCCTGAAGGACTACAGACTGTGAACAATAATTGACTTCAACTGCGATATTACCATCATACCTCTCAACCTCTTAGAGCAAGAAATCTGGACAAAGCCAGACATAAAAGTAGGACAAAGGCCCAAAAATAGGTAAAATTTTTAAATATTGCAGTTACAGATTTAGAAAGTTGATAGAATAACAGGTTTTTCATTAGCATGCATATAATGAATGGTATGTAGTCTGAAAGTCAAATGTCTGTCATTATTTTCTAACATTACTCTTTAATATGTTGTCACTAATTTGCCAAAAAACTACAATTTTATGAGAGACAGACAAAAAATATGAGGCAAAAAGCTGGACAGTCTACGTAAATCTGTACAGTTGAGAGGTATGACTAGCATAATACAGACAGTATCAACACATACCAAAAACTGCTGCCACACCCATGACAATACCTGCATTGACAAGAAACAAGGGGGGATTTGCTGAATCAGGAAACAGACATGCCACCCAAGTATAATGTGGACATCAAACCCTATAATCAAGCCAGTAAGTATGTGACCTGTGTCTTGGGGTCGAGGGTAAGTAGTACATCCTCCAGCATGTGGTCACAGTGCTGACTACTCCCTTGAATGTAACACAACTACTGGGTATGTAAAGGACATGTATATTAGAGGCCATAATATATTCATGGTTCCTAGCCTTCATCACACCAATAACTGTGTAGAATATACCATTCTTTGTGTACCTCCCTACACATTTTCCAGTGATGTGTAACTGAAGTGTATCACCTTTGTCACAGTGCACTGTCACATAGTTTATTGGCCATACCTAGGTATTCTTTCTGTGGAACATACATAACGGTCTGATAGTGCGAAATTCATGTGTGCTACCTGTTCTGCTTATGCACACATTACATACATAGGTGTTTGATAACATTAATGGCATGAATCTCTTAAATGACAATGTGTGTGTGTGTGTGTGTGTGTGTGTGTGTGTGTGTGTGTGTGTGTGTGTGTGTGTGTGTGTATATATATATATATATATATATATCTCAAAACACAGAGACCACAACATCGAAAACCCAAAACACTGAAAACTCACAACATCGAAAACTCAGAACACTGAAACTTTGCATCACAACATTGAAAACTACAAAGCACATGTAAATAACATCTCCTCCACCTACCTATAACTACACCAAACTAAGAAACACACTTTTTACTATGTTTCTGCAGGGGGGCAAGTTCCCCCTGCACCCCTAATGTGGGGGCTCTGCCCTACACACCCTCCCATAAATTAAATATACTGACTCTGAGATCACACTACTGTGGAAAAAAGTTAGTTTCCTAACCACATTGTATTGTGATCACCATATAGAATGTACACATAATGTCTAAATCGCTTACCTGTATGGCATAAAAACACATACAGACTGGCAAAATAAACACTATATAAATATTATAAATTCTTACACTACATAAATAATAACTATGTAAATAAAAACTACAACATCTTATAGTGATACCACCAGATTAACAGAATAAACTATAACATTTACATGTTTGATGATACATTTCTTGATGTTATACATTTTCAAAGTTATGAAATGCAATCTTATAAGTTTTCATTGTTTTGGGTTTTCAGTGTTATGGTCTCAGTGTTTTGAGTTCCGATGTTATGAGAATTAGATGTTTTGAAGGGGAACTATATATATATATATATATATATATATATATATATATATATATATATATATATATATGTCATGCACATAAGGTAACTAGCCTGTATTGCCCATACTGTCACATTCAGGTATAGCAGTGTCCCTGCTATCACCTCCAGCAGATATTACGGTGTCAGCACAGTGTGCATGGTTACTTTCATAGAGTGTGGATGCATCATTATAGTTGTACAAGTGTGTGTGTGTGTGTGTGTGTGTGTGTGTGTGTGTGTGTGTGTGTGCGCGCGTGCATGCGCATGTGCAAACTCATCTATGTTATGTCAGAGACATGGGATTAGTGGTGGTATTATTCTGATATTGTCCATGACTGTGGTCAGTTCTTGTAATTTTTTCCATGATTCTTTACCTGTGGCCACCTTGCTGGAGACCTCTGCTGAGAGTACACTCATATTCAGGCATATCAGTTTGCATAGCTTCACAATGTGCAATCTACCCTTAATTGTATGTCAGAACTCTGATAGATGTCCTCTGTATTATTCATGTAAGGATGCTTATCTCACACAGACATTCTCCCCATCGTAATATCACCTTGTGTGACAGTCACAGACAACACATTAATAATAAAAGTACTGTACCATATAGCTATGTGCTTGATGTTGCTGCTACAGCTATCTTCCATTGACATGCCCTCCTCTGCTGTACATATGGAAGATTCACATAACTCTTTCCCTGTGTTCATTCCTACAATTCATTTGTGTGTCCCTATACAATACACACACTTCCCTGAGTGATCATTTTACATGGCAGTCCCATGTCCTGTTACAGATCATTAATACAACTTCAGTACAGATGGCCAGGAATGGGATATCACAATACTCTGTACTGTAGATACACTGTCCTGTACTGTGTTTGGACCATGTACTTCACATTCATACCTCCCAACTGTCCAGATATTCCCAGGATGTCCAGATGTTTTCCTTATAAAATTTGTGTCTTTCTGCCATATCACTGGGATGATCTCTGCACTGATGTAGCTCAATATTACATACATTTGAGTGCAAACCTCTCAACTGTCCTGATTTGTGCAAAATATCCAAACTTTATCTGATATTTGTGATATTTTCCTCATAATTTTTTTGTTTTCTGGCAAATCATTGACATGTCAGTGCAGAGTGAAGTCAGAAACTGATGATTGACATTTGAGTTTCAAACTTCATGCTCTTCAGGCAGTTCATGCTAATGTACAACCTATTTATTCTATCAACTTTCCAAGTCTGGAAGTGTAATATTAAATATCTGTGTGTATTTTTGGGCCTTTGTCCCCCATTCTGTATACCTTTGTCTCCATATCTTGGTCAAAGGGGATGACAGGTATGTTTGAGTTTCATTGTACTACATGTCTATGCAACATCTATGGCAATTATGTCCCTATTTCTGGTTAATTGTCCCTGAATTATGTTGGCCTTTTTGGAGATATGTTGAACTAACAGATTGACAGCTATCTGTGAATCCCTGGTGGTCATTGTGACATTCTTCGCAAATCTGCAAACTGTAGGTGCTCTGTTTTACAAGCATTTGATTTCTGCAGTTGCTTACATGGTTTCCTGGCTAGCAACATTATTGCCAGTCATAAAACTTAGCTTAGGCGTGCCGCACCTCATTAATTTGCATTGTGTGCTGCCTCATGCCACGCACCATCGAGCTAACATGTAAACTCCATGTAGCCTCTGCATGAAGCTAACATGGAGTTTATTGAATCTTGGGAGAAATCTTAAAAACCCATTAAATTACAAACATATCTTCCTTATCAATGTAGATTTAAAAATCTTTGCAACTTTATTAGCTAACAGACTAAACCTTAAACTGCCTTCTATACTCTCCCCATATAAGTCAGGTTTCATGAAAGCAAACTTGTGATCACACCTTATCTTTCGAATCTCTAATAGCATTATCCAAAAATTACAGTCAGACAATATTTGCCCTCATGCTATATGCTACCAAAGCCCTTGATCATTTGAATCTTAACTTCTTATTTATAATCATGTAATACTTTGGCTTCCCCATACCATTTATTAATACCATAAAAGTACTTTATTCCTATTTAAGAAGCCACCATCCCTGACATCTGGAAATCATTCTATACCATGCCTCTACACAAAGGAGGTATCTCCACTGTCCCTTCCAATTTTAGACTCATAGCCATTCTCTCCCCACTCTCTAAACCACTCAAAAATGGGCACACTCTCAGATTTTCAACCTACTTATCCAAGAAAACTTTCTGACTGTTCAGCATGGGTGTTGGCCAAACACAGTACTGCTATCACCCTCCTATATTTTACTCATACTGTAGCAGAGGCCACAGACAAAAAACAACTTGTATCCTGTCTCTTCCTTGGTCTCGCTAAGGCTTTCGATACAGTATCTCACTCTAAACGTCTATCAAAACTCTCAGTTCTCAACCTCTCAACCTCCACTCTTCAAAGGATTTACTCCTATCTCACCAACAGACAGCACTCTGTCAGATGGTGCACTGCTTGCTACCCCTTCCTACCTATCCAATCAGGAGTCCCCTAAGGCTTTATACTGGGGCCACTCCTGTTTAATATCTTTGCTAACAATCACCACACATCCTGCAGCCACTCCTCCCTTACACAATATGCTGACACCTTGATACTTATCTCCCTCTCTGACAACAAGTCTCATCTGCACACACTTACCCAAAATTAATTTCTCTCCATTGAAAGATGGCTTACTGAAAACCAGTTCATCTTAAATCAAAACAAAACCATACTACTTCTCTTCCTTCCTAGATCTCTCTCCCATCTCAAATCCACATTCACCATTTCATCACTTAACACCATCATCAAAACAAAATGTCACACTAAGCTTCTTGGTACCATAATCTGCAATAAATTAAAATTTGATCTGCACATCCAACAGTGTATGAAAACAACATACCAAAAACTTGAACTACTTTATAGAAATAAAAAAATCCTGACATCAGACTCTAAACTTACTCTGGCTCAATCATTCTTACTCCATTTCCTACTCTATGTTGCTCCTATCTTCACTAACTTACAATCCACATTATTCACCAAACTTGAACAAACTTGCAATAAAATTATTAGGTTTGCCACCAACCAACCTTACAAGTCACACCACCATCTTGCACTAAAGAAACTGGGATGGTTAGAATTCCTCCAACAACTTCTGCGTTCACAACTATATATCACACACTCTGTACACTACAGTCTTACTGCCGGACCCTCCTTCAACTGCTTAGTATCCTTCTAAACCCCTAATCAGTCACGCCACAGCTCCAAGCAACATCTCCTTAATGTCTGTAAACCCATTTAAAACATTGGCAAACTCCTATATAAGCACAAAGTGTCCATGGCCTGGAACAAGCTCCCCTCCAATGTAAGAACATCACACACATTAACCACTTCAAAAAAGAGCTAAAACACTACCTATTAAACTCATGGTTTTGCCCTTGCCAAGATCCTACTTAACCACCCACTCTCCCTCTTTAACTTTTACACACAACTTTCAGTCTCTATACAGCTTTTTCTCTTCTGACTCTATTTCCAGCATTTGGAAAGTTATAATCCATTTATATTGCTCATATTAATAATAATTCACTTGTAAGACTAATTGTATTATGTAGTCTCAAATGGAATAGTCTTATTATGCTTGTACTAACATCTGCATATACTTATTCTCTATTGCCGTTTCAAAATTCTTTTACACCTACCTCTCTTTCTCCATAACTACTTTTCACTGCCATATGTACCATCAGTTTTTTTTTCTTTTTTTCTTTTCTTTTTCTTTATTGAATTGTTAAAATCAGTTGTTTGCTATTTTTGTTTGCATCATATCTCAAAATGTATGTCATTACTGTTTGTATTGCATTGTTAAATACAATTGTTATCTCATTTTTGTTTGTATAGAATTTTAAAATGTATGTTATTAATCTTTGTACTTACACTGGAGGCTTTGTCCTCAGGTCTCCAATGAAAATGGGCATCTGTCTCAGTTGGACCAACATGGTTAACAAATATCAAATCAAATAAAATAAAATAAAATGGACATACATGATTATATATCAATAAAATAAGCTCTCCTGCAATTAAAATTATTAATGGTGCACGACAAGGATATCCACTTTCCTCATATCTCTCTAATCTGTATATGAACCACTATTTCTCTCTCTTGTACAAAATTAATTTCTCTGCATACCCAAAATCTGTAATATGTCTGTACAGTTAATTGTCTTTGCAGATGATTTAAGTTTATACTTTACCCTACTTAATACAGATGTGCAGAAAATTTTAAATCAAATTAACATATTTTCAAAATTTTCTAATTACAACCTAAATTTAAGTAAATATTCTATTTCTCCATTGAACCTTAATTACATAGTAATGAGTTACTTTCCAGTATCATAAATCAAAATCAATAATTCAACAAAATATTTAAGTATAACCTTTAACTATAATCCTACCTTATTATACCAAAATTTTCTAAAGCAGCTATCATTAAAATTAACATTGCTTCAACTCCTCTTTCATAATAATGTATAGCATTTTTTAAAACAATAAACAACAAACCTAAGTAACTTCCTATGGTACCCCAAATCTGTTAGAATAACTTATTGCAAATTAATACAACCAGAAAATAAGGTGATCTGAATTTGCACAGTTTTAAATTATATTACAATATAATTAATGCAAGCAGACTTTTAAAACAGTAGATTATAATCCTAAGCAGTCAAATTAGAGCCATATCTGGTTAAAATTGTGATACAACCACATACAAAAATATCGGGTCTACTTCACCCTGTCGAAGGCAGACAATATTGGACCTGATATTGTTGGCACCAAAACGTCGAAAGAGAAAGTCATCACGCGTGTAAACAGAAATCTCTGTAAGGAGGAGATTTCCATTTACTGCAATGTAGTGCGATCTCGGAGTTGGTATATTTAAGTGGCGGGGAGTGTGGGGGATGCAGGGGGGCTTGCCCCCCTGCATTGAGCAATTTGTGTTGTGTTTGGGTGTTTTTTTCTTTTTTTTTTTTGTGTGTGGTCAATGTTTGGGGGTTCAACATTTTCATGTAGATTATTACGCTGTCGACAGTTGAGTTTTCGACAGCGTAATATAAATGCAAAATATTAATGTAACCCAAGTGCCTTACCTTTTTAAGCAAGAAAATAGGCTTGTTTTACCAGGCTGTGGAGTGGTGATTCATCACTGGGAAAAGTAGATATTCCTTAAGACTCCAAGAGCAGAATAAGTTATTTCTTACATTTATTTCATTGAATTGCACTTCTTAACATATTATAATTGTGCTATATAGCTACTCTACTACATTTTGCACTGTTATAAAACTTGTTTTTACTGTTTCGCTGCATTTGTGTACTGTTTTATACTGTTTTAACTTTATTTTTCATTGCTAGCTAGCATTTCATTACTGTAATTGCATTTTTAATTCATTACTTAACTGTAAACTGCTTTTTCGTACTGAGAGTTGTATTTTCTGTTTGTGAGTGCTCTCTGTGTGCTTTTCTGTGCATTTTTTGTGAGCTTTCTATGTTCTAGTCAGGTAGCATAGTCTGGATAGAGACCTGCTGTTATTCAGGCCTGATTGTTTTGTTTGTTGAGTTTCCTGTGTTTCTGGCAGCCATCTTCTGCTGACAGAGAACACAGAGCTAATCGGAGGAGAGGCACTGACCACAACTCTGATCTGTGATATATATCAAAAAGTATCCTGCTTTTTTTTTTTTTGCTTATTTTTACTAGTTTTAGATTATTCTAGATATGTATAGCACTTTTTATTGTCTGCTGCATACTTTTTACTGTATTTTATTGCTATAAACTAATCTACATGGTTGTACTAAAATTGTTTGCTTTACAGGGTCTAATAAATAAGGTTTTACTGTCACACTGTTTGTAAATCTTTTCTAGCTTGTTTCACTGTGTGGAAGGTATTAACTGGAAATTTTCTCCATTTGTTAAACATCTGTTTGTTTGTTCTGATTTTCTGCCAAGGAGTGTATCACATAGCTGATTTGTTTGCATTTAAAAGCATTCTGTAGAGTCTCCTTGCTACTTTGTCTGCTTAAAACTTTCATTTAGTGGCTCACTGGTGTTTTTCTGCTGTGATAAATATTTCTGTAGTGTTTTCTGCCTTCTGCCTAAAATAATGTAGCTAGTAGCTGCAATAGTTTCCCACTCTCCCTCCCTATTGGTATCTATAGTGTAGCTAGTAGGTGTAATAGTAATAATACTTGGTGGCTTTGCAGTTGCCCACCCCTACTGCAAATTTGACCTGGGACACTCCTCCCAGTCTAGTGTCATTAGCTCATTCTACCTAATACAGAGAGAACTTTGAGATGGCCAACCCACTTAGGTTCTTAACCTTGAATTATCTTCTGTTCCTCCTTTCATCCTTTCCACTTTACTATAAAAACTTTGCTAGAATCTATTTGTGTTCTGATTGAGTGTGCTTCTCAAACAATCTGGAAATGTAAAGCTCATAAGTATATTTCTGGCACGTTTTAACTGTTCAGATTTGAATAAAACAATAACTGAATTCAGTTCAGAATGCAATTTGAATAAATTGCATTTATTTAAACTGTATTTGCTTTAATATTGCTGCGCACTCAATTGTGCTAGCTTGCACTGTACTTGAACTGTTTTTAGTGCTGTTTTAGCTACTTTCCTGTAATAAAAATTCTAAGCTTGTTTCCTGCCTTTCCTGTAACTAGTCTAGTCCAGATACAAATTTGCTGTATCCAGGACTATTTGTAAGCTTCTGAGGCCCCCAAACCTTTCTGTTTTGGAGGGGAAACCTTCTAGCTTATCAGCGGGAGTGGTAAGCACTAGGTAGCCTATCTACCACAAGAGGAGTGGTTTCTGGCCCAGAAATTGTAGTTTATTGGCTGTTTGGGCAGTTTTCCATATCTTTCAACTTTCTGGTTAAAAAGTCTGCATTTGTTCTTGTTTCCCAGCTTCCCTGTAACTACTCTAGTCCAGATACAGATTTGCTGTATCCAGAACTGTTTGTAAGCTAAAGAGCCCCCAAGCCTTTCTGTATTGGAGGGAAGCCTTCTAGCTTATCAATAGGAGTGGTAAGCACTAGGTAGCCCATCTACCACAAGAGGATTGGTTTCTGGCCCAGAAATTGTAGTGTATTGGCTGTTTCAGCAGTTTTTCCATCTCTTTCAACTTTCTGGTTTAAAAGCTCACTTTTGAGCTTGTTTCCCACCTTTCCTGTAAATAGTCTAGTCCAGATGCAGATCTGCTGTGTCCAGGACTGTTTGTAAGCTTCTGAGACCCGAAGCCTTTCTGCATTGGAGGGAAGCCTTCTAACTTATCAGTGGGAGTGGTAAGCACTAGATAACCTATCTACCACAAGATGAGTGGTTTCAGGTCCAGAAATTGTAGTTTATTGGCTGTTTGGGCAGTGTTTTCCATCTCTTTCAACTTTCTGGTTTAACCCCCCCCCCCATTTGTGCTTGTTTCCTGACTTTCCTATAATTAATTTAGTCCAGATACAGATTTGCTGTATCCAGGACTGTTTTAAGCTTCTGAGCCCCCCAAGACTTTCTGTGTTGGAGGGAAGCCTTCTAGTTTATCAGTGGGATTGGTAAGCACTATGTAGCCTATCTACCACAAGATGAGTGGTTTCTGGCACAGAAATTGTAGTTTATTGGCTCTTTGGGCAGTTTTTCCATCTCTTTTAACTTTCTGGTTTAAAAGCCAGAGTTTGTGCTTGTTTCCAACCTTTCCTGTAACTAGTCTAGTCCAGATATTGATTTGCTGTGTCCAGGACTGTTTGTAAGCTTCTGAGCCCCCCCAAGCCTTTCTGTGTTGGAGGGAAGCCTTCTAGCTTATCAGTGGGAGTGGTAAGCACTAGGTAGCCTATCTACCACAACAGGAGTGGTTTCTGGCCCAGAAATTGTAGTTTATTGGCTGTTTGGGCGTTTTTTCCCTCTCTTTCAACTTTCTGGTTTAAAGGTCTGTGGTTGCACTTGTTTCCTGCCTTTCCTGTAACTAGTCTAGTCCAGATACAGATTTGTTGTATCCAGGACTGTTTGTAAGCTGCTGAGCAGTGCCAAAAAGCCTACTCTTCAATTTTTCACTTAGATCTGCTAGTTCTCTCCTCTCCTGCACTTTTACTAGCTTATTAGTCTAGCACTTTACCAGACTTCTTGTAGCAATTATTGTAGCACACAAAAGTGCTGCCAGCACTAAACATTCTACAAGGAAACAGCTCCAGTACTTATTATTAATGCCCACACATCCAGGAATGTCTAAAGGTTAGTTCCCTGTCCTTTCTTCTATTAAGCTGGTGAACTTGGGGCATCCTGAGGCAATGTCGCAACTGCCTCATGTACACTGACAACCCTCACCTCTTACCTACCAGCACTCAGACTTGCGAGAGATGCACTTATATATCCAAATTGGAAGCTACGCACTCTCCAGCCAAGACCGGAATAGCTGGTCAAGAGGAGAAGGTCAACACTTGCACCACACCACATGGAATACATAGCCCTCCAGAGTACACACCAGCACTGCCTTCACATAAAAACACAAACCACACACCCACCTTAGTGGAGGCTCTCAATAAAAATCTACCCAAACAGCAGAGACCTCCAAGGCAGAAACACACTCAACCACCACAACACCACACTAATCATGTGACACATAACTCTACTAAGCAGTGTGCCACTCAACCAAAGCACCTTAGGCAAAACAGCATGCCCGACACACTAGTCATAAGTGACTTGATAGTGAGGCACACAAATGTCCCACTCACAAGGTTGAATAAGGAGAAAGTAACAGTCAGCTGCCTGGCAGGTGCCAGGATCTGCCACATAATGCACACACTCAGTTCCCTCAACAACAGGTACAAATACGACTCTGTCATTGTACATGTGGGTGTGAGTGACCTGGACTATATGAAAAGAGACATGGAGGAGCACTTGGATTATGTAGCGCAGGGGGGGTAAGACCCTAGCCCTGAGCCACATCCTACCATCACCCAGAATGATACCAAAGTACAAGCAGAAAATGATTGATTTTAACAATAGGCTATGTTTCTGGTGTCATTCTAAGGGGATCCAGTATCTGTCTGCCTGAGATGACATAACTGACAGACCTCAATGCTCTGCCAGAGATGGCCTGCATCTGTCACCCCTGGGCTTCCAGATACTGACCATGGCTCTTGCCAGTCCTATAGTGCCTTTTTATGTGGTGCTCCAAAGACCAAACAAATTACCATACTAGCAGCTACAAACAAATGCAATCTGAGGGTCATGCTGCTCAATGCTAGAAGTCTAAATCTCAAAATGCACTCACTCAAAGCACTCCTTAATATGGAGAACATCAACATTTGTGCTGCAACAGAGACCTGGTTCAAGGCAGCAGAAAGCACCCCTGCACTACAAGTCTATAACTCATTCAACACCTTTCAGCTCCAGAACTCTGACCAAAGCTTCAAAGGTGGTGGTGTTTCCATATTCTTAATGGATGCACACACCTCCAGACTGGTAGCCCAACATAACACTTCAGAGATACTTCAGGTGCAGGCAACAATGGGTAAGAGAGCAACTCAGGCCATAGCCTGCTAAAGGTCCCCAACCATGTCCCAAGATTCACACTCCACGTTCCTAAGCACCCTGGAGAATATTAAGTTCCAATCTAACACTATCATACTGGGTGACTTCAACTACCCCTCCATTAACTTGAAAAACTACTCATGTGCCAATACACTTGCCCAACATTTCCTGGAATTCATTAATTACAATGCCCTGGAGCAGCACATTCTTACCCCAACTAGAGGTAGCAACATCCTTGACCTGGTCATTACTAACATGGGTGACCATTGCTCTACACCAATAGTCAACTCCTCCCTGGTTTTAGATCTGACCACAGACTAATCACCTTGGAAATCTACATCCCTCCTGCCCCCCCAAAGGTAACCACCGTGTAAAACTTCTCCAAAGCTAACTTTGGTCTCCTAAAAACAGAGGTGGCTAACTTCACGTCACCCATGCAAATGGAGAATAGTTGCAAGACCCCCGGATCATACTCCAATTCACTGCATGAACACATACACAAATGCATGGATTTCACCATACCCATTAGAACCAAGACACTGTCCTCCAAAAAAAGGAAGCCAGTCAGGTGATCCCCTGCCATAAACAAACTCTACAACAGAAGGAGAAAACTGATGCGGAATAAGGTAAAATCCCAAGACTGGAAAAACTCTCATCAGCCAAAACAAAAAGTTGAGATCCCTCATCACATCCTCTAAAGCTAGCTATGAAAACAGAATTTCAGAAGATAGTAAAGACAACCACAAGCCCTTCTATAGTTATATTAAGAATACCCAGATTGCTGCCTTGGGCAATACC
Source organism: Protopterus annectens (assembly GCF_019279795.1). NCBI lineage: Eukaryota > Metazoa > Chordata > Ceratodontiformes > Protopteridae > Protopterus > Protopterus annectens. The sequence continues at coordinate 225,092,497 of NC_056750.1, forward strand.
CAGGTTTGCTCTGAGCTACTGCACAATAGTACCTCCAAAACTGAGCCAACAGATATTGCCAATATACTGGCCGCTAGATTCAGTGCCAACTTTATCCCTCCCCCCCAAGAGGACCAATCACAATACCAGTAGATTGTCAGGCACCCAGTATTACTGCTGCACAGGTTAAAACAGCACTGTCCAAGGCCAAGAATACATCTTCTATGAGACCTGACAATATCCCTGTCTGTGTTCTACATGAACTACAGAGTGAACTGGCACCTCGCCTGTGTGCCCTGTTTAATTACAGCCACACCTCAGGCTTTGTCCCTACTGAATGGTGCACTGCTACAGTCATCTCACTCCACAAAGGAGGAGTAACTACAGACCCTGGGAACTATCACCTCATTAGCCTGATGAGTCTGATATGCAAAGTTATGGACTGTATCATTATGGACCTAATAAACAAGGATATAGGAAATCTCCAATCTCTGGATCCCACACAGTTTGGTTTTGTGAGGGGTAGATCATGCCTGGTCAAACTGGTTGACTTCTTTGAGTTGGTCATGAAGGCAAAGTGACTCATAAAGCCTACCTTGATCTGGCCAAGGCCTGTGATACCATTCCCCACTCAGAAATAACAGAAAAGCTAAGCTAGGCATCAACCCCTAGATCACTAGATGGGTTGCAAACTTGCTCGCAAATAGAACCCACAGTGTGAAAGTAGCTGACTCTAAGTCAGACTGCCAACTAGTCATGAGTGGAGTCCCACAGGGTTCGGTCCTGGGTCTTCTCCTGTTTGGTAGCTACTTCTCTGAAGTCCAGGCCAACACGAAGGAACTCTGACTGACAAAGTTCTCAGATGATTGCAAGTTGGGAGATATTATTAACTCCCCAAGTGATGTTGACATCCTACAGAAATCCCTCACTGAGACCAACTGGTGGCAGAATCATGGTCTTAAGCTCAATGTCAAAAAATGTGTTGTCATCCCATTTGGGAAAACCCGGTTCCCATGAATTACCACATCAATGGTAGTCCACTGAACATAGAAGGCATTATAAGAGATATGGGAACACAGGTTGACAGCAACCTCTCTTTTGACCCCCACATTGCCACTGTGGACAGAACGTCCTTCTATGTGGCACATCTCATTACAAAGGGTTTTGCATCCAGGAAGAAAGAGGTCATTGTCTCCCTCAACTCTTCCCTTATTAGGCCAATCATCGAGTACAATTTCCCATTTGGCATGTACCTCACTAGACACCTGCAACAACTGAAGAGGCCACAAAAATACCTCACTAAGAGGATCCTAGGCCTTAAACACTTGTCCTATATGGACAGACTCAAAAAACTCCAACTATTCTCTGTCTCATATCGCCTACTTAGAGGCAATCTCTGCTTGACTTACAAAGCTATGTCTGACCCAGCTCTGTTAGAAATGCTACATCTAAAGAAATCCCAATCCCTCCACACCACATGCTCCAGAGACCTCAACCTCATTATCATAATCAATAGAACATGCTGGAGGGACAGGCTCATAACCCAGAGACTGCCCATGCTATGGAATAGACTTCCCATACGTGTCAAACAGAGCACCTACTGGCCCTCTTCAAAAGAAATCTTGATGACTGGAAGGGAAGTAGAAAATTCACTCCAGGGATCACTGCAGTGACTCTACTCGAAAGAGACACTGGGAGCTAAGGTCGGGTGGCATGATGCCAGGGTAATCCTATGGGCTAGGCTTGTAAAGGCTCGAGGGCCATTAGCCTAGTACACACCTATGAACCTCTGAACGTATATCAAACTGCTAAAAATAAACACATTTTTACTTCATAAAATAAGTATTCTCCAAAACGTAATCAACCTGTTAAACTTGCAAGAATCTTTTGCCATACTACAACCAATCCATGCAAAGCCCAAATTTAAGTTGAATAATTATATGATAAATCTACCCAAGTTCCCATATCTCAAAGACAAAAGAGTCTACTTCTGTTTACATAGAAATTCTTCACAAAATGAATTAAGAAAGGTCTTTAACTTGCCAAAAGGTTATACCACTATACTAAGATAAATAAGACTTAACCTTATCCAATTTGGATGAATTAACAATTAACTGTTATAACATAAACTTTTGTAAACGATTATGTACCTCTTTAGTCTAAGAAAAAATGATTTCCAATACATGCAAGGTAGTCATCACCTTTAGACTCTAAGACACTACCATTTACTCTTAATATTGGAAAACATTAAGCCTAGCAATTACAGCTAATCAAATAAAAAATCAATTCAACTATCAATATGGTCCCCTTTAAAACATTGTTTGCGCTCAATTAATGATCTCAACAATGGTTATATGACCCCAGCGAAAGGTTGGCAAGTCTCCACCTACTAGCCAAACTGCCCTCTATGAACCTTTCACCATACTGACCTACTACATATTGTTTGGAATTGCAGATACTCTAACAAACTATGATGTTCTGTAAAAGTCAAGCTGGAAAAAAAGTGTTACGAAAAATGTACTTTGTCACTGGGATTTACTCTTCTACATATTCTACTGCTCAATCTATGCAAACATGACATTTATATTTTAATTACTCTTTTCTTATTGGTCAAACTATATATTAGCCTGAATTGGCATGATAGGTCCAAATTTTCATGGGATGAATTTAAAGAGGTATCTCTAAAATATATTAAAGAGCACAAACTAATAATGTACAATCAAAATAAAGAAACATGCTACAAATATTATTCAGGAAAAATATAAATTGTCTCTTGTAAGCATTACTACTTTTCTGTGATTAAATTTCAGTAGCTATTAGCAACATTATTTGAGGCAAAATGCTATAATTAAATTATCTCTTAACTTGTATACCACTAAATTATTATTTACTGCTTCCTATGCATACAACACTTTTATATATAGTTGTTTCTAACATCTGTTTGTCTTTTTTGTTAACTGTTTATTTCCATGTGTTAACAATTCAGTTTTGGTGTTATGTAAATCTGAATAAAGCATATTGCATAAAAAGGTTAGCATAGGTAGAGTGTCCCAATAGGATTAAGACTTCCACTATGGGGCTTGTGGTTGATCTACATCATTAGTCAGTACAGTCAAAAAGTTTGCTGTTCATTTCCTGAAAAGGGCAACATTATATGAATGTAGAAATATTACATAAACATCGTTTAATTTAATTATTATCCATTTTATGATGGAAAATGATATATGATCACAGGTTGTGATTGCATGGCAGTGAAATGTTTATTCGATTCAAGTCATGCTGTGAGTGGTCCTGTGGCATGTGCATTGAGTACAGGCTTGTATAGTATACCTACATAGATAGACTGTGGTTCAGTTCTGAGACAGAATGTGTAATTCATAATGGAAACAGCTTCTTAGTCAAAGAAGCATTGATATTGTAATGCTTGCTCTTCTGTGAACAGTAACATGCAGAGCTCCTTTTCAGTAATCTAATTAAACTGATTGCTCATATTATATTCAAAAGTCCTGTCTTAATGCACACATTCAACTCAGTTATCTGTGACAGCCACCATTGCTATATGAGCCTTATATAAAAGGCAGGGATATGAATCTGGTAACATCTGTTAGAAAAATGTGTCAGAAAGCAGTGGCTTACTCACAGACAGTAGCTATGGCATACTTGACAACCACCTTTTCAGGTCTTGTCCTTCAAGGTTGGTTAACCATGTACTCTATATGATAAGAAAGTGCTTTAAGCCCTTTAATGATGTTCTTCATAACTGATATGCATATTTCTGTGGTGACAGTGATTGTTATGCATCTCTCTGGTATCTGTCCTGGTATGTGTTTAAAAATGACATGACATGAATGTTTTTTATGTCATTCATTGCTCACATGCAGGTGTTGCATGTCTTCATCCAGACATCTTTATTACTGCAATTGTTTTCTTCAAACCATGCAGCTTAATGTCTGATGAGGGATTCCATAAATGTTTCCAGCTATATGCCATGCTGCTAGACTATCAGAAACTGTGATTAGCCCTCTGTTACAACACTATCTATTGTATTCCTGGTGTTGAATTGCTGTTACGTTATTGTTCCCTGTAATGTAATGTGAGCATGCCCAGTATTATGATATTGGAGATGTTTGCAAATCACCAGTGGAAAAACTGGACTCATGACATGTCATCCAATCTGTGCTGTCATTTGTCACTTAAATATGTTTTTTTTTTGTGTGTGATTAAATTACCATCTAGCATTTACATGATTATATAATACTTACTTGTCTAGTACATGCTTATAGGTGATGAACCCCTTTCCTATTGGTATCACTTTCATTTCTTTACAAAAACATGTCCATTTCTGATGTACCTGAGCAGTAATGTTGTTTTGTTCTTGTATACAGTACTGTCAGCTTACATAGATGAATTGCCTGTATATACATCTCATATGCAGTAACTGCATTCTATGCATTCAGCCTGTAATTTGTCTTCTGTCCTTGCTATTATCTCAGCTCCACATTTAACTAACATGTATATCACATTTTCATTTCCCTTTGTTATGTTGCAGCTTTATGTCCCTATCTCATCTTTTATTGGAATGCCTTTTTTATTTATGTGCATAAATTATCATTACAGCGGTGTTGCAGGATTAATGTCAGAAATGCTTCCTATATCCTTTGTCACATTTGCTTGTAGTATTTGAGTACACTTTAAACATTTCCCCTTTGACGTTAATTAATTATGCAACATAACCCAATTTGTGTACAGCTCCCCATCTCACTTCCTCTCCTTCTGTATTGTTTCCTTGTATTTGTTCTTAATATGTCTGGTCTACAGCATGTGCTTGTATGTGAGCATTGCCGATATGCAAGACATTTTTTTTATTTTCTGTGCTTGTGCTTGCAAGCATCTTTCCATGTCTGCAAACACTATTGCTGAACAATAAAGGTGCTTGCAAATGTGTAGACATATTTGATTAGCTGCTCATCACACTAATATGTTTATATCATGTAGGCTTAGCACTGAGTTTACACAATTGTTAATCAATCTCAGGGATTATCTTTTTTCCGTGGATTTGAGCAGTGCATAACCTCTAGTCTTGTGTAAAATCATTTTTAAACTGATGTTTGTTTTAAAAGTTTCTTCCAATAATATTAATACTATCCTGATTCAGCTGATGTATGTACTTTCCAATATCTAGGGCCTATGTCCAAGAAGCCACGTCACAGAAAATACCAGAAGAACATTCACAGAAACTATTACCCAATTAGTACAGCTGGATACAAACCAGACAGGAAAAGCTACAGAAGCTGCATGCATAGCAATGTGTTCAAAAACATTATATTACCAGAAGCAATTGGAAACAGTTCAATGGTACATTTTAAAATGAAAGAAAAGTAGACTATGCAGAGCAGTATTTCCCATTATATCTTGAATAAAATGAAGATGCTTCCAGCAATGCACTGTCTTATGCACAAGCATTTATTGTGGTGCAGTTGCTAGGTTTTGTTTTACTGTGTCCTCCACTGCACAGTAGTAGATGGAGGCTGTGTCTGTGATTGTTACGTCCCTTATGGTAAGGTTTGCAGTCATTGCTTTTCTGTCAACTTCTAATGTAAACCGACCTTGCCTTTCCTTTCCATCATGTTTCTGAATTAGAAATTTTGGACCTTCATTAGCCACCTGTTTATACCACTGGATACCCCTAGATGCTTCTGAATGGCTACATAATATTTTGACTTCTTTGCCTTCTACAGCTTGTACATGAGCTGGTTGAGTTACTTTTTCTGCACATTCTCCACCTGTGAAATGACAAAGGGAAAGACAATCCATAAAATAATACAACAATCCAAATGGGATAATCACCATATCTGGGAAACAAATGGAAGACAAAAACTGACTAGTAACAGAGACGTGTAGACAAAAATAGGGACTCTTTAGACATGACATACTGAATTGTCCTTACCTTTAAACAAAGCAGCTATGAAAACACAAAATGCAAACTCTCTTGTTCTCCTGACTAACATGTTCTAATATCCTGCTGTGACTAACATGCAAAGTAATCTTCAACCTGTCACACAAAGCTGTCATATGAAACTGACAGCTCAGATGGTATTTACAGAGACTTCTATGTTTCTTGTGATGATCACCAGCCAATCAGAACTCAGCAGCACCTTTTGTGCTGTGATATCAGCACAGTTCTGTAACAGAGCTTCACTTTTATCAGTTGTGATTCATGTATGCCATCTAGTGACTTTTAAGTAGTACTGAAGAAAATCATTAGTAGGGAACAACCTTACAGTAAATTTTAGACTATATTATATTTTTGTATTTAATCATATATTAATAATAACCATTTGAGAAAAAGTTAATCGTGAATGGTGACTTTTAATATTGGAGGCATTTGCAAATTCCAATAATTAAAAATGGCAGTATAGGGTGTATTTTTTAATTGTAGATGAACATTATGTATTTCATGTAATGCTTTAAGTATGTTCCATCTTCGCCAATCTGTTTTGTTTCTTCTTCCTTGATTTGAAAACAGAGATTTATGTCTTTTGTTACTGACAACACATCGTGTAATTTATTTGTAAATACTTTGCCTGGCACTATAAGATTACCTTATATTAGAATGGGTCTATATTATTAACTCAAAAGCTTATTATGTTGAATGCAAGTCCATCGACACATATATAGCGAATGGTATCTATAGCAAAATACGTCTTCATCGAAAGTTAAATTATCGAAAAGTTATTGTTGGCCAACACCGCGTCCCTGGTGTGAAGTAACAAAACTAAAAAGAGCTCATTACTGAACTTGTAAGAACTTCCTAATCTGCTGTTCCACAATTATTGTATTACCAATTTATACACAAAACAAACAACCCTAATAAAAAAAATTATTCAAACAGAAAAAGAAACTAAAGCGTTTATGCTGGGGGACAAGCCTCCCTGCACCCCCTACACACCCCCCGCTCCTTAAATATATCAACTCCGAGATTGCACAACATTGAAGTAAATGGAAATCTCCCCTTACAGAGATTTCCATTTAAACATTTGATGTACGCTTTCGGTAATAGCTCGGGCCAACTAAAACTTTTTGATACGCTGTTTTTCGATAGAAGTAATGCTCAATATTTATGTCGCTCAACATTTATGTGTCGATAGACTTGCATTCGACATAATTAGCTTTTGAGCTAATAATATAGACCCCATTAGAATATATATATATATATATATATATATATATATATATATATATGTGTGTATAGACACACACACACACACATATGTGTGCGTGTGTATACATATATACATACAAATGCATGCACGCATTTGCACACAAACAATGTACAAATGTACACATAACACTATAGTGGGATTGAGAAAGAACAGTGTGCCATTGTCACATATGCACAATTTAATACAGTTTATATGTTTGATCTCAGGTGTGCAACACATTTAAAGTGGTATAAGAACAATTATTTAAGAGAAATTGAGAGACACTGGCTTTAAATCTTAGACTTATTTTGAAACTTGAAAACTTCAATCACAAAGTCCAACACATCAGCTAATGGGTCACAATGATCCAAAAATAGATAAGTCATAAATATTTTAATTAAGAGTTCTACAAGATTCTCTGTCATTGAGCTTTTGATCTATGTATCATGATGTGGAAATTATGTTAGGTTGTTGACATGGTTCCTGGACATTCTCTACAAAAGCCCAGATATGTAAATATAATGCTTACAAAAAATTAAGTCATACCTTTTTCACCTGCTTTGCAGTTTGCAGAGATGCTTACTTTCACATGCCAGTTCAACTGTTTCCTGTTCTGAGATGTATATCTCTGTTGTGCCAAAACCAGTTGCATTTAGCGACACTCTTCATTCAGTAAGAAAAAGAAGATATAGGCAAAGACTGTCTCAAATGATCTTTGCTTATCAAGAAACCTTTGACAGATTTAGAGTGGACAGGGATATAGTATGGACTTTATTGAGTTTGTATTGCCCACAGATGGGGAGTTGGGAGAAGAGTGGTCTTCCTATACCTTTGGATATTAAGGCATGTATAGAACTTGCTTTACTTCCCAAGGGCCTTTCAGAGCATACTTGAGATCATGATGGACATCTCAAAGGGTCATGCCTTGGGGATACTTCAGCAGTTCCTCAATATACTCTTGACACCCGTGGATTAATAAATTTGTGTCTCAGCATCATCTACGGACTGATCTAGTATCATCAGTGTCTTCTTTAGGACAACATGCTTTCTTGAGGAGCTCAGTGTGATGGGTTGCAGTCTTGTTGCCATTAGGGTCCCATCAGGTCCACTTGGGAAGTGGTACCAGAAAAGAAAGGGCTGCCATTCCATCAACTTCTAGGTAGAGGGTGATGCAAGGAGGTGTATCATCATCATTTTGAGCCAGCATCCAGCATTGCCCATGATTATCATATCTGGCAGATAAAATAACTCTACTACCTCTTCCTGCATGATAGAATTCCTAATCGTGGCCTTCCTGGTAATTGCAAAGCATTTTACTGTTCTCCAAAAAACAGGTATTTCAGTATCTGCAGATTGGTATAGATAGCATTATTTAATCCCCCCCTTTTTTTGTTGTTGTTGGGTGTCCTCTTCCTCTTTTATTTTTAGGTGGTGAAGACTATGAACTCAATTGTTGGCAAATTATATCACTCCATAAAACTCAGGGAACTGTCAAGGAATACTTTAACAATGCCTGTCCCAGACACAGATGGTTACTGAGTGACTGGCCTGTTCAAAGCCCATTTCCATTACCTGGATGGCTCTGGAAGTGACCTTCAGCATGACCCTGCTACTGCATACTAGAATGTTTATGCCCCACCTGCATTCTGTGCAACATATCATGCATCAGTCTGATGTGCAGCTGCCACAGGCAGACACTGATCGAGGTAGTGCAGCTCTCTCAAACTAGTACTGATGATGACCACTGCCAGTAAGTGGCAGCAATGCAGCAGCCCCCCTTGCTTCAGACTGATGCTCTTTATATGGCTGTGCAGGCAAACAGGTGACATCTAGTCCATAGCTACAGGCCACAATGCTCATTTAGTGACTTAAAAAAACACACTGATAGCACCTGCTGAATGCAGTGTTATTTGTGGGTTTTGCTGTGTGATGCATGGTCAGTTTACACTGCATATCAGACATTTTCTGTTTTTCAATAAAATAAATTGACTGGAGGGTGAGTACTGTTTTCCTCTTAGTAATTTTAAAATGTAAGTCATATTTGGTGAGTGTCATAAACACTTTCCACTAGTCCAGGTGATGGTCTCATATATTAAGACAAGTGTTGGCATGTCAGCTGCTCCAATTACAGGATCTACGGAAGGCAGGGGGAACTGGTCGACACTGACCTAACCATACTGTGGGAAATAGACCTTTATTGATTGGTTCTACTGTGTGTTGTGGTAGACTAACAAGGCCTATATGCCTTTTTCTTTTGGGAATCCACATGAATGCCTGCAGCAGTTTCTTGAGACGCAAGTGGTGTCTAGCCTACTTATCCACCATGCTTGCAGATAGTTCCCTTAACATGTCCACCTGTGTTCCCAATGTCTGTACATGGCTACAGACATGAAATGCTGTATGTGTGACCATACTGTGCATGAGATCATTATGGCATTGTCCCTGGCCTCCACCATTCCCATGTACTGGTGGAATTTCTCACATTTTCCCTGTAATATTCTAATCATCTCTTCCTGATTTGCAATGACAGTAGCTTGGGCTTGAACTATGTCATGGCAAATCAGGTGTCAAGCAAACAGAGCCTTGAGTGTATCTGGAGCTAACTGTAACACATACCTTAGTCTAATATCTCTGTGTGCAGGTGTGACAGTGGGTACTGCTCCCTCAAAAAGGGTAGTCTCCTCATCAAGTTGCTCAGGCTTTGCTAAAGAATCAGGTTTTGAGTTGTGTGGTGCCTGACCATCCAAATGTCATAACATATCCTTAGTCTGCTAAGTGTGTGAACCTGTGTCACTGTCTAAGGAGTTAGCTGTCTACTGTGGTGTAGGGGACCATGCTAGTACAATTTGTGACTGTATGTCACTGCCCTCAGGCTGTGTCTTAAGTATGAGACTTATGATGTCATCATCAACAGCCAATATCATGAGTATGAGCATGATGATGTCATATTCAACAGTCATTCTACTGTCAACATCAGCCTGTTGTGCTAAACAGAAGATTAGGTTGCTTCTTGTGCTGCTCTTGTGAATATGTAGTTAATGTGACATGTGACAGGTAGAATTATTTTTATGTATGTCTAGGATTACAAACATACCATGCATAGTTTACAAACTTTGTGCCACATCTGATATTGATAGCATATCGTCAAATGAAGCATGTAAGAATGATAGTGCATGTGTTGTGCCAAATACATCTTAGCCTGATGGAGTAATATGAACATACTATCCTTCCACACTATCCGACTGTGCTTGTTGCATGAGTCTGAAAGTACTAGTGTCAACACCACTGTTAATGATTCTACCAGCATCCTTATCTGCATCAATATCATCACCTCTTACAGACACAATTTAATCCTCATCTGGCTTTAAAGGGTGGAGTGTAGAAGAACCACCAGTATTGCTGTTATGGGCAACTGCATTCTGTCCATCTTTTGTACTGATACATCCTAAAATGTCACTGGCTCTTTCCTGCTCTGTGCTAGGTGTAATTCTCCCTCCTACTGCATTAATATCAGTAACTACCTGATTCCATTGTTTAACAATCTCTTGCCCCTCCCCCTTTTCCAAAAAAGGCATTTCCAATATGTCCTCAGAGCATCTATTAGGACATGATTTTCCTCAGGACTGAAGATGTCTCTCCTGTGTCATGTTCCCTGCTGTTGCATAATTTATTAGCATGTATATATATATATATATATATATATATATATATATATATCACTAATTAATTAAAATAACATGGCCTGTAGTATGGTGCTGGCTATTGTCCATTGCCAGAGACTATTTTAACTTTAATTTACTTGACACATGTAGGTAGCACTGAAAATGGCACCTTAGTTTATTTCCCAACAATATTTTGCATTATCCAACAAATGTTATAAACTGTCATGTATTACCAGTATCCAAAGGAGCCCGCAGGATTTTTAGCAGGGGATGTGCAAACCCAAGCCCCACCCCACACAGCCCCCACCCCCTCTGCTGCCCCGCCCACTCCCCCCCCGCCCATGCAGCCATTCCAGTGTCCCATTACTTGGCTATTTCTCCCCATTTGTCATAGACACTGTTCAAATCTCTCAGCGTGCATACTGTTTTATGCTTTACTTCTACAATGATTACAGATATCTGGATTTCATTTACAACTTTTATTTCAAATTTTATAGCACAAACACTGACAGATAATTACTAAACCTAAACAAAGCAATAGTCTTACAATGAAAACATACTTAGCATTAAAACTTCTCTACCTTTGAAACCCACATTCACTGAAACAGCATCGAAACCCACATTCAACGAACATGCATCTAGCCAGTGGCAGGGTAAGTTTACCTTTGGCCCGTTTCCAAATCATAGGCTCCCTGCACACATTTTTAGAAACATGCAAGAGTTCTTTGATTCACCTTCTTGACTATTAATTATACTACATAATAATTGAATTATATCCCTTGTATAATACAGCACCACCTTTTAGAGTGTGTTTTAAATTTATAGTTCTGAACATCTTTCCTTTAAGCAATGAAACAAATCATATGAACCAATAATGACAACCTGCCCAATTCAGAACATTTCAACCATAAAGGAACACTCAAACTTTTGTCATACAATCCACCAATATCAATCAGTATGCAGAATCTGTGCAGAAGTAAAAGTCATCTGAATAATTCCACATTAAAGAGATCTGAAACCAATGAAGAGGTTGTTGCTAGAAAAAAACTTTATATTTCAGTGTTTCATTTACAAATTCAGTGCCTGTTGCCCTTGAAGAATAAATTGCATGTGCTATATTAAAATAAATGGTAAGTTGGTATATTGCAATATGGAATCAGTGGCAGGCTGAAAAACAGGCTCATAGTTATTAGGTGTCTCATCCAAAGGAGGACATACTAAGAATTACAGTACCATACCCCCTTAAAATAGAAGTGTATATGCTGTATGAATAGAACCTACAGTCCTTTGCATCAAGATGCAAGTATGCTACCTGCTGTGCTAACACTGCTTTAAAATTCTATACCACAATAATGATACCATTTGCTAAACAAAACAGTTGCACATAAATTCCACCTGTTAGAGCTAACTAGGGCATTTCTCTCTGACTCTGTCACACACACACACACACACACACACACACACACACACACACACACACACACACACACACACACACACAAACACACACACACACACACACCTCTCAACTTCTTAGTGCAAGAAATACATAAATTGAAGTTACAACTACTGTAAACTCTGTGTGACCATGGTGTGCGTTTGTTTTTGACAGAAAGGTATAAGGGAACTCATGGCTATGTATACAGTTGAATCTCTCTGTACTGAAGTACTCCCTACCATGATGCTGCTTTAATAGTGTGTTTGCATTCAGAAACTTTTACAGTTTTTATACTGAAGTTTATAGCTACATGAATTAAAAAATAACCAATTTCCTTTTCAGAGCCTAAGCTAAAAAGTCCACTCCTTACAAGCACTGCTTCCCCTGGAAAATATCTATATATGCATCATCACAGAGACCTAGTTCAAGACCGATGACAGCAATCCTTTAATGCAGGATTTCAATACCTGCCACAAGTTCAGGCCTATCACCCAAGATGAAAAGGTGATGGTGTCTACATATTCTTAAAGAACATTTCATCTCCAGACTTGCTCGGTGAGATAATGACATGGAATTCCTCTGCATCCAACTTAGCATTAACAAAACCCCTTACTGTGCCATACCTAACTATAGGTCCCCTCTATGTACCCCATCAGTCCATATCTCCTAAATAATATGGTGTCCCTATGCATTAAGCCAACACCATTATTCTAGGAGACTTCAATCACATTTTCTTCCAAAATTGCCATTTTGAGGAAGGATTATTAGGGGAGAGCAACATTTTGAGCCAAAATTGGGGACAATGGAAAGGTTTGGATATTCCTAATTCTACAAAGCGATTTGCACATACTTCTCAACCTCTTAATGCAGGAAATCTGGACAAGGCTAAATATATTGGGGGAACATACAAACACTACTAAAAATTGCTCTTGTATAAACATAAGACAGTTGATAGAATAACAGGTCTTACATTAGCATGCATTTTTCTGAAGGTTATGACGTCTGAAACTCAAATGTCTGTCATTTAGTGACTTAATTGTATGAGTAACAAACCAAAAATAAGAAGCAAATATCTATTCATTCTGCAAAGATATGGACAACTGAGAGGTATAGTTCAACCGGGGCTGTCCGAGTTTGCTACCCCCCCTCACAAAATCATGGTCGAATGGAGCCTCCCCCCTGCAGCCATTCCAATGTCCCATTCCTTGGTTATTTTGCCCCATTTACCATAAACACTGTAATGTGCATACTGCTTTACTTCTGCGATGATTTAGATTTCATTTGAAAGTTTTATTTTGCATTTTACAGCACAAACTCTAATACATATCTGTTAAACAAAGCAAAGCAGCCTCACAATGAAAATAGACTTAACATTAAAACTTCTCTGCCCTTGAAACTCACATGCATTGAAACAGCATTGAAACCCACATTCAAAGAAAATACATTTTGTCATTGGCAGATAAATATTAACTCTGGGCTGTCTTCAAAATCATAGGCCCCTTGAACATAACATACACATGCTCTTTGATACACCTTCCTGACTGTATTACATTATGTTCCTTGTACAATACAGTACAGTTGTTAGAGGGCATTTTAAATTTATTGTTTTGAACACTTTTCCAGTAAACAATGAAACAAAATGCATACACAAATGACAAAACTGCCCAAATCAGAACATTTCCATCATAAAAAGTCTACTCAACCTTCTATAGTCCACCAGTATCAGTAAAAAATATGCACAATCTCTGAAGTAGTAAAATCCACATTAAAGAAATTTGTAACTAATAAAGAGGTTGCTGCTAGCAAACAACTTTATATGTCATTGTTTCATCTACAAATAAAGTGCCTGTTGCCCTTGAAGAATAAATTGCCTTTGTTGCATGCAATAAAAAATGATAAGCTAGTAATATCGCAATAGGGAATGGATAGCAAACTGATAACAGGTTCATAGTTACTAGGTATCTTTGCCAAAAAGGACTGCAGCATCCACCCCCTTTACAACACAGTACAGTATCAGCAATGCATCTACCTACTGTGGGAGTAGAACCCACAGCTTTCAGCATCAAAAGCAAGTACACTATCTGTTGTGCTATTAACAATACAAGCAGACTAAACATAAGCAGCACTATACTTTTGCTCCCCTGCAGCTCTCAGCTCCTTATAAAATCTACTCAACACTCAGCTGTATCTCTGAACTTTGCAGCACAAGAAATCTGGAAAAAGCCAAAATTTATTGGGGGGGGGGGACAAAAGGCCAAAAACCAGGGGCAACTTTTAAACATTGCTTGTATAATGTTGGAAAGTTGCTAGAATAAAATGCTGCGTTACCACCATACATTTCACTGCCACGTCTTGAACCCAGGGGACCCTGTGCAAAACAGTCAGAGCAACATACCACTACGCCAAATCAGCTGTTTTGTGAAAGAGGATGACTGAAACTTAAATGGCTACCATTTAGTGAATTCAGTTCTCACCATAGCACAGCTGTCAACCCCTTAGCACAAAATACCTGAACTAAGCCAATACTGGGTGAATACAGCCCCCAAACATTCAGTGAATTCAGTTCTCACCATAGCTCTCAACCTTAGCACAAAACCTGGATGAAGCCAATAATGGGGGGAATACAGTCCCAAAGACAGGGATACATTTCAAATATCCATCTTGTACACTTAGAAAATTGCTAGAATAAAAGCTTTTGTTACCATGCACTTTCTGAAGAATATGAAGTCTGATATTCAAATGAGTGTCATTTTTTTAAACATTTGTTAACCAGAAAAGTCTGACTTGGGGAAAAAAGGTAATTTTTAGCAGAGACCCAGAGAGAAACACTTCAGACAGCCAATAATCAAACCAGAGAACATGTAGCTGTCAGGCAACAATGCTACCACTGGCTTTGCAAGGACACAAATACAGAAACTACAGATTTTATGAGGAACAGAAAAAGTATGAGGGAAAAACCTGCAACATTTTTATAAATGGTGGTGGGGTAGGGAATTCAGGTTCTGGCCTCTTGGACTCAAGTTACAGGCTTCAAGCCTTATTCTCTACCCACCACCATGTAGTGCTTTGAGAAAAGGCATTATGTACAATTCAAATTGGAACTGATAACAATGAGAGCTCATTTTGTTTTCTGTTAACATACCAGAAAACTGCACTGCTTTCTGTAGTTGACAAAATTATTTTCTTACATCATGGTCACTGTATATTCATACTTTTGTTGTCAGTCGTACCTGTATACATGCTTTACCTTTATGTCTCATTTTACATACATGCCTCTTTCAATGTGGTACTGTTGTGATTGGATGTACAGTTTTGGATTTCCCCTTAATGTAATGCTACATTTACATACCTGATGATTGTGGAAATGGACTCTAGCTGATGCCATGATGCAGTGCCTTGCACTAGTACCTCCCCAGCACACACACACACACACACACACACACACACACACACACACACACACACACACACAAATACATTAACAGTCTAATGAAGTGCTTGAGAGCTTTTATAGTAGCCCAGCATTTATTTCTGACTTACTAGAGGGTTTCCTTTTTTTCTTCTACACGAAATACCTAACTGTATGACTGTATGCCTTGTATTTCTTTCAGCTCTCATGACCTACCTTCTTGGCAAGTGATCTGCAGTTGAAATGTTTGCATCTGATCAAATGACCTCATAAATCAAATTTTCTCTGCAAGCTTCCCAGAAATACTTCATTATAAAGCATGCAAAATGACTTTCGTATCCTATTACAAGTAGGCACTGTTGTATGCATTTTTTTTTCAAACTAATCAGTGAGCCCTTAATACAGATTGTGCTCTTACAAGCTACAGCAGTAGAGAATTTAAGCTATAAAATGAAAACTTGTTTTCAACCTCGTATATGTGTATGCTACCAAACATATATGGATTTTTTGTGTGCGTGTGTGTGTGCGTGCGTGTATACCTAATGACCATCTGAGTTATTAGTTTTTTAAATGCTACAAAAACAGATATTACTGTGTGTGTCTGTGTCTGTACCTGATGACCATCTAAACTACTAGTTTTTTAAGTGCTGCCAAACAGATCATATATTAATGTGTGTGTGTGTGTGTGTGTGTGTGTGTGTGTGTGTGTGTGTGTGTGTGTGTGTGTGTGTGTAAATTAAATCTCAAAGAGTGTGTGTGTCAGCTACTTGGGGCAGGGACATGAAGCACTGTTTTCACAGTCCCAATGTGGAACCTTATTGGGGAGCTGGGGAGTGGTAGATGGAGACACACAGACACCGGGGTGAGTGTGTATCCTGCATACTCTTAAGGGAAATTGTGCTTGATGCAGGGAGGTCTGCATCTGGAAATACCAAGTATATCCATTTGTATTCTAAATGCACATCCCTCTCCAGTATCAGGAGTCAGGCTCATTGATTACTGGCCCAGTGTGGGGACATCATAATATGTATAGGCTGTTGTATTCCCTTTGCATGGGACTTTCAGAGACCAACTGGGAACACTGCATATTTCAGCGTCCTCCATCTCAAGAATACTCAACAAGTTCCTCAACACAGTGCTGCTACATTTGAAGGAGCATGTATGGTTTCCTTGAGTACTACAAAGAGAGAGATAAGGCCATGTATACTTTATATGGCATTACTCTTCTCCATGAGGTACTAAGGTGCCATATGACTGCACATCTGTAGCAATAAAGGTTCTACCTGGCTCACAGTCCAAACATCTGAGAATAGGAAGGGATACAATTTTGGGAACTGCCAAATAGCGTGTGAAAATACTGAGATCTTACATGGTGTCAGCATAGCAACCGTGTAGTTCACATGTTTCATACATGTCCCCATATATCTCACCCACTTCCTACACAGTGAAATTCCACATATTCATCTAGTCAATAAATGCATGCAGGTGCTGTTCATAGATCACAGTCGAGTACTAGGATAGCTGTCCCTGTGGACCATTTTGAGACTAGCCAATTTCCTTTCCTATGGAGAAAATCAAACCCTGTACTTTGCAGCTGTGAGGTAAACAACTCAAACATTACATCACCCTCAACCCTGTGGCTAATGTTAAGGTTTATGGCTGCAATGTATACAAATGTACTGACCCTCCCTAAAGGCACATGCTGATAACTTTGTCACAGATTAAGCAAAATCCACACTGGAACCCTGGAGTGTGTTAGTTGGCAGTTTGGATATAAGATGCGGCACATCTGTGGTATTTTATGTGGGTATGGCTAGGGTTGGAATTTAGCCAATTTAGTCAACAAGTGCATCAAAGAGGTTTTTTTTAAACCAAATTAAGAAAAAAAAATCTTGCTATGCTCATTATAAAAGGCTTCATTTTAGGAACAGATTCCAATGTGTTGGGTAGCCTGCCTTGTCGGTTATGGGAAATGTTGAGGAACAGAGCCATGCCAGCTGATTTTAATTTAACTGTCGGTAGACTGCAATCCATGGATAAGTGGTGAAGGAATATGTGAAAAGAGTGTCGTAACAGACCACTAAAGATGCTGATATCATCATGATACGATACCTGTTCTAGTACACCTAATAGAGGTATGTGTCTCACACTACACACACACACACACACACACACACACACACACACACACACACACACACACACACACCTCACTCTGAAAGTGTCCCATCTTCCGTCCGTTTCAGTTCCCGCTGGTTTCCTCACGCTTGCGAACATGTCCCATCTTCCGCTCTTTTCCTCCCGCTTGCAAACCCGAAACCCATCCCATCTTCCATCCATTTCAGTTCCCGCTTATTTCCTCCCGCTTGCGAACCCGAAACCGTCCTTGTGAATTCCCGCTCGCAAACTTGAAAATATGTGCGATGAGCAATGATGTCAGCACGCCCGCGACTGGACTTCTTAAAGAAGAACGCATGATGTCAGCACGGACTTCTTTCTTCTTAAAGAAGAACGTCCTCTAAAAAAAAAAAACTTTTTTTAAATTATAACATTAACTAGTCAGCCGATTCCAGGGGGGTGCAAGTGCACCCCCTTGCACCTGCCTGCGGGCGCCCTTGCCAGTATCTATAGGCTACTACTGAAGAAATCTCACAGAATTACACTGATAACTGCATTTTCCTAATATTTTTTGCTTACCCCTTGTGTTAATACATGGATTTCATTTGTTTAGACTTTTCATGGACTTCTGCAGAAGCACAAAACCCAGCAAAGCTTAAAATGGTAAACCTTTGGCCAGTTGGAGTTGGGCTGATTTGAGAACTTCTTATTCAAATTAGGCTCAGCTAAGATGAGCTTTTTGAATTACATATTAGCAAACGTGTATCTTCTCTTAGACACGCATTTAGCTTGCTATGAGCAAGCTGATCATAGCTCTTGAATGTGTGTGAGCACCATCCACACCTCAGTTGCACTCCAGCATGCTCTACCTTATGTAGGATATGTATTAATTTATAAGATTGTCTAAGGCCAAACTCAACTCTTACCTTGTTTTCTCTGTGAAGTGTTGTGTGTGTGTGTGTGTGTGTGTGTGTGTGTGTGTGTGTGTGTGTGTGTGTGTGTGTGTGTGTGTGTGTGTGTGTGTGCACGCACGTGCGTGTGTGAGAGTGAGTGTTTATGTGTGGGGTGTACCATTCAGAATATGGATGTTTCAGAATGTCAAACTGCATATGCAGTTCAGAATGTTGAACTGCATATGATCATGACCACATAACTGACATTCTAAAACAAATAACTGTTTGTACGAAGATCACAGTACTGTGGAGACTGCGGAATATGCCTTTTTCCCCACTTTAGTGCAATTTCAGATGATCAAATTTTCAGAAACTCAAAAAAAATATAGAAGATAATACGAACGAGTTTCTGAAAACTTGAACATCAAAAAAAAATCTACCTTTTTTTTTACACTTTTGCAGAGGGTCAGCCCCCCTGCAGCCCTACATCCCTTGCAAACTATATATTCCAACTCCAAGATCATGCTACAGTGAGAAAAATGTTCCTTTCTGCACCACAATCTACATTCAAAAGTTCAAGTTTCTGAAAACTTGATCATATAGTCTCGACCATATAGAATTTGAGTTTCCAAAGACTTGATCAGCTGATAGGGATCTATATATATATATTAAGAATATTCCAGAGCTGTTACCATAGCTGGGAATGTCCAAGGCACAAACAGATGTAAACGCTTAGATAAACTTCAGAGAAACTTTAATAAAACAACACAAATAAAACATATAAAGATGAGCCCTTTTCAGTCCAGGAAATAACCCTTCTTCAGAACTAAGTCGCATAATAATGACTTCAGTTTTTTTCAGTTTTTAAAGGTTAAATAGCCAATTAAAAAGATCTCCTAAGCCGACACCTCCAGGGGCTGGCTTCAATGAATAATTAAAGTCCAAGCCTAAAAACACACATGTCAATCAACATCATCTTCTAAGTCAATGCCCCTTAAGGACCAGCTTCAATGGATAATTAGAGTTCAATCCAGGAGATCTATATGCTTGCATCATTCCAGTCCACTGCATTTCAGTTAATTCAGTTCTGTTATTCAGATCTCCACCTCTAAGATTGTCCAAAACATCTGGTATAAGTCTAAAACGCTAAAACAAAACTCTATTTTGCTACAGTGTTGTTCTCTGGTGGTCTACCTTGCTGTTTTCTAATACTTTTTTGAACTGTTATCTGAAAGGAGACTGCACATGGCAGAGGGAAATTTATTATCGGAGACTGAATTGGATTATCACCCAAAAAAGGCATCATATAGCTGTCAGGCAGGATATGGAAAGAAATCCTGCACATCTGACCATGAATCCTCTGTTAAAACTCTCCTTTAGCTGTGAGGTTGGAACTGGTGAAGGGGAAGAGAGATTAATTAATGGAGATATGGAAGTTTTTAATAAGAAGCTTAAAGAGCTAGAGACCTGCTTCTACAAACTGAAGAGACTACAGCGGCAACACCTCCATATGGAGACATGCCTACATCACAAGATCATAACAAGAAGACTAAGGGTTTTATTGATGCCCTCCTATGGCCAAGTATTTCTGGACTTGTTAGAAAAATGTCAGTTTCTCAATCTGGAGGTAAGCTTTAATTATATTGATTGAGTTTTTTACACCTAAAGAGAATGAATTGCTGGTGACTGTTGAAAATGTAATGCAAGAACTTGAAAATGGTTTTGAGCCCAACACTTGTCGTGATAAGCTAGATGATTTATATTTTAAAATATTATTTGTCAACAAGCTTGAGCAGAGCAAGATTAAAAAACTAAAGAGAGATTATGAAGATTTTTCCAAAGGACATGTGTTTGATTGGCCTCGTTCTAGTACTAATATAAAAAGAACAGGAGAGTAACATGAATTAGAAACAGCTGCTCCAAATATAGATACTGCATGTGTAGAAACAATAGAAACATTGAATAACTTGCAATTAAATACTAACACACCAGCAACAGTGAATAATGTGAATGAACCCAATACAAGTAATACAAACAATTTAGGTGCAAGGCCTAAAACCAGTTTTCCCATGCCAACTGTTTTTCCAACTCTTCCTTTACAAGTAAGAGAACAACGGAACAAGAAGGGGTCTGTTTCATAGAGCAGAGGCAGGAAAAGAAGGAAATTGTGACTAGAGAAGTAAATGGTAAAATAGATGAGGAGAATATGCTAGTTATGAATTTATCCACATTTTCTATAAATGAGACACAGGTTATCTCTTTTAAATCAGGGTTTGAAATATATACCAGCTACTGGATTGAATATGAATAATGTAGCTATGGAACTGAGAATCTTTGGCAGAGAATTAATGCTCAAGCAATTATTTGGAGTTAACAATGAACAGCAAGTTAATATTTATAAAAAATCAGTGTATCTATCCCAAAGTTCAATCATACAGTAGAGACTTTCATCAAAGTCTGTGAACAAGAAATAAATGATAGACAAAGACAATGATGACACTATTTTCATAATGTAACAAAGGAGGAACGGAAGGCCCTACATGAATTATATAACGCATCTGACTTAATTATAAAACCAGCAGACAATGTAGGGGCCATAGTCCTATTGGACAAAATGTTCTATCTGAATAATATGCAAGCTCTATTAAGGGCTGATAAGACATATAAGTACATTGCTAGAAGTGAATTGACCAAGATAAAAACACCTATTAAAAGCATATTTATGAGTCTGCATAGGAATAATTCGATTACACCAGAATTATTTGAAAATCTGAATGTGGAACATCCAGTTACACCAGTTTTCAATGGACTTCCTAAAGTATATAAACATCCAACAGATCCTTCAATGTGACTGATAGTGGCTGCAGCAGGATGGGCCACAGAACCAGCCTCCATTTACATTGAACAGCAACTAAAGAGGCTTCTACAAAAAGCATCAGATGTGCTCAAAGATACTGGGCATTTTCTAACCACTTTGAACTAATACCTGTGACTAGAAAGGACTAATAGTAAATATATCATGGTTACGATGGATGTGCAAAGTCTGTTTATGGTTATTCCTAATGATTTAGACATAATTTCGGTTAAAAATTTCTTGACTAAGTTAAAGGACTATACAGAGAACAGAAATGAACTTATTTGCACAATATTGAAAATAGTTCTTGAGCATAATGTCTTCATGTTTGAAGTCGACATTAATTGGCAACAGTGGGGGGTGGCCAGGGGTACCCCTTGTGCCAATAATTACACAAATGTAGTTATGGCAGAGTGGGAAGAAAGACACATTTTTCATAATATATCCATTTTCTGAATATGTGAAATTTTATAAGCATTTTTTTAAATGACTTATTCATCCTTTAGGGAGGTACAGCTCTACAGCTACAATCCTTTCATGAATATATGAAAAGTACAACCAACTTTCTGAGTTTCATCAAAAAATACTCGGACCAGAAAATGGATTTTCTGGATGTAGATATAGTAATTGATGAAGAAGCTATACACATTGAGCCGAGTAGAGGGGGGCACTGACTACAACTCTGATCTGAGATATATAACAATAAGTATCCTGTTTTTTTGGCTTATTTATACTGGCTATTGCTTTTAGCAATTTATATATAGCACGTTTTACTGCCTGCTGCATACTTTTTACTGTATTTTATTGCTATTTTCTGTACTTGTTAAGCACCTATTTGTTTGTTCTGATTTCCTGACAAGGAGTGTATCATATAACTGATATGTTTGCAGTTAAAAACATTCTGTAAAGTCTCCTTGCTCCTTTATCTGTTTAAAAACTTTCATTTTGTGGCTCACTGCTGTGATAAACATTTCTGTAATGTTTACTGTCTAAAAGAGTGTAGGGTACTAGCTTTAGTATTGTTCTCCACCCTCCCTCCCAGCTGGTGTCTTGCTGTTATACTTGATGGCTTTGCAGTTGCCCGCCCCTACTGTAAATTTGATCTTGGACACTCCTCCCAGTCTAGTGTCATTACCTCTTTCTACCTAATACAGAGAGAACATTTGAGAAGGCCAACCCACTTAGTTTCTTTCCTTCTGTTCCTCCTTTCTCCCTTTCTTACAAAAAAAAAAAAATTGCCTGAATCTCCTTGTATTATGACTGCTATTCAAATATTTTGGAAATATAGAGTATATTTTAGTGCATTTAATAAAACTGTATTTGCCTTAATATTGCGACAACTCAAGTGCTCTAGGTTGCACTGCATCTGAATTGTTTTAGTGTGTTTTAGCTGCTTTTCTGTATATATAGACTTTTCTGTATATGTAGACTAGCTACTTATTCTACTGTATTACTGCCTCTTAAATAGTTTTTCAGTTGTGCACTTGCCTTGCTTCATTCAAAAAGTTTTAAATTGCTAATTGTGTAGAGATTTAATTGCATTTACTGTTTAGGGCTACACAGTCAAGTGTGTTAGCATTTCTTTTGTTTATTTACTGTATTATTGCATTGTTAAGACTGTTTTAACCAAAACAAAAAAAAAAACAAACCCCCCCCCAAAAAATACTATCTTGTTTGCTCGATTCCCGCCTTTCCTAGCTAGTATAGTCCGGGTCCCAGGCTTTGCTGGTTTCAGGACTTTATTTTCTATGTTCAGAGCTATCCAGACCTTGCTGTGTTACTGCTTACCAGTGGGAGTGGTGAGCATTGTACTGCCTATCTGACACTAGAGGAATGGTTTCCAGCTCTGAAATTGTAACTTTATTAGTCATTTTGGGCTGATTTCTATCCCTTTCAACTTTCTGGCTTAAAAATGCATGTGTTTTCAAATTGTCGCATCGTGCAGCACAGCGGATCTATGGTTAAACTATTGCAGGTGCCAGAAAGTCTGCTTTTCAAACCTTCCCTTAGAACTAGCTGGTTTCTCAGTAGTAGTACTAAAATCTGAACCCCTGCGACTAGCACTTGCTCTAGAACCTGCTGGAAAGCACTAGGTAGCCTTAAACTGATACAAGCACTCAACTTTCCCTGTTAATAAGGATAAATTAATCAAAGGACCTAAACAGCTTATAATTGCAAAGTACTGTGCAAAGGTAAGGGAAAACAGCTCTTGTACTTTACAAAAAAGCACCTAAACAGGCATGTCCAAGGGTCAGCTTCCGGTGATTTCTCCTGTCCACCTGGTGAATCTGGGCATACTGAGGAAATGCAGCAGCTGCCTCATGTACACAAACAACCCTCTCCTCCTACCACTCAATACTACAACCTGTGAGAGATGCACTTACATAGCCAAACTAGAAGCAAAGCTCTCTCCAGCCAAGATTGTGCTAGACAGTCAATCGGAGAAGGTTAACACCTGCACTACACCTCAAGCAACATATAGCCCTTCAAAACCCACACCATCAACACCCACACATAGCAACACTAAATTCACATAAGCAGAGGCCCTTAACATTAACCTGCCCAAGCAACAAGGACCTCCAAAGCTGAAACGCAAACAAACACCAATCACAACCAAAGTGACACGTAGCTCACAACATCAGTGTGCCACCCAACAACAGCCCCTAAGGCAAGACAACATACCCAATACTATAGTCATAGGTGACTCTATAGTCAGGCACACTGATGTCCCACTCACCAGGCTGAGCAAGGAGAAAATTACAGTCAGCTGCCTGTCGGGTGCCAGGATCCACCACGTAACGCATGCACTCAAGTCACTCCACAACAAGTACAAATGTGACTCTGTCATTGTCCATGTTGGAGTGAATGACTTGAGATATACCTCTCTGGACTACATGGAAGAGCTCTTGGATCATGTGGCCCAGGCAGGTATGACCCTAACCCTGAGTAGCATCCTGCCTTTGTCCAGAATGATACCACAGTATAAGGACAAAATGATTGACTTCAGCAATTTGCTAAGCTTCTGGTGTCATTCAAAGGGGATCCAGTATCTGTCTGCTTGGGACAACATGATCGACAAACCACAATGCTTTGCCAGAGATAGTCTTCTCCTGTCACCCCTGGGATTCAGGTCACTGGCTAAAGCTCTTGCCACCCCTATAGTGCCTTATTTAGGCGAGGTTCAAAGGACAAAACCACCAGCATAACAGATACAAGCATGCAAAATCTGAAGGTAATGCTACTCAATGCTAAAAGTCTAAACCTCAAAATGCACTCTCTTGAGGCACTCCTAAAAATGGAAAACATTGATATCTGTGCAGTAACTGAGACCTGGTTCAAGACTCCAGAGAGCACCCCTAGAATAGCAGGCTACAACTCTTACCACACTTTTTGGCCACCAAACCAAGACTGAAGTACTAAAGGTGAAGGAGTGTCCATATTCACCAAGGATATGCACACTTCCAGGCTAGTTGCCCAACAGAATGCATCTGAAATTTTCCAGGTGCAACTAACACTAGCTAAGACGGCAATCCAAATTGTATTTTGCTACAATCCCACACCATGCCCCAAGATTCTCACTACTTGTTTCTAAACATACAGGAAAATATTAAGATACAACCAAACACCCTAATACTAAGTGATTTCAACTACCCTGCCATTAACTGGGAAAACTACTCGGGTACCAACACCTTTTCCCAACGGTTCTTGGAATTCATAAATTCCAATGCCCCAGATCAACTAATCTTTTGTCCCACCAGGGGCTCCAATATCCTAGACCTGGTCATTACCAACATGTGAGGTAGATGCTCCACACAGGTGGTCACCCCATTATTGGTCAGGTTTGACCATAAGCAAATCACCCTTGACATCCACATCTCACCCCCACCCCCAGTAAGGAAACCTCTGTAAAAAACTTCTCCAAAGCCAACTTCATGCTATTTAAGTCAGAAGTGACAAACTTCATGGCACCCATGCAGACAGGAGCTGAAAGTTCAACTGCTGAATTCTACACTAAGGCACTGTATGAGCACATCCACTAGTGCATGAATCGTGCCATCCCAAATAGAACCAAGATGCTCTTTTCCAAAAAAAGGAAGCCAATCTGGTGGTCCCCTGTCATAAACAAACTATACAACAGAAGGAAGAAACTGTTGCAGAAAAGAGGAAAATCCCAGGATGCAAAAAACTCCCTTACCAGTCTCAGTAAGAAGCTGAGATCCTTCATAAAATCCTCCAAAGCAAGTTATGAAAATAAAATTGCCAAAGATTCCAATGACAACCACAAGGTATTCTATAGTTATGGCAATAATCTAAATGGTAATGCTCAGATCTGCTCTGAGCTACAACAGAATGGCATTAAATATACTGAACCCAAGGATATTGCCAATATCCTGGCAGATCGATTTAGTGCCAACTTCATCCCCCTCTCAGCCCCTAAAGGGCCCATCTCAATACCAAAAGAGTGCCAAATTCCAGTAATCATGGCTACACAGGTAGAAGCTGAACTCTTCAAAGCTAAGAATACATCATCCATGGAACTAGATGATATCCCGGGCTGTGTACTACATGAACTACAAAATGAACTAGCACCTCACCTAAGTGTCATGTTTAATCATAGCCTAACAGTTATCCCACTCCACAAGGGGGGTCCACCTTGGATCCCGGGAACTGCCATCCCATCAGTCTGACAAGCCTGATCTGCAAGGGCATGGAATGCAATATCATGGAACTTATAAACAAAGACATTGGCAACCTTCAAACACTGGACCCCACTCAGTTTGGGTTCATAAAGGGCCGATCTTGTCTCCTGAACCTGATTGACTTCTTCGAATCAGTCTCCAGATCTGTGGACAAGGGTAAGATGGTCCACACAGCCTATATGGACCTTGCCAAGGCCTTCAACACCATCCCCCAATATGGAATCTTAGATAAACTTACTATGCTGGGCATAAATCCCTACGTCACTCGATGGGTTGCCAACTGGCTTACTGACAGAACCCAGACTGTAAAAGTAGCCGACTCCAAATCCAACTCCAGACAAATGACAAGTGAAGTATCTCAGGGTTCTGTCCTGGGACTGCTCTTGTTTGGCATCTACTTCTCTGAAGTACAGGCCAACACTAAGGAACTCTGGTTAACAAAGTTCATAGATGAATGCAAACTGGGAGCCATTATTGAATCCCCAAATGATGTGGATACTCTACAAAAGGAACAAAATGAGCCAGCACTCCGGAGACAGGCTGTATAATAAATTTTTAATGTGGCAAATCCATCTTGAAAGGTAACACAAATAGCAAACCGGTTTCGGCTAAAATTTCATAGCCTTCCTCAGTGCAGGAAAAAAACAAACAGATGGTGCATCCTGGTATTCATTTATATTTGAAAAATTTAAAGTGACAACCACTAAAAAACAACATTCACATGCATATAAAATATCCCCCATTTTTAATATTATAAATGCAAAAACATTTTTTTTATTTCAAAAATATTACTTTATATGTTTATTGTTATAAACATGGGTTACGTCTAGTGAATTTTCACATGTATTTGCATTTGCCACATTAAAAATTTCTTATACAGCCTGTCTCCAGAGTGCTGGCTCATTTTGTTGCTGTTGGACATATGTTAGAACCTTGCACTCGTCCACCGTGCATGATTTGGTTTGTTCTGTTTACTTGTGCACAAGCTGGGGATGCTTGGAGGTGATGGCGGTCGTAGTTGTGGCTCTAAACTTATGTTGATCCTGTTTTTTCGCTCATTGGGTTGTTGGCCATTTTTACTGTGGATCATAGTGTATTTCATGGGACATATTACCACTTCATATTGAGAAAAGGTTCGTTTGTGGATCTAAAACTATGTTCATCGTCCTAAGACGCTGAAAAGGAGGTTTGACTGTTCGTGTTCTAATAGTACTGTAATTAATATATAATTTTTTATCAGCAACCCAAATTTGTTATCTGTGATTGTATTACAGACAATTCATCATTTCTGATGGGTCAAGTGTAGAGTGCTGATTTTTTTCTGTTGGAAATGTCTGCTTAAACAGGGCTTTTTGTATGGTGGTGGATGCCATTTTTTTGGGACTGTTGCGTGTTGGACATTGGGTGTTCTCATTCAGTTGTTTACACATTTTGGCATTCGAATTACTGGATCTATACTGAGTTTTCGGGCCAGGTTCTCATACCAATTGGATGTGAATTAACAGTTCAGAATAATCATCTGCTCTTGGACATGATGGACTAACATTTAATAGATAATTAATGTTTGGGGCTTTTTTCTTTATGGATGCATCAACGGTGGTGTTTAATATAAGTTTGGCACTATAAATTCATAACTGTTGTAGTATTGTATAAAAAATTTTTTTATTTTACAACTTCTTGATATTTTTATATATCTTGGGCTTATATTTGATGGGATGTCTAAATATTTTTGTAGGGCTAGAATTTATGATTGGGAACAGGCTTTGATTTAATGATTACGTACTGGATATTCTGGCTTGTCGTGTATACTATACTACTGTATTAGGCATTTCTACATTTTTTTGCAATTGCTATTTGGTGGTGCAACCGGTTTATTTTCCTGTGAAGCAGGCTTGCTTTATAAATACACAAACACTTCTGGTGTTTTGTTATGGTGAACAATCTAATTTTGATTTACAGATTATATAATATTAGGATGGTTCATATATTGTAAGCTTTCACTTTGTGTATATGGATGTTTTAGGCTAAGACGAATGTCGGCCACTCACTTCAAGAAAGCGCATAAAGATCTGGATTGAACAGTCATATTTTCATGGTATACAACTCACTTTTTTGTGGTTGAAATGAATGTTGACTACAATCATTGGTGAATGCATTCTATCTAATATGTCGGAGTCAGCAAAACTGGTTGCACTTAATTAACCTATTTAATTTTATAATATACATTTATGAGTGCTTAATACAGTTTTAGTTATAATGCAAGTTGGAATTTGGTGTATTACACCGATTGTCAGTTAATTGTTAATAACCTATTTGGGGTTTTTGTTGGTCAGCTTCTTCTTTTTTTTCTTCTTCATTTTGTTGCTGTTGGACATATGTTAGAACCTTGCACTCGTCCGCCGTGCGTGACTTGGTTTGTTCTGTTTACTCTACAAAATGGCCTTACAGAAACAGATGCTTGGTGCCAGAGCCATGAGCTCAAGCTTAATGCCAAGAAATGGATAGTTATCCCCTTTAGGAAAAACCATGTACCCATGAATTACCACATAGGTGGCAGTACACTAAACACTGAAAATGTGATGAGATACTTAGGGACACAGGTAGACAGTGGTCTCACCTTCGTTAACCACATCACCACAACAGTCAGGAAATCCTTCTATGTGGCACACCTCATCACTAAGGGCTTTTCATCCGGGAAAAAAGGAGGTCATTGTCCCACTGTACTCATCCCTCATTAGACCCATTATAGAGTACAATGCCCCATTTTGGTATGTGCCTCACAAGACATCTGCAACAGCTGGAAAGATCACAGAAATACCTCACTAAAAGAATCGCAGGCCTAAAGCAGATGCCCTAGACTGACCCTCTAAAAAACTCCAGCTATACTCTGTGGCATATTGTCTACTCAGAGACAATCTCTGCTTAACATACAAGGCCATGTCAAACCCCGAGCTGTTGGATATGCTACACTTAAAGAAATCCCATTCCCTCAGAGCCACATGCTCCAGGGATCTAAACCTTGTCATCACAATGAACAAAACATGCTGGAGGGATAGGTTCCTGACCCAGAGAGTCCCCATACTCTGGAACAGACTGCCCATACATGTCAAGAAGAGCGCATCCTTGTCCCTTTTCAAAAGGAACCTTAACGATTGGATGGGAGATAGGAAATTCACCCTGGGGATCACGTCAGTCACCCTGCTAGACAGAGGTCCAGGGAAGTAAATAATGTGGGAAGAAATATCCAGGGAATTGTTATGGCTAGAATTGTATAGGCCCTAGGGCCAACAGCCTAGTGCCAACTTATGAACCTATGAAGATGGCGTTATTAATACATGCATGTATAAAAATATTGTTGGAAGAACAACTACTTTACAAGAAGTAGTATGCATCCAGATTACATCTATAAGAACATTCTAAAAGGTCAATTCATGAGATGTTTAAGATGATATACTAAGGAGACTTCACAATAGCAAGTGGAGAGATGACACAGTGTTTTAACAAAAGGGGATATCCGAGGAAAGAAACAGAAGAAGCTAAGTGATTTGTACAAATTAATCATGGACAGCAGGCAAAACCATATTTATTCAGAGATAATAGGTCACAATCAGAAATTGAGACTGTAAAACGAAGGAAGGAAAATTGGAAGCAGAGACTTACTTTGCCCTACATGGTGCACACAAGATATATTTGCAAAATCATTTGGAAGAACTGGAACATTTTATTAGCGGGCAAAGAGGTGAAGAAAATAGTTGGAAACAAGCCATGACTTACTTATAAGAACAGTCGAAATTTGAAGCAGATTTTGGGCCGTAAGCCAATGATGCCAAAGGGAGCGATATCCGACAGAATTTGTACATGTGCTTGTAGATGTTGTAGTAATTGCATATATATTTCTAAAGTTCAAGATTTTATACATCCAGTCTCTGGAATATGTTATGCCCCAAAATTTAATGCAGACAGTACAACTAGAAACGTTGTATATTTAGCCACTTGTGATCTATGTGACAAATTTTATGCGTGTAAGACAACCAGACAGTTTAAAGAAAGGATATCGAAACATATAAGCGACATTCATCTAGGTGACTTGAAGAATCTGCTAGTGAAACACGTAAAGGAGAATACTGGTCACAATTTTTGTTTTAGAGTATTGCAAGTTGTTTTGCATAATCTTAGAGGTGGGGATCTGAAAAACAGAACTGAATTAACTGAAATGTGATGGATTGGAATGATGCAAGTATATAGATCTCCTGGACTGAACTCTAATTATCCATTGAAGCCATCCCTCAAGGGGTGTCGACTTAGAAGATAATGTTGATTGACTTGTGAGTTATTAAGTTTGGATTTGAATTATTCATTGAAGATGACCCCTAGGGGATCGGCTTAGGAGATCTTTTTGATTGGCTATTTGCCCTATAAAAACTGAAGTCATCATTATGAGACTTAGATCTAAAGAAGGTTTATTTCCTGGACCTAAAAGTACTCATCTTTTATATATTTTATTTGCATAGTTTTATTAAAGTTTCACCAAAGTTTATCTAAGAGTTTACATCTGTTTGTGCCTTGGACATTCCCAGCTGTGGTGGCATCTATGGAATATTTCTTAGTTTCTATTTTGCTACAGTGTTGCTCTCTGGTGGTCTACCTTGCTGTTTTTGGATATAATATATATATATATATGTATATATATATATATATATATATATATATATATATATATATATATATATATATATATGTATATATATATATATATATATATATATATATATATATATATATATATAATATATATATTTATATGTATCTAGGATGTTTGCTCAAGTGAGCAAATGACCAAAACCCAAAAGGCCGGGCAGTGCTTTTCACCGAAGAAGCACTTTTGCATAAGTATGCCTGTTGCTGAGGCTGTACTATGGTGCGGGTAAGGGAAGTTTCCCTTTTCCCTACTGTAGTGCGGTCTCGGAGGGACAATATTAAAGAAGGGAGGAGTGGGGGGACACAGCCCCCACATGGGGGGTGTAGGGGGGTGAAGTCCCCCTGCAAAAATGTAAATGTAGTTTTTTGTTGTATTTTTTTTGTAATACACTTTAATGAAAGAGCTTTTTCGATAAGAGAGCTTTTGTTAAACTGTGTTCGGTTATTATGGATTCAGAAGTTTGCTCACTCGAGCAAACGTCCTAGATCTATACATATATATATATATATATATATATATATATATATATATATATATATATATATATATATATATATATATATATATATATATATATATATATATATATATATATATGCACACATATATAGATATATAGACCCTGAGACTGACCTACAGACCTATAAGTTATCCAGCCTTATCTACAAGGCCATGGAAAGAATCATAATGGGACAATATTAACAAGGACATAGGTGGCCTTCAAACTTATGACCCAGCCCAATTTGGCTTCATTAAGGATAGAACATGCTTATTAAACCTGTTGGACTTCCTCAAGAATGTCATCAAAGCTCTGGACAAAGGCAAAGCAGTGCATACCACCTATTTTGACTTAGCCAAGGCTTTTGATACAATCATCCACTCAGGTATCATTGAGAAACTCTCCTATTAATATTACACATTTGGAAAAACAATATATAGATCAAGAAATGTTGATCTGTTTGGAAAAAGAAGCATCTAAGGAAGAGTGAAAATATAAACAACAAAACCAAGAGATATTTAAAAACTTTAAAAAAAAAGAAATATGGACATGGGAAAGAAAGAGAGATTTGATATAGCGCAATATTTATGCAAAGGAGAAAGCCAAATTAATCAATGTAAAGAAGGCAGCCCCAACGATATTCAAAGAGAAATACAGGCAAAGGCATCCAGATATGGAAAATTTCACAATTAAAAAGTAATATCACAAACATGGAACATAGAAAAGAAGATTAGTAAAGTATATAGATAAAAGATAGTAAATTAGAAGTTAAAAAATAGAAGTTGAAGTTATGGAGTGCCTGCAATGTGAAGGATTTGATGTAGAAGGTCTAACACAGGTTACATCACAGCAGGATGGAGTGAGTTTCCAAAAGTAGGGAGAAGCAGGAAGTCTAGGAAACATTTGAAGAAGAAATATGGACATGAGACAGAAAAAGAAATGTAACATGGTGTAACACTTATGCAAAGTTGAAAGCAAAATTAACTATTACAAAAAGAGCAGCACCAAAGATATTTAAAGAGAAATGCAGGCAAAATAATTCGGACAAGGAAAACTTTACAATACAAAAAATAAGAAGACTAAAAGGAAAAGTCGAAAAGAAGATTAGTAGTCGAGAAGTTAAAAAAATAGAAACAGAGGTTATGGAGTAACTGCAAAGTGAAGGATTCAGTGTAGAAAATCTAATTCAGAAGGCACCACAACAGGACAGATTAATGGATATCCAAATTAAGGAAAAAACAGTGAAACAGGAAGCAATTGGTCAGGTGCCATATGAGGATAATTTGGAGCCTTCCACAGGAAACCAGTATAAATGTTCACTTGAAACTAGACATCAAGGGAAGGAACAGGAAACTGTGGAAACTGATGCAGTTAATGTTGAGGAGTGATAGGCCAGTGAGTTCCTATATGATAGAGCAATGGATGGCAGAGGATGTAACAGAAGAAAATGTGCCACAGGAAGATGCTATAGAATCTGCTATAGAATGCCTGCAAGAACGGGAAAACAAGGGATCTGCCCTCAGTTTAGAAGAAAATAAGCTAAGAGAAGAGTTGCCTGATTTAATAGACACAGACAGATATATTAAGATCAATGAAAGACTGCAGAAGGTTAATAAAACCCCAAAAGTCAGAAGCCTGATAAAACAAATGAACACAGTAATTAGGACTGTTCGTAGAGATCCATGCGATATAACAGAAGTAAATAGGATATATTACTGTGCAACTAAATTAATAACTGATAATGTTCTACTTAAAGAACATAGGGTAGTGAGGGGAAAGGAAGGGGAGTAATTGAATATCATCACGGAAATTTCAAATATAAAAAACTATAAAGCAGTTAAAATAAGAAGTGCTACTGTTAGAAGACTATGGAAGAGGGAATAGGTCAAGAAAATTCTAAGAAAGATAGATGTGATAAAAGCAATGTGCAGTATTAGAACAGACCAGGATCTATCATGCACTATCGCAAATCACAAACTAAAAATTTCAGCACAGGAGGAAAAACTTAGGAGATACGAATATAAATATAAAGGAATAGTACAAAAATAAGCAGTTTATTGATGACCCAAAAAAGTTTTATAGAGAATTGGGAAATAAGGTAAAATGAATGGAAAGATGTTAGAAAAATATGTATTAATGTGTGTGTGCTTAATGCCAAATTAATAATCAAGTGTTTTTAATATGCTTTTCATTCTATTTTTCATGCACTGTGATTTATATAAATTGAATTTCATATGAGACTGAAAATATGCCTTTCTAAAACTGCAGCATGCTTACTGAAACTTGCAAGTTGCCCTCTGACCTAATAACTGCTAGCACAGCAATATTCTTGTTTATGCCTTGTGAAAATTTACTTGAGAAGCAGGTGTTAATCTGCTAGGTCAGAAGCATATGAATGAACAATATAAATGTAATGATTTTAGACAAACAGCCTTGTTCAAGAGGATGGGAACCTCTGCAGCTGCAGTAATTTAGAGATAAGGTAGACAAATGATTATTAGCGAAATGAACTGCTAGCATCGTGCTTGA
Organism: Protopterus annectens; assembly: GCF_019279795.1. Lineage (NCBI taxonomy): Eukaryota > Metazoa > Chordata > Ceratodontiformes > Protopteridae > Protopterus > Protopterus annectens. The sequence continues at coordinate 225,126,479 of NC_056750.1, forward strand.
TTTAGCTGTAGTATCTTGAATGTAACATAACAAGTATCTAACTGAAAGTAACCAAGGCCATGTTGTTTTCCTCAGGAAGTTTCACACAAAAATTGTTTAAATCAGCAGAAAATCATGGGAAAGATGGTCAGCAGATGATGATGAAAAGGTGGTAATCTGTTACGTCAGCATGGTAGGACAGGATTAATTTGATAACCTATAAAAATGAATACATTTCCTGTTTCTGGTTAGACAAACTCTGTATTAGCACGTTTTTGTCTCCTTGCTGCAAGATTAAAGTGCCTTAACCTGAACCTACCATGTTTTGATCATTTTTAAAGTATATTTTTCCTTTGACAAAAGACTACCAAAAAAGAAGAATTAGATGCATGTTTGAGAAGTATCTATGAAGATCCTGTGGAACATAACAAAGATACTAAATGGATAGAAGGTAAAGAAAGAATAAGAGGTTTAAAGGTACAGGATATGAAATGGTATGAAGTAACAGCCAGAGAGATTGAAACAAAGTTAAGGAAAGCCTGTAATTGGAACCTCCCAGGCCCAGATGCAGCACCTACCTTTTGGCTGAAAGTATTAACTTCTTTTAATGAAGATTTAGCCATCAGTAAGAACTATTTATATGCGCACCTCGAACAGACACCGATCTGGATAACAACAGGGAAAACAATGTTCCTACTTAAGAGTGAACTTGCAAGCTATCCTAAATATTATAGACCAATAACTTGCCTCCCAACAACATATAAACTACACACAGGAATTAATGCCAATGCCAACAGAGTTTATAGTCATTTAGAAGAAAACACAATTATGGCAGTAGAACAAAAGGGCAATAAAAGAAAGTCATATGGAACAAAGGATCATTTGTTGTTAAATAAAGTCATAGTAAAAAAGGGGAAGAATCTCAGTATGGCATGGATTGACTACAACAAAGCATTTGATAGTATCTCACATTCATGGATAAAAGAGTGCTTAAAAATGTATAAGATGCACCCTACACTGATCAACTACATTACAGTGACCATGAAACAGCAGCAGACCACTTTGCAATTAAGCCATGATTAAGGACAAATTATTATCCCAGGGATAAAGATTCAAATGGGGGATATTCCAGGGGGATTCTTTGTCACCAATGCTGTTCTGCCTTGCTCTTAACCCATTAAGCTGTCTACGCAACAGATTAGACTATGGCTATAACCTGGCTCCTAGAAAACAACAAAGTGTAAAGACTTCTCATCTTCTCTTTTTCGATGATTTAAAACTGTATAGCTCATCAGATGAGGAACTAAGAGCACAACTGCAAGTTGTGAAAACTTGTTCAGATGATATAAGAATGTCATTTGGTCTTGATAAATGTGCAAAATCAACCTTTAAAGCAGGAAAACTACACCACCAGGAAAACATCAGTTTGGGACAAGAATGTGATATAAAAGAACTTGAGCAAGAAGGAGTGTATAAATATTTGGGAATTGATGAAAGATCAACAATAAAACACAAACAAATGCGAATAAAACTTAGTAAGGAATACTTCAAAAGACTTAAATTAATCCTGAAAGCAGCACTGAGATCTAAGAACAAAATCCAAGCTATAACCCATTTTTCTCTTCCTGTCCTAACTTACAGTTTTGGAGTGACTGACTGGCCCCAAAACATGTTGGATAGATTAGACATAAAAACAAGAAGGATGTGTCATGCTCACCAAATGATTTATAAAAATCAGTGCATACCAAGATTATATATTCCCTGTTCCAAAGGAGGGATGGGCCTCCTTGAAATTGATTAAATGTATAGATTTGCAATTGTGGGACTCCACACATATCTGCTGACCTCAACAGACCCAAACATAGTGAACATGAGGAGAATAAATCTAAGATGACTTCTCTGCTTATTCTAGCAGAAGAATTTCGGCATCAAGCAGGAATGGAAATCAAACCAGAAGTAAATAAAAATCAGGCAGCAACTGAATGTGCCAAAAACAAAAAAAGAAGGTGAAGGGTCAGATGAAAAGGAAAGAAATGTGGAAAATGCATAAATATAGTTGCAAGTATAGAAAACTTCTGGAAGAACCTCATGTTGATTAGGAACAAAAGCAGGAATGGTCAAGGAGAGGCAAATTCAAACCACAAGATGAAAGGTTAATATTGGTGGCCAAGATAGTGGGCTGCATACACTTTGGTTTACAAAGTCCATTGAACATGTGGGAGAAACAGAGAAATGTAGGTCTTGTAAAACCAAATTGGAAACAGTTGCACACCTTGTTGCTGGCTGCAACATACTAATTGCAGAAGGACTGTATACTGAAAGGCATAATAATGTGGTAAGACTATTACACTGGGGATTGTGCAAACATTATGGTACTGAAGTGGCTGAAAAACACTGGAAACATAAGCCACAAAGCATCATAGAAAATGAAGAACTGCACATCACTTGGGATCATCCATTATCAACAGTTCAAAAGATAGATGCTAGAAAACCAGATATAGTGGTCCAGGAAAAGAAGACAAAAGTAGCACCGATCATTGAAATTGCCACACTCAGTGACTAAAGTGTCCTGCATAGAGCTAGAGAGACACAAAGTCATAAACTATCAGGATTTGCAGGCAGACATGAGAGCAATGTGGAAGAAAGATAGCTAGACAGTTCCAATAGTAGTAGGAGCAACAGGTCTTATAAAGAAGAGTCTACAATCATATTTAAATATGCTACCTATACATGCAACTCCGTACAAATTGCAGAAGGAGTCATTACTGGGCACATTGTGGGTGCTGTGAATAGTACTGCTGGCTGACGTCAAAGAGTGAAAAAATACTAATTTCATAATGGGGTCCATTCCCGTCATGGTATTAGAAATCCAAAAGACTTGGAGAAATTAAAAAAAACTGGGATTAACCCATACGTCACTAGATGGGTAGTCAACTGTTTCACTCACAAAGCACATACAGTCAAAGTTGGGGATTCCACTTCTACCTGTAGACCAGTTACCAGTAGTGTACCACAAGGATTTGTGCTGGGCCCTCTACTGTTTAGAATGTATTTCTTGGAAGTCCAAGTGAAAGTAGATGGCCTCTGGCTTATCAAATTCACTGATGATTCTAAATTGGGTGCGATCATCAAGTCCCCCAGTGATGTTAACATACTACAAAAAGGGCTTATAGAAAAATGTTTGGTAATAAAACAACAGACTTAAACTAAATGTAAAAAAATACAGTATTACCCCCTTCGGCAAGGGGGAAGTTCCTGCAAATTACATACAGACAATAACCCCTAAACTCAAACCCAGTGATGCGAGATTTGGGAACACATGTTGATAGCAACCTAAACTTTTTTCACCATGTGTCCACAGTGGTAAGGAAAGCCTTCTACATTGCACATTTCATAAGTAAGGGCATCACATCCAGAACTAAGGATGTTATATCTCCTCTGTACTTGGCCCTCATCAGACCGCTAATAGAGTACAACACTTCCTTCTGTATGTACCTCACCAAACACCTGCAGCAGCTGGAGAGACCACTGAGGTTTCTCACCAAGAAAATTCAAGGTCTTTAAAACATGACTTATGTGGATAGACTGAAAGCCTTGTCACTGTACTCTGTATCTTATAGGCTGCTGAGAGGTAACTTGTGCCTGTCCTACAGAGCAGTTTCTGACCCTGCCCTAATGGAAATGCTGCACATTCGCAAGTCAAATGGGACAAGATTCACTCACTCCAGGGATCTTAATCAAGCCTGAGACATTAACAGGACATGCTGGACAGACAGATATGTCTCCCAGAGATTGCTACTCCTCTGGAATAAACTCCTAATTTATGTCAAGTAGAGCTCCTCAATGACCCTATTTAAGTACAACTTCCACAGTTGGATGGGAGACTGTAAATTTACCCCTGGGTAGTGCCTAGGTCCTTCATGGACAGTGTCAATTGGGGCTGCTCATATACTCACATTGTGAATATAGACCATTTAACATGGTGAGTAAGGGAACATGGGTATAACATGGATAGACTTGTAAAGGCCCTAGGGCCATTAGCCTAGTAATCTCCTATGAAACTGTGAAAAATAGATACAACTTATATTTTGAGAAATTTTAGCCAGTTTAGAAAAATTAAAGATAAGTTAGAATAATCTAAATAGGAATTGTAATATGAAGTGACTGAAAAAAAAAACAGGGTTATGGGGCATTTAGATGGAGAGTTGGGGAGAGAAGTTGGTTAAAGTTATGAAGTGAGTGAAGGAGGGAGAGTAAGGAAGTGTAAGGTATGAACAGGTACTTGTTCATATTTAGAGAGTTTTCCTGGGGTTGAACAAGAACAAAGACAGATTTTGACTAGGAAGTCTTTCAGAGTGGTTTTAAAGGACTGGAGTCAGGGTACTGACCTGATGTATATAGATTAGGAGTTCCAGGCCTTAGCAACACAATATGAGTACAGATTATACCCAGCTGGTAAAGCTTCCCGAGTAATTTTGTTGAGATGTGCCAAGTCCTCTGATTTGTAAATTGGTTTGGAATCATCTGCTTATTAGGCAGGCCTGTTGTGTGGATGGTGTTATTGAAAATGTTACAGAGGAGAGGGCCACGAATAGAGCATCATGCTACACTGCTGGTGATGAGGGCAGAGTGTCATTTTACTGACTGATACATATTGGACAAGTAAATTTTGGACCATAGAAGAGCAGGCTGAGATAGACCTAGTGAGGACCTGTGAAGTAGATATTTGCTGTGACAAATTATGTTAGAGGCTTTAGTCAAATCTAGAAATATGGCGGAGACTGGTTTGCCATTATCTTTATTGACAGTAACTATAAATGTTAGACATGCAGTGGTAGCATTATGGGATGGATGGAAGACGTATTATGTGAGGGATGGGCTCTCTTCTTGCAGGAGATAGTTTAGCAATTGTTTTAAATACCTTTTTTCAAATATTTTGGAAGGGGGGGTTAGGACTGATATAGGTCTAAAGTTACTGATTGTCTGTTGAATTTCCTCCTTTGTGTAGAAGGATAGTGTGTGTTATTTTTTCCTTCAGAGAGAGGGAACATGGGATTCCTGGACTGATCTATTTGTAAGGGCTGAAACAGGACAGGCAGTGCTACTAGCTGCTATTTTAATGTACTCACCTGGAAGGTCATCAGCTGAGGTAGAGCATGATTTGAGCTTTTTAAGGTATAGGGTGCATGCACAGGTTTGAAGGTGAAAGTGGATATGGTGATATGTGACTGTTGGACAGGGTTGGGGTTAGAGGGTGGGGGATCCTTGGTTAGGGATGCTATACTATCTATGAAATAAGAGTTAAATTTTATTACAGTTTTGAGTAGTGAGTTATTGGGGGAGGGGATAGTGTTTGAATTTTTGGCTGGGATGTACTCTTCTCAACCTCTTAATGAAAGAAATCTGGACAAAGCCAAAATAATTGGAAGATAAAGGCACAAAAATAGAGACAGGTTTTAATTATTGCTCTCATCAACTTAGAAAGCTGCTAGAATAACAGGTTTTGCATCAGCATCTATTTTTCTGAAGGATATGAAGTTTGGAATTCAAGTCATCATTTAATGACTTCAAGTCTCACTGATTTGCTAGAAAAAAACATAAATTTTGTCAAGAATTCTGGACATTCTGCAAAAATCAGTTATGCCAGCATGAAAGATTTCTTTAACAGCTAACCATTTTTTAGGGTTATGCTTACTATTGTTCTGAATGTTGTTATTGTATAGTTTTTTCTTCATTTATTTTCTTTTTAGTATGGTTGTGGAACATTCTGAAGTTTTCAAGATATTGTGGTGTTTTACATTTGTTCATTCCTCCATGCTTTTTCTCTGTCCTACATTAGCATTCTACTCCTTTTGAATAGCTACAATGCATTATTTGTTTTTAGTGTCTTTCTTCTAGGAGGTGCAAGCTTATTTAGGATATTTAGGGAAGTTGTATTGAATTCATTTACAGCATCATCTAAAGGAAGGATTTTTAGGATGTTCTAGTAAATAGATGATATGGTAATAATGAATATTTCTGGGTTAAACTTCGACAAGTTGCACGCTGTTTTATAAACATGCTTTTTAAGTGGCTGTGTAAGATGTCTGGTTGTATAGATTGAGAGATGGTCATTCAGAGAGTCTGACATTGTACATGGGGTGATGAACTTATTGGGTCTGATACCAGGATCCAGTCTAAAATGGTGTTCAAAATCTTGCTATAATGTGGGGGACTATTAGTTACCTCTGTGGAACCATATACGTTCAAGCTATATGTTGGGGAGTTACTTTATATCCTGACATCACCTAGTAGTATTTTGTCTTGTGGAATTGTTATGGATATCCAGCCTAGGATATCTTCTAATGTTGCTGTATTACTGCCTGGGAGATGTAAAGGACAGTGACAGATATTTGTTTATTTTCAGGAAGGCAATAAAAAACTCAGCTGAACTGAATTTTAGTACTGGTGTGTTAGAGGGGGAAATGTGGTAGTTGTTGGGAAATATTAAAGCAATACCACTGTATTTTCTCTTTATGTGGTCATTACAGATGATATTATAGCCATGAAGTGTATTTTTGGAGTCATTTTGTTGGATTTAAGCCACGACTCAGTTACAGCAGGAGTATCAGGCTTATGTTGGCTAATCCAGGCATGTAAATCAGTGGTTATATTTCTTATATAAATGACTGTCAATGAAGGTAGGAGAGCTGCAGTGAATCAAGGCTGACAGCTACAGTTGATGTGACATCCCAAACCCATGTAGAAAAATAGGAAAAAGGGATTGATGATCCTGATATGGGAAAACTGAATTAAATCTAATGATCATAATATGAACAGTCAAATATTGCTAAACAAATCTATAAAACAACATATTTACAAAACTGATGTTATAGCAGGGAAAGTCATGTGTGCTTCCCTTGCAGTTGTGCAACCTCGGAGTTGGTAAATGTAGATATCAAGGGGATAGGGCACAATGGGGCCTGCACCCCTGCAAAAACATTGGTTTTGGGTGTGTTCAGTTTCTGTCAATATTTTGTGTTCAGATATTTTGAAAGTCTATTTTATGATCATTAGATCAATTTCTATGTATGTATTTATAGAGATAGCCCTTTGGGATTTAACAATCATATAGGCTTTACACGAAGCCTACATGATGTTTACATGTTAGCACAATGAGCAGCAATGCTAATTGGATATGCATGCTGCTCATCATGCTAACATGAATACAAGCATGTTTCTGTGACCAGCAACAGTGCTGATGGCCTGGAAACCATGTTGAGCAGCACAAGCATACACAGCAAACAAACAGGCTTCTCTGTGGGCAAACCTGTTAAGCTTGTTCATGCAGACAGCATGACAAATTACATAAGAAAATTATCATACCTCTGAACTGTCCAGATCTTCACAGAATGTCCAGATTTTTCCCTCATATTTTAAGTCTGTTCCTCATCAGATTAATGCTTTTCTGGCAAATCAGTGAGGATTTAATTCACTAAATAATGACATACATTTGAACTTCAGATTTCACATCCTTCAGCAAATGTATGATAGTAGAAAATCTGTTCTGGGAATTTCCCCTACATTTTCAAATATTTCCCTAGTCCTTCTTTTTGGCATGATGCACTGTGAGTTTAAATTCTATCTTTATAGTTTTTCATACCACATGTCATCCCTACTACTAACTGGAATAACGGCCATTTCTGGAGGTGTGTGTGCTCGAACAGCATTCAGGTGTTTATTTTTGATGGTCTTTGATAAAATAAGCCCAGTTGCTTTCTTGGGTATTGCTGTATTATTAATGTATCATTATATCCAGTCATATCTATGTATGGTATTAGGTTAGTTTTTGACTGTTTTAGTTTTCCCTTGTAACCACTGATATTCACAGCCATCATTTTGAAACATGCACTCTATGAGACTGTGCTCTTCTTGCATGTGATACTCTATTTTCTTTGGTCAGCTCTGCAGCGATAGTACTTATGATGAGTATATGATGAGTTTTTCTTGTCTAATGTCTGCTTCACTGGGAGTTATTCCCCAATAGTTGCTTCAAAGTATACTGTTTACCAATCACTGTTGCATTTTTTATTGCCTTACATTAGGCATGAATTGTATTTGACAAGCATCTGCTTGTTATAACCCTCTCCATTGTTTAAGTCAGATTTACCTGATGGTTGACAGACGTTTTCACATTCTTTTACATTATATACCTTGTAGAGTGTTCAGTGTTTCAAAACAATATTATCTGATGTACTAAAATTGTTTAGACATGCTTTCATAAATAACAGGGTCTGACTCAGGTGTATATGTTCATTTTTAAACTGGTTTTGATGTTAATATAAGTTTTCACCTGGTTTACTCACTACATACATAGAGTTTGCTGTAAGGTGTACTGTATTACATGTAACTAGATTTTATTCTGTGTATTTAAGACTTTGGACTTACTTTAGTTTCTCTTTCTGTATTGTAAACCTTTTTCTTCCTTTGGTCTTCCCTTTCTACTTACTTTTTCGCAAGTCCTCTTTCCTGCATACTACCCTCTCCTATTCTAGTAATACTCTTGCTCCACTCTAACCATTGTATCTCTTATTTATTACTCTTCTATTTTCCCTGTATTTTCTGCTTTATCCTTATTTATATTCTCACTTTATTTTTCTGCTACACTCTACAATTTTTTTGCCTCTGGTTATTTTCCTTTTTATCTGTCTCTGTTTCTTTGACTGTCTATAAATCTTGTAGTGTAACTTAAAGTGTTATCTAGGTTTTTAATTGGTCCATTATCTGCTTTCTTCATCTTTACATGAACAGCTGATAGTTCTTCCTTTATCCTGCGACCTTTTTGACCAGTACAAAGAAATAAAACAAAAAAGCATTCTGCCATCATTTGTTCACACTGGCTAGTTGTTCTGCTTGCCATTTGACCATTGCATGTATTTTAACTATATTTTATACTTTTTAGCTGGTTTTTGACACCTTGTAAAGTGCAGCACACCATAGGGATATTTTATGTTATTCCGGCCCCCCTCTATTTTTTCTTACTGTTTGTTAACCTGCCCTTAATAATTTTACTATTTAGTATACTTCCTTTGTAGTTTTTAGCTGTACCCTCATTCATATTCTCTCTCTTTTGTCTTATCATCTCCCGTTCCCAAACCATACTTGGTCCCTACTGCTCTTGTTATATTTAACTATAGCCTCTAACTTACCGATACCTTTAAACACTCCTGTTTTTTCTTGCCAAGCCTATCTTTTCCCAATGTTAGCATTTAATTGCTTGTAGTAGATTTGTTTTTCCAGCTTTTGCCTCTATTTTAAGCCATTTGTATCTTATCTATTTTTCTATTATGTCATTCTAGTTGGCTTATTTTGTCTCCCGACTGGTAGACTCAAGCTTTTTTTTCCCCATTTCATTCTCTTTCTTATAGACTTACATTGTGCTATTTGCTCAGGTCTCCCATCTAATAGATAGTTTTTTGTTGGACTGCAAATTCACATACCTGGGCTCTGCCCACTCCATTTGCCCTCATTGCTCTCGGGCTCTCTCCGCTCCCCTACCCTACCCCCATTCCTACGCACCCCCCACTTACCTTTGATTTATACATATATAAACCACACCCTCCATTTTACTCCTCCAATCACATCCACATCTTATCCTTACACTGCACTCTCTGCTTTTTCCACCAATCATACAATTGGCTAATCTATCACTCCCACCTCCCATCTAAACTCTCCCATCACTCTCTTAATTATTTTCCTTATCCTCTGCATTCTTAATACCACTGCTTCTCTGCTCTCACATACACCATACAACTCTCCCTACTCTCTGTTATCCTTACTTCCTCTATTTTACAGCTACAATTAACAATCTGCTCATCTCTAATGTTCAATATCCTCTCTCCAACTATCAATATGTTACTATTTACTGTGTCTCTACTCTCCTTACTCACAACTTAACATCTTACCTCCATTCATCACCTTCAAGTATTCTATACAATCACACCTACTAAACCTGCTTTTCCTCCTATATCTTACCTTTCCATGTACATCAACATATCACCACAACCTTTCTATAACACACCACTCCAACTATACACACTTAAATACCCTTCCACTCATGTACCGCCACATGTTCTACGTAAATACCATAGACTCTCTATCAAACCCTCACTCACCTTCTTACTCATATCTTATCTACTTCATCTTGGAAGTGACATTCAACTTAATCCAGGTCGTAATCCTTACACTCACTTACACTATCCACAACACAACACTGCCTCACCAAACCCCTCTCCCATAACTCATGTTTCCTCTGACATGCTAATCCCTAACATTAACCTTAGAAGTATTCTAAATAAAGTTCCTGACTTTCATGCTGCCATGTCACTGTACTCCCCTGACATTGTAACAATTACTTAAACTTGGCTAACAAGCTATAACAAAAATGATGAATTCTTACCTCTAGGTTATAATATCAATAGAGTGAATAGAACACACAAACACAGTGGTGGCATAGCAATCATCTATAAGAACAACCTTAATTACAACTGCATACTACCCCACCCCTAGCTTCTGTCTCTGAAATACTAATCTTACATCTTCATCTTAAAATGAAGAAGTCCATCATCATCATAGCAGTATATCTTCCCCCTGGAAACAATACTCTTATAGTAGAAAACCTGCTTAGCTGGGCCTCCACTACCTACAATCAGGAAATTGTAATCTTAGGTGATTTTAATCTGGACTGGTCCACATGCACATCTACAAATCCAACAAATCATATTAATCTCTTTGGTTTTTCCCAAATTATTACTACACTTACAAGAATAGACAAACACAATAATAAACATTTCATACTTGATTGGATACTCTCCAATCGCCCTAACCTATGCTCTCAGTCTGGCTGTCTCCCTGAATCCCTTAGTGATCATTCCCCTACCTATCTAATTAGGCACAAGGCTCACTCAATACATACCAATATCTACAAGTATACCCATACCAAAATTTATTTTTCCAAAGACGTTTTCAATTCCCTCTGAAAACATCACAATTGGTCTCCCTTAGAACAGCTTCCCCTAGATAATGCTGTCATCTACTTTAACAACTCATTTCTAAATATCGTAAACTCATTAGCCCCTGTTAGAAAAGCACATTGCAAATCCACACCAACTCATTGCCTAACTAAAGACTCTAGAAATATTATGAAACAAAGAGACAGGGCTTAGCTACACTACCAGTCTTCCAAAACCCAAGCTTCCTTCCTCAGCTACCGACAATTACATAACTTAGCCAAAACTCAAGTTCGATCAGACAAAAAATCCTACTACACCCTGCTTCATCAAGAACATAAAAATAACCTCCAGAAGTTTTGACAGTCCATTAAACAACTATTAAATCCAGGACAATCTATCATGCCTTCACCAACCCACCTAAATTCCAATATTAGCATCTCTATACACTTCAACTCTCAATTCATCAACTCCACCCTGTCATTACTAAACAGCAGTGCACATATTCCTCTAACCTTACCCACAACTACTGTCCGTGAATCTTTAGCTTTCTCATTTCAGCCCATTCAGAATGCATACATCAAAAAACTCCTTCTTCAAATGAAACCCACCAGACTTGCAGTAGATAAACTCTTAATTGAATTTCTTAAACTAGCAGCTGAGTCCATCTCATACCCAGTTTCAGTACTTATTAATTGCTCCATTAATGAATAATATGTACCTATACTATGGAAAATCTCCTATGTTATTCCTCTGCACAAGGGTGGCCAATCCACTGACTTATCTAACTATAGACCCATTACCATACTGTCACCTCTTAACAAAAATACTTGAAAAATGCATTCATACTCAACTACTGTCCTATCTTGTACAAAATAACCTTCTCTCCAAATCTCAACATGGCTTTAGACCAAAACATAGTACCACAACAGCCCCATTAAGTTTTACAGACACCATCTCCCATCTTAGAAATTGTAACAATCCTGTCTTTTCAATTTTCTTGGACTTATCAAACGCATTTGACACTGTGTCCCATCAAAAACTTCTTGAAGATTTATCATCTCTCCATCTCTCACTGCCATCCATTACCTGGTTTCATAGTTATCTATCTGACCACCAACAAGCAGTTATTTGGAAAGATGAGACCTGTAACCTTCTTCCATTACTGTAGGATCCCTCAAGGCTCTATTCTTGGGCCTCTGCTCTTCTCCATTTTACAAACAATCTTAGCTTAGCATCCGCACATACTACGATCGCACAATATGCAGATGATACCACTGTTATCTGTGCAGCCCCTTCCCTCAACGAACATTTATCTAAAACTCAAACTGCCTTCTCTGACATTGAACTGTTCCTCAAAGAAAGACATCTCATAATAAACCCTAACAAAACCAAACTAATGATATTTTCCAGTAATAAATTCACAGTTCCTCTTTCTCCACTTCACATACTCTCCTCCAACAGCACTATAATTGAACCAGATGACAGAACAAGGTTCCTTGGAGTAGCAATAGGTTGTGCCCTAAAATATGATAAGCACATAGCCCTTACTGTAAAAAAAGTACATATCAAGCTTGGCTGCCTCTATAGGTCCAGAACATTCCTTGCCACCTCAACTAGACAAGCCTTAGACAGAACATATCTTCTGTCCATATGTCTCCCCCATCTATACTAATCTTAGAAAATCCGAAATGTCCAGACTAGAGATAACCTTCCATAAAATTGCTCGCTTTGCTGCTGGCCTCCAAAATAGAACCCACCACTGTATAGCCCTAAAACAACTAAAGTGGCTGGAGCTACCACATCTTCTCACTCTTAATCAGCACACAATTACTCACAACATGTTATATCAACCAGAAGCTTGCCCAACACTAATGAACCTAGTCCAGCCTTTCAATGCAACCTGTTCCCTCCGCTCATCCACCAAACATCTCCTAAAACCTAAGAACTGTTTCAACTCTTTTGGTGACTCATTAGTTGTAAATCAAGTTGCAAATGTTTGGAACAGCATTCCCCAACATATAATAAATACCCCTACTACCACCAAATTCAAACTCTTTCTTAAAGAACATCTAACTATTAACTGGCTTTGCTCCAGTATTTCTCCTTGATAACTTTATGTTTTCTCACGCTTGAATTTGCTTTCACTCCATCCTCCTATCAGATCTCCTCTTAATCTTTTCCCTACCTTCTTCACATTACTAATTGTTCCTTTATAATAAATCTCTTCTTATCCTCCCCACATTCATTTCCACTTTTTTAAACTGCCAAGGCATACAGCATGTATCTGCCAAAAATGTTGTTGTATTGTTAATCTCTGTATACGTTTTGATTCCATTATATTTTCTTAATTCTGTTAATAATGTTAATTATTTTTATCGTACATGTAGTGTTTATTCTGTATATTGCTATTTCCTGTTTTTGTATTTTATATACTTGTCATTTCTTTTCCTTGGGCTATCCCTCTGGGCCTCCACGGAAAATGGGCTGCTAGCTCAGTCGGACTATCCCGGTAAACAAATGTAATAACTAAATAAATAATTCTAAGCTTATATGAGCAATATTTAAACACTGTCCTTATTTTTGTGCCTTTGTATCCCCATTGTTTTTATTTTTGGCTCTGTCCAGATTTCTTGTGCTAAGAGGTTGCGATATGGAAATTATGCAGGCTGTACGAACAGGGAAAGTGTGAGATGTGAAATGACAAGGAAAACTACAGCACATGGCTTACCAGAGCTGAAAAGTGTACTGAGAACAATGTGCATAGAAAATAAAAAGATGTACACAGAAGGATATAAGGGGGAGGGTAAATTTTTAAATTCTAGTACTATAATTGATGTGAAGGTGCTTATGCCACAAAGACAAATTTGTAATAATACAATTTTGCAGTATGTATGTCAGAATAAATTATGGTGGTCGCAATTCCTGACCAAATGTAAGTAAATTAAAGGAGAGATAATATGATAGGATGTGATATTTATGTAAATTCACATTGTAACAGAGGGGAATGACATGACACATGAATATCATTGACATGTTGAATTGAGATGACAGTTTGAGATAACAGTACATACATTATAGGATATCTGCCCATCATGCATTACATCTATACAACATGTAGAAAGTAGGAATGTCTCAGAAGCAACACTCACTTTTTGCAAGAATTGAACCCATGTCATCAATGTTAGCACTGGCCTGTGTGTTAACTGTATACACCACAGAAAGAGGCCTAATGCAAGTATGAGGAGGATCGCCCTTAATGGGAATTATGCACCTCAATATTATAGTAGTTATGCATCCCATATGTAGGTGTGTGTGATGCTACAAATGTGGGATGGAATGTGACACACATAATTCCCTTGTGTAAGGCACTCCTGTCTGACACAGTTATTGTGCTGACATATAACAACAGATGCAAACCCCACACCATAATGCAATATATTCCCCAGAACTGTGTCTTGTCAGCATCTGCCACAGGAGGTTGCAATGGGTACTGTGATAAAGAAATTAAATTAATGTGTGAATTAAGAAAGGATCTTTGGGAATGGAATGAATGTCATATTGGCAAGTCTGACTGATGACAATTAATTGAATATGCTCATGTGCACACAGTTGGTATCAGTCCTATATTAATGTTCCATGGTCAAGGATAGATTCTTTGTATGTCTGTATATGTACCAACCAAGAACTGGAGCACACTTGTATAAACCACAGTACTCAATGCATGTGCCAAGGTAGCACTGTCACCATTACAACGGCAGAACAAATGTGTACCTTCAGGATATCCAAAGCTGCATTGACATGTGTTTGTGTAACATATAAAGGGATAAGACTGATGTGATGTAATGGTTGTTGTGTGATGCCAATAAATTCATACCAAATGAATCTCTATGTTAGAATTGAACATTAAGTTGGCAACTCCTCCAAATAACAAGACAGCTATTAATCACATTCACCACAATGGAACTGTTATCAGAGCTGTTGAACTCCACCTATGTGAAGTCATTCAATAAGCTCTATATTATCTGTCCATACATTTTATCTGCTAAAAGGTGATGGAGGATGCCTCTGCCTCTCTATGCAAACAAAGTATAATTTGGGGGGAGGTGTTTTATGCAGAACAGTTAAGAACATACATAATTAGAGTCACTCAATGCTAGTTTGGAACAATTGCTAACAGATGATAAAGTCAACACTATAGTAGGATCAGTGTACGTCCCATGGTATTAGTGCATTGCCAACTGTGATATTTGTGGTCATGTGAAAACATTACATCATGTGTATGAATGAAGGAATATGTGTCCCTATAATTACTTAGTAAGATTCTTGCAGTATGTTAGATAACATTGCCTAATGCTAGGTAAATCCAAACACACCTGTAGCGTCCTGCTGTTGTCACTGTGATTGTAGAACCAGTATGTACAATGTAGACATAATCCTGTATTGGAACACATGCCTTACATAGTCAACAACATATATTTCATCATCATGTGTCCTCAGTCCTAAGGAGGTGTCTCACTACAACTGTGATGGAATGATAATCTATTCAAATAACAACATTAGTCTTCAATGCAGCCTTCCCAAAGGAAATATAGAATACAGTCTTGTAACAGGAAGTGAGATCTATACATGAACATAGCACATGTGGGTAACAGCACTGTTATCAATATGTATACTGACTGCAAGCAGTGACATTGGAATTGGAAATATATAGCTAATATGACAAACTAATGAAGGATTGCTGAAACACAAGGGCAAATGCAGATTTATTTGACAACTGTGAAACACACTGTCCAGATATAAATCATATATGTATTTGCAGCCTGTTCTGCACAATAAGAGGAAGAAACACACACTCACAAATGACAGTCATTCTTGTATTCAAATGCCCTGCCCATATACTAGCACAATCTACTAACAAGTGCATTATATGCATGCACCACAGGAGAAGTTAGATTGCATGTGAGTCACAATACATCCTTAAAAGGATGACATAAGCTGTGTCATGCAAAGGAAATGTGTGTGGAAAAATGACTTCTACAGCTATTTGCAATTGTAAATGTAGTCAGTACTAAGAGGTGTAAGACACTCCTGCATTTATTTGCATCCATTCACACAGAATCATGAGATTCTCACTGCTGTATTCAAACCCCTACCTATTGACTAACACACTCTACAAACCAGTGAATAAAATGCACATCCCACAGAAAGGTCTGACTTAAGTGGTATGAGAATGCATTATTGAAATGATGAACTCACCAGTGTGCTGCAGACAGTATGCATTTATGGACAGACTGAGAAGGGGATGTAGAATTGATCTCTCCATGCAAATGCTTCTCACAAATGTAGTCAAACGAGCACTCCTGTTGAGTTAATCCTCCAACGATTCAATGGACCCACCATCACAAAGAAAAGTTCATTGTTGTGAGATTAGAACCCCCGTCTCTCTAGCTACATAATCCAGAGAACATGGTACTGAACGTAAATGCCACCAGAGAAATCTGATGTTCATAGTGTGAGAGTACACTTTATAGAGGATGACATCAGTGTGGTGTTGCAGAAAAGATGATGGTGGAAGAAGAGTATGAAATTGATGTGGACTCACCCTGCAATGTAAAGTTAACTTCAGACTACTAGTGTATTGCAGACAGAATGAGTTAAAGTCATATTTACACGACTTAGTACACATACACCCATGATTAGAACTCCCTTCCTAAGCAATCTAGAGAGCACAGTACTTAATGCCAACACCACTGCAGAAGTCTATCTTTCATAGCATGAGTGAGCACTTTATACAGAATGACATAAGTGTGATGTTGCACAGAAGATGATTTTTGGAGAAGGATCTGAAACTGATGTGTTCTCACCCTGAAGTGTAAAACTAACTCCAGGCTACTACTGCATTATGGACAGAGGTAGTTAAGGTTATAAATACACAATTCCACAAGCACACACACACACACACACACACACACACACACACACACACACACACACACACACACACACACACACACACACATGCACATATATGTTGACTGCTGTGAAATTAAAATATCTTACTTATCTATTGACACACTCTAGAGGACGCAGTTCTTAATGCAAATGCCACTGCATAAATCTGACTTCATGCTATGATAATGCATTATAGATAGGATTAGCATCTCATTCTGTGTCAGAGGAGATATTGTGATGTTCAAAGTTTTGTGCAAATCCATATTTATTGATATGATGGAGTAAAATTAATGTTACAATCAATAATTTATACATGCTGCTGACTTATGTCATCTATGCTGTCAATAATGTATATTGCAGAACTGACAATGATATGTACCTACCTGTCTTGTGCATTTAAAATACACACACTTGTGAAACAGAGGATAGACAATGAATATTTCATGGGTCATCAGGTTATGATGATGGTATGTAAACCTTAATGAATGGTACTGATATTAGCCAAGGTTTGTGCTCATGCATGGTCAAGGTGGACTGTCAGTACCAAGCAATAATTAGTGTTTCAGTGCAGGAGGGATAAAAGACTGATGATTTCTGTGCATCAGGGGTGTGTGCAGTTGTATATCATTTGTAGGTGTCAGTGCTGCAGTGCAGACCCATCTGTCCAGAATGAAGCAGACAGTTAACCACAATATTGACTGCATTTCACATAAGTACATTACACAATGTCCATGTAATGAAGTAATATTATCCAGTAGTAATACTTATTTTTGTTCAAAATCACTTCCTAAAGCACAATGCTGAGAAATGTATTTTTCTGAATGTTGGCAAAATGTTATCTCATGTGTGTACAGACTTTGATGTGTTGACCTCGGACTGTGAAGTACCAGTGTTTAGTGGTGCCCACTGGTGTTCCCTGGCAACCTTTGCACAAATAAGAATCACAGAGGAAATGTGATTCTGATTACATTTACAACAGATCGGCTTTATCTTCACATGTTACATACATTTGCTTCCCATATTTTTGTTATACCATTCAGTGTTAGCACCAAAGCTCAAATCACAAATGAAGTGTAGTGCTTGCCTTCCCCATTTGCATAATGTTACACTGTGAGCAAACAGAGTTCTCTGCTGAAGGAAACTGAAATACTACATTTGATGTACCTTGCACAGCACAAGCAGACTTAGTGGAGATGTGCTACAGTCAGCACTCTGGAATGTTCTTAGTGTTGAAAATTCACCTGTTAACCTAACTTTCTCTGAGGCACAAGGTGTAAACTCTCTGAGCTAAATGAAAAAGCAAAATTGAAGCAGGGTTTGACTCTGGTATGCAGATGATTTTTCAAAGAGTGTCATATTGTGATTATTATATAAACATCTTATCATAACTTTAAGAATGCCTAGGAATGACTATTATAAATATTTTGCCTGACAAAATTGTGTATTTAATAGCTACTAAAACAATCTTTTATATCTACTACATATGAGATATGCTTTGCAGGAAATCATAAGTTAACTGGGTGTAGAAGAAAGTCTAAGGCAAACACTCACTGCATTATGCAATAACACCTGAAATGGCATTTAGCATGGCATACTATGACTGCTCGTTGCCAGACCTTACATAGCTGTTGAGAACTACAACTAATGAAACGGAAAGAGCTTACAGGGATAAATAGGCAACTCATCCACAGAAAGACACTTATATAAACAGGCAGTGTGGGAGTCACCTACTGCTGGATATGACACAGAAAAGACACTTATATAAACAGTCAGTGTAGGATTCACCTACTGCTGGATATGAACCACTGGTCAAGATGAAAAATTAAATTTACTGACTTGATCATTAGACCCTACCAAAACAATCCTACTTTGCATATTTGAAAATCACACCTGTGAAGGTACAGTGATAAACTATATAGCCAATGGAAGATGTAGATTTTATTCTTCAGCAAAGTAATGGCAAACACACAATGCCATAATATGACAAATACTTTCATTAGCCTAATATTGTCAACAGTACAAAGTGATATAAGAGAAGGGATGAAAAGAGAGAGAGAGATAAAGATACACATATGAAAGGGTGGCATTATGGGTCATTAATGTACATTTTTATAGTGTGCCCTCGGTATTAATCAGTCAGGCTCTATATCAGTAAGTCATGGATTTAGTCAGGCAAAAACTGATGCTGATGTGGGTAGAATAAGGATGGTTCAGTAATTCTTCCTTATGAGCACGGATGTGTTTGCAAATTCTTTTTTACAACAGTATTCGAAATCTGCTCATGAGAAGTTGTTACTAGGTAAAAATTAAAATTTATGTCATTAATCATATCATAAAAATATAACATCACAGCAAGAAATAATGTGACATAATCTGCCCTTGAACTCATGATGCTTTGGTCAAAAAAGCAATCTTCAGACAAGTGATTTATGTCAACACTCCACACAAGAAGTTGCACTTTGTTACATCCAGTAGTCAAAGAACTGTTAGAGTAACTGTTGCAAAGTATTGCCTTTTTTCTGCCCTTATTCTGTATTCCAGTAGTGCAGCATGTTTAAGCACCTTTGTGTGAGGATAACTGGACTACAGTGGGTGATGGCAGTGACTGACTAGGTTTTGCCAAACAAATCATGCTGGAGGGATAGGTTCTTGACCCAGAGACTTCCCATACTCTGAAATAGACTGCCCATACATGTCAAGCAGAGCGCCTCCTTGGCCCTCTTCAAAAGGAACAGCCATTCCCCAGCACTGAAAATTGGTGCACAATGCTGAGCAAAATAATTGAAGGCTTCTTTATTGGGCATTTCTGGCTATGTGTGCTGTGTATGATTCGATTTTTTGACCATATTAAACATGTGAGAAATGGGTTTATAAGAAAGTGGTAAAGGGGGGGGGGGCAGCAAGCAGAAGGAAAGACACAAGGGAAAGAAGAAAGGAATTTACAGGAAGGTAGTGGGAGAGAACCACAGAGATCCACTTCTTTACAACATAAATGTAGACATGCAGAGAGAATTTGCTGGATTTGGACTGTCGCTATACCAAGGCTAGGTGACGATAACATAATAATGTTGTACATCCAATTGTACCAAATCAGGTGTGTCAGAAAGACAAATAAGTGTAGTGGAGAGCTATGTATAAGCAATTATTTTTTGTGGGGCAGGTGTCCATTTTTTATTTTGTTTTCTTTCAAAGAATGAGGAATGTTGGGGAAGGTGCTTAGGAATGTGATAGTTGGATAAGAAGGTTAGGTGAGGAAACAGGTGCAGGCAAACAGGACAAACAAGTCAGACAAGGATGGTGATAGCCACAAAAGGTTTGGGGTCATCAAGATTGGGAATAGGTAGAGGCATCGAGGCACACCCAAGTCAAGCCTGAGAACTGTGAGAATATAGTCCTCACCCTCAGAACTGTCATCACTATCTCCTGTGTCAGTTTCTTGTGTCAATGCTTGATGTGGCATTGTCTTGGCAATGTGACTAAGCACCTTTTCAACATGGCCAATTCAGTCAATAAGGCCCATTTCCATAATACCTGCCACCAGACCTGTCAGCTCTTGCCAGGTGACAAAATTACCACATCCACTACTATTACTCCCAGAAGGGACCAGTGCACCAGCTGCCGGGGCAGAGCTACCTGATGTGGATGGGGCAGGTAGGGCAGGGTTTGTGTAAGCAGTACTGACAGATTGGGACACTGGAGTGCAGGGTGTCAGTGCTACAACCTGTGGAGGGCTGGCTGGCCGATCTGCAGTGTTTAGTCTACCTCTCTGAACTACATTTCAGGTTTTGTAAGCAGAAATGCATGACAACAGAACATATTTAAGTTTTAAGTCATATAAAATACACCCCCCCCCAAAAAAAAGAAGAAAACAAATTGAGAGAGATGGGATGGTGTGAGACAAAAAAAATACAATTAGATCCATGACATATCACATGATTATATTTCAGAAAATAAACAGTTATGGTCATCCTGTCTATACACCCACCTTTGCCACATCTAGCTTTGATGGGAAGGTCTCACTCGGTTGTACCATTAATCAATTGCACTGCTATGATATCATAAATACAACTGTTTATTTCAGTACTGTCATACTGCATAGAATCACAGTAACTATTAGGCATACACTAATACCTGATGCATACGTATCTTGTACCTTTCTGAGACCAGTTAACCTCTCTTGATGTGTCTCACTGTTCGCTGCAATGTCTTCAGCAACTGTACTAAACAGAAGAAGACAAGAAGAGAAATGAAAGCATATTGAATAACAGTCTTGGCTTGGTACTGTATTCTATATCATACAATACAGATAGGTCAGTGTACTTACACAGCTATGGGATGTCAGCAGTTCTAAACTCATCCTCCCATCCGCTAAAGAGGTCCTTCTTGCACTGTTTCAGGTCACTGTACTGGTGGGAACAATTCTCTATAGTTTGTGGGATATCAGTCGCACTGAATACAGGACTGACTACTCTGCTCCAAGCCTCGGTTTTATACTGAGACTCTGTATAGTCTCCCCTGCAACCTATGGCTGTAGCACTTCACGAGGAGTACCACAAAAATCCTGGACTCCTCAACACTCCATCTTTGAGTTGTAAATACAGCACCATCATCTCCTGCGCCAGCCATGCCTGCTGAAGTCAAGCAATAACCCTAAGGATGAAATGGTGCCAAATTCCAATCTCACATTTAACAACAAGTGCGCAAACAAGCACAACAATGCCAGTTGCATTTGTACAATGGTGAAAACACAGAGGCATTTATAAAAAAGTGGAAAGTATTTTATCAAACAGCAATGAAGATGTAAAACATGGCAGAGAGATTTGCCCTGTGTGATGTTCAACACATTCACACTTTTCTCTGATGGTCAACACTCACAGCCTCACTGCCATGCCTTGTTATTCTTTGTGTTTTGGATGTTAAATTGGATGATTTGGCACACAACTGTTTGAAATTACACACTAAAAAGTTAATTGATAAATGTGGGAATCAAGCCTAGGGAAGAAAAATATGCATAATTTCAATCAGTGCTACAGAAGAACTCCATTTCCACCATATTCATTACAAACTAAGCTTAGTATGACTAGAGATTTACTCTACATAGCTCTGTTAATTGTGTAGCTTTAGGAAGTCCTGTAAAATGCATTTCCATAAAAGAGACAGTATTACTTTTTGTAAATATATGTCAGATGGATAGACTTTCAGGAGATGATTTATACAGGTTGGAGTATGATACATTCATACCTCATTACACATGCTGTCCTAAACCTTGAGTTTCATAGATTCATAGATTGTTACTAGGCTAATGACCCAGGGGTGGGCCTTCCTAAGCGTAGCCAAGTTTTCCTGAAAAAACAATGATGTCCTGTACCCAAATAAGACATTGAGGGCCAGGCATTTACAAGCTACCTCTGTCCATAAAGGACATGTGTGCCAGGCCTGGTGTAAATTGTCTATTCCCCGTCATCCATTTTTTTACTTATCCCCATCCACTAGTCTAGGTTGCACCTAAACTGGGTAATAGACAATCTCAGCTTTACATGGATGGAAAGCCTGATCCATAGGAGGGACTGTCTGTGGGACACATATCTGTCTCTACAGCATATTCTGTTTAAGTCACAGGCAAAATTCAGGTCCATAGACCTTGTATTTCTAGTACTGTTTGACTTACGACTATGCAGGACATTCATAAGTGTGGGTTTGAGGATGCCTTGCAAGCCAGGCATAGATCACCCCTCAGCAATTTATAAGAGACTGAGTAGAGGGAAAGGGCTTTAAGACACACTGCATAAGGCAAGTTAATTACGCCTTGTATTATTTTTGTAAGGAATCTCTGAGGTCTCTCTATTTGCTGCATATGCTTCATCAGGTACACACCAAAGGGAGCATTGTACTCTGTGACTGGTCTGATAATGGCAGAGTACAATGAGATAATGATGTCTCTAGACCTAGATGCTATACCCTTACTTATAAGTTGCACAACATAGAAGGATTTCCTCACCACTGTGGCCACATAGTGGTCACAATTAAGGCTGCTGTCTATGCGGGTACCCATATCCCTGACCACTGGTAGACTTAGGGGTGTATTATCAACATGGAAATTAGCCAAGATGATTGACTTCCCAAAGAGTACAATTATGCATTTCTTAGCATTGAGTTTAAGACCATGGCTTTGGCATCATTTGTTAGTCTGAGTTTAAGACCATGGCTTTGGCACCATTTGTTAATCAGAGATAGGCCTTCTTGAAGAATGCTAATGTCTGCAAGAGAGTTGATGATAACCCCCAGCTTGCAATCATTTCCAAACTAAGTCAGCCATATAACATTTGCTTTCATTTCTGCAAAATAGATGTCATAAAAGAATGGGCCAAGTACCAAGCCCTGGGGGACTCAAGTAATGACTGGTTTATAGGTGAAAGTGGCCTCTCCTATTTTGACCTCTTGGGTCCTATCAGAGAGCCAGCTGGCTATCCAGTGGATAATAAAAGGGTTTTGCACCTGAATTAATGAGCTTGTCAATAACGCCTGAATGGGGTATTGTACCAAAAGCTTTGGCCAGGTCGAGGTAAGTTGTGTGCACAATCTTGCCTTCATCCAATGCTTTGTTGACCCTCTCTAAAAAGTCCACCAGATTTAATAGGCATGACCTTCCTTTAATAAAGCCAAACCTTGATGGGTCCAGGGCTTGCAGGTTACCTATGTCCTCATTCAGCATGCCCGTAATGATTCTTTCCATGGCCTTACATATGTAGCTGGTCAAACAAATGGGTCTGTAGTTACCCAGATCAGCAGATGGATCTCCTTTGTGCAGGAGAATAACTGTAGCTATCTTCTATTCCTTGAGCACAAAACCTGACTGTAGACTCCAGTTGAAAACTGATTCAAGTGGAACAGAAAGGTCATGTTTCATGCCATTTGTTAAATGCCCTGGGATGTTATCAGGGCCCCATAAATACAGTGGTTTTGGCCATGGAAAGTGCATTGATGTTCTGTTCTCTAGTAATGGATGGGGGATGGTGGTATGCTGTGTTTCCTTTGGACTATGGGGGGAGAGGGGGGAGAAATTTGAGCTGAACCTGTCAGCCAAACAACTGTCAATGGCCTTTGGTTTAGTGTGGGTGATGCCATTTACAATACGTTCTGTGTATTATTGCATATTTCATTGCATATGTGATAGTTGGATAAGAAGGTTAGGTGAGGAAACAGGTGCAGGCATACAGGACAAACAAGACAGACAAGGATGGTGATAGCCACAAAAGGTTTGGGGTCACCAAGATTTGGAATAGGTAGAGGCATCGAGGCACACCCAAGTCAAGCCTGAGAACTGCGAGAATATAGTCCTCACCCTCAGAACTGTCATCACTATCTCCTGTGTCAGTTTCTTGTGTCAATGCTTGATGTGGCATTGTCTTGGCAATGTGACTAAGCACCTTTTCAACATGGCCAATTCAGTCAATAAGGCCCATTTCCATAATACCTGCCACCAGACCTGTCAGCTCTTGCCAGGTGACAAAATTACCACATCCACTATTATTACTCCCAAAAGTGACCAGTGCACCAGCTGCCGGGGCAGATCTACCTGATGTGGATGGGGCAGGTAGGGCAGGGTTTGTGTAAGCAGTACTGACAGATTGGGACACTGGAGTGCAGGGTGTCAGTGCTACAACCTGTGGAGGGCTGGCTGGCCGATCTGCAGTGTTTAGTCTACCTCTCTGAACTACATTTCAGGTTTTGTAAGCAGAAATGCATGACAACAGAACATATTTAAGTTTTAAGTCATATAAAATACACCCCCCCCCAAAAAAAAGAAGAAAACAAATTGAGAGAGATGGGATGGTGTGAGACAAAAAAAAATACAATTAGATCCATGACATATCACATGATTATATTTCAGAAAATACACAGTTATGGTCATCCTGTCTATACACCCACCTTTGCCACATCTAGCTATGATGGGAAGGTCTCACTCGGTTGTACCATTAATCAATTGCACTGCTATGATATCATAAATACAACTGTTTATTTCAGTACTGTCATATTGCATAGAATCACAGTAACTATTAGGCGTACACTAAGACCTGATGCATACGTATCTTGTACCTTTCTGAGACCAGTTAACCTCTCTTGATGTGTCTCACTGTTCGCTGCAATGTCTTCAGCAACTGTACTAAACAGAAGAAGACAAGAAGAGACATGAAAGCATATTGAATAACAGTCTTGGCTTGGTACTGTATTCTATATCATACAATACAGATAGGTCAGTGTACTTACACAGCTATGGGATGTCAGCAGTTCTATACTCATCCTCCCATCCGCTAAAGAGGTCCTTCTTGCACTGTTTCAGGTCACTGTACTGGTGGGAACAATTCTCTATAGTTTGTGGGATATCAGTCGCACTGAAGACAGGACTGACTACTCGGCTCCAAGCCTCGGTTTTATACTGAGACTCTGTATAGTCTCCCCTGCAACCTATGGCTGTAGCACTTCACGAGGAGTACCACAAAAATCCTGGACTCCTCAACACTCCATCTTTGAGTTGTAAATACAGCACTATCATCTCCTGCACCAGCCATGCCTGCTGAAGTCAAGCAATAACTCTAAGGATGAAATGGTGCCAAATTCCAATCTCACATTTAACAACAAGTGCGCAAACAAGCACAACAATGCCAGTTGCATTTGTACAATGGTGAAAACACAGAGGCATTTATAAAAAAGTGGAAAGTATTTTATCAAACAGCAATGAAGATGTAAAACATGGCAGAGAGATTTGCCCTGTGTGATGTTCAACACATTCACACTTTTCTCTGATGGTCAACATTCACAGCCTCACTGCCGTGCCTTGTTATTCTTTGTGTTTTGGATGTTAAATTGGATGATTTGGCACACAACTGTTTGAAATTACACACTGTAAAAAGTTAATTGATAAATGTTGGAATCAAACCTAGGGAAGAAAAATATGCATAATTTCAATCAGTGCTACAGAAGAACTCCATTTCCACCATATTCATTACAAACTAAGCTTAGTATGACTAGAGATTTACTCTACATAGCTCTGTTAATTGTGTAGCTTTAGGAAGTCCTGTAAAATGCATTTCCATAAAAGAGACAGTATTACTTTTTGTAAATATATGTCAGATGGATAGACTTTCAGGAGATGATTTATACAGGTTGGAGTATGATACATTCATACCTCATTACACATGCTGTCCTAAACCTTGAGTTTCATAGATTCATAGATTGTTACTAGGCTAATGACCCAGGGGTGGGCCTTCCTAAGCGTAGCCAAGTTTTCCTGAAAAAACAATGATGTCCTGTACCCAAATAAGACATTGAGGGCCAGGCATTTACAAGCTACCTCTGTCCATAAAGGACATGTGTGCCAGGCCTGGTGTAAATTGTCTATTCCCCGTCATCCATTTTTTTACTTATCCCCATCCACTGGTCTAGGTTGCACCTAAACTGGGTAATAGACAATCTCAGCTTTACATGGATGGAAAGCCTGATCCATAGGAGGGACTGTCTCTGGGACACATATCTGTCTCTACAGCATATTCTGTTTAAGTCACAGGCAAAATTCAGGTCCATAGACCTTGTATTTCTAGTACTGTTTGACTTACGACTATGCAGGATATTCATAAGTGTGGGTTTGTGGATGCCTTGCAAGCCAGGCATAGATCACCCCTCAGCAATTTATAAGAGACTGAGTAGAGGGAAAGGGCTTTAAGACACACTGCATAAGGCAAGTTAATTACGCCTTGTATTATTTTTGTAAGGAATCTCTGAGGTCTCTCTATTTGCTGCATATGCTTCATCAGGTACACACCAAAGGGAGCATTGTACTCTGTGACTGGTCTGATAATGGCAGAGTACAATGAGATAATGATGTCTCTAGACCTAGATGCTATACCCTTACTTATAAGTTGCACAACATAGAAGGATTTCCTCACCACTGTGGCCACATAGTGGTCAAAATTAAGGCTGCTGTCTATGCAGGTACCCATATCCCTGACCACTGGTAGACTTAGGGGTGTATTATCAACATGGAAATTAGCCAAGATGATTGACTTCCCAAAGAGTACAATTATGAATTTCTTAGCATTGAGTTTAAGACCATGGCTTTGGCATCATTTGTTAGTCTGAGTTTAAGACCATGGCTTTGGCACCATTTGTTAATCAGAGATAGGCCTTCTTGAAGAATGCTAGTGTCTGCAAGAGAGTTGATGATAACCCCCAGCTTGCAATCATTTCCAAACTAAGTCAGCCATATAACATTTGCTTCCATTTCTGCAAAATAGATGTCATAAAAGAATGGGCCAAGTACCAAGCCCTGGGGGACTCAAGTAATGACTGGTTTATAGGTGAAAGTGGCCTCTCCTATTTTGACCTCTTGGGTCCTATCAGAGAACCAGCTGGCTATCCAGTGGATAATAAAAGGGTTTTGCACCTGAATTAATGAGCTTGTCAATAACGCCTGAATGGGGTATTGTACCAAAAGCTTTGGCCAGGTCGAGGTAAGTTGTGTGCACAATCTTGCCTTCATCCAATGCTTTGTTGACACTCTCTAAAAAGTCCACCAGATTTAATAGGCATGACCTTCCTTTAATAAAGCCAAACCTTGATGGGTCCAGGGTTTGCAGGTTACCTATGTCCTCATTCAGCATGTCCATAATGATTCTTTCCATGGCCTTACATATGTAGCTGGTCAAACAAATGGGTCTGTAGTTACCCAGATCAGCAGATGGATCTCCTTTGTGCAGGAGAATAACTGTAGCTATCTTCTATTCCTTGAGCACAAAACCTGACTGTAGACTCCAGTTGAAAACTGATTCAAGTGGAACAGAAAGGTCATGTTTCATGCCATTTGTTAAACACCCTGGGATGTTATCAAGGCCCCATAAATACAGTGGTTTTGGCCATGGAAAGTGCATTGATGTTCTGTTCTCTAGTAATGGATGGGAGATGGTGGTATGCTGTGTTTCCTTTGGACTATGGGGGGAGAGGGGGGAGAAATTTGAGCTGAACCTGTCAGCCAAACAAGTGTCAATGGCCTTTGGTTTAGTGTGGGTGATGCCATTTACAATACGTTCTGTGTATTATTGCATATTTCCTGAGGTTATGGACATACCTATAGAAAGCTTTGCAGTTGACCCTTGCCTGAGAAACTATTTTTTTCTTCAAATTTAGCCTTTGAATTATTAATTAATCCTCTTAACTGCCTATGCAGATTGCACAGGAGACTTTCAGCAAGTCTGATTTTGTTCCTCCTACACTTTGCCAAGATTTTTTTTCTTTTGTTTTGTAACTGAATGATATTGTGATAGTCTTATTCTTAATCTGACTGTGCACAGCTTGCTTTTTATATTTATCAGTAAGGTTGTACATAGATTTTGCAAATATCTCAACACATGCTTTCATGTTTACTGGGTATGGGGGTTCCTGGAATTTAGCCAAGATGTTGTTTAGTAGAGAGAGGTTAGCCTTGGAATAGTTCCTAAAGGTTTATATTTCTCTGGTTCCCCAGATTTAGTTTTTATTTGAAACAATACTTCTTTATGTCCTGGTCTAACAAGGGAAGACATTATATTGGGTGAGAAACGTTGCCCCCCCCTCCATATTAGTAAGTACAAGGTCAAGAATTTTTATACCCCTGGTAGGAGAATGGACCAAATCTTTCATGATATTGGTATTAGCAAAGTTCAGGAATCACTGGACTTGTGCATTAGAAGTGTAAGATTATCCAACAGAAATGTATTTCATAATGTAAGGATTCAGCCACCACACAAAGTATTTAAAATAATTATTCTTTATTAAACATATGTTTAATAAAGTAGTATTTTAAATACTTTGTGTGGTAGTTGGATCCTCACAGTATGAAATACATTTCTGTTAGATGGTTTTAGCACTTTTTATATTGCACTGCCTTCTGGATCAGTTTAGAGTTAAAGTGGTTTAAGATTCCCAATCTATATAGGGGTCATTGAGATCCCTCATAAATATTATATTGGGTTGAATGGTGACAAACTCTAATACATTGAGGTAGGTAGTATGGGTTTCATGTGACATGGAGAGGGACCTATAGGTTGCAAGGATACAATACAAGACTCTGTTTATGGTGAGTTGCACATATGAGCTCCAGTGGGTCATACACTTTAACGAGTCAAGATGTGAGGTTGGTTTTAATATAGACTGAGACACCTCAACCTTTAGTTTCCTCCTGTACAGCAGTTAGTCTAAGTGTGAAAGGCATTATACATTTGTATTGCTGGGATAGTCTCCCCGACTTTAAACCATATCTCTGTTACCACACAGATGTCTGCACTCTCCAGGGAGAGGAAGGCTTGCAGGGAGTGGAGTTTCTTTTTAAGACTTTTAGCATTGAGCTGTACCGTCTATGTGAGAAGAAGATGATTTTAACTTAGGAATTCTGTCTATCATAGATATGCAAGTGCACTGTTATTCCATTATCAAAAATATACTGCTTAAACACAAATTTAACTGTGTTTCATAAATAAATCAATAATGCCATATGCTACTCAGAAAAATGTATTGTGTTATCAGCAACTTCCAGAAACCGGTGTACTGCCACAACAAATATTAAAACAAAATGCCACACAGAATGCCACAGCAATACATTTTAATATAAAGTTTAAGCACTTTCATTCCAGTATGTAAGGAACTTCATCAGAAAATTTATTTATCAAAGTATTAATGAGAGATTTCTTGCAATAAACATAAGTATGATAGCCATTTGTATGTAGTGTTACCTTCCTAATCAAACTGTTGTTAAAAATTGCATTCTGACAATTTTTGTAACAATAATTATTATCTGGATTTAAACCATGGATAACCTGTGTTCTATTTCTAAAGTCAGTGTACGAACACCTCATGCCACAGGGACAGTTACATAGCAGGTGGATGTTCCACACTCAGTACTGTAAAGAGTGCTGATGTTAGTGCATTGCTGCTAAGCCTGCTTGTGCTACTGAAGGCTGCATAATAACATTTTTCACTTTTTTCCTTAGGCAGCTAAGCTTGATTGTTTATCATTTAGCAGTGAACTCGTGCACAAGGCAAGAAACAGAAAAAAAAACAGTATAGAGACTTATAATGGAAGTTATTCCTACATCTGGAATAATAACTTCAATAGTCCCTTCACACTATATGGATTTAAACCCCAGAGAAACTGTGTTAAGGAGCCAAAGTCACTGCATTTACAGCTTCGCCCACCGAAACAGATACACAAAATGTGCACATCACTCACTCATTAGATATCTTGCACATGAATGCTTAACATGTTTGAACTAATGAAGACTACAGAAATGAAATTATTTTATTTATTTTTATTTATTTATAATTGTTGACTGGGAGTGTCCGACTGGACGTAGGTCCATTTTCAGCGGAGGCCCAGGGAGAAAAGCTCCACAGTTAAAATAAACAGACAGTAGTTACATTGGATTACATAGCGATTAACAATTTACATAGCAATTACTTACAACATATTTACAGATGAAGAACATAGTACATCAGTAGACAACTAGAATCTTTATCTGTGAAGTACATAACAGACATTAACAAATGTTACAAGAACAAGTTCCTGCTGTATAATAAGTACTGGCTTATGAGCATCTGAGCTTGCTATAATCAAGGTAGTTAGTGGAGTGGAAAGAAAGGTAGTGGTTGGATGGGGAGGGTGATATTAGAGTGGGAGTTGCAAGGGCATAGCCAGCATGTTTTAGGTGCACTTTTAGTAAAGTTTTGAAGTGGGTGCATGATGGTATGGAGGTAATTGTGGGTGGGAGGGAGTTCCATAATTTGGCTATGGTGCAAGAGAATAGTGCTTCACCAGCAGAGTTATTGGCTTTAGTGATCTGCAAGTGATTTTTGTTGCTGGATCTTAGTGGTCTGGTGGTGCGATAGGGCTGGAGTAGATTCTGGAGGGATGGGACATTTAGTGGATGATTTACTAGTTTGTGGGCAAGTGAGAGTTGATACCATTGAAGGAGGTGAGGGAGTTCAAGCCAGCCCAGTTCAGCAAGTGCGAGACAGTGGTGACTATGGGAGGATGCCCCTGTGGCGAATTTGGCGATTTTGTTGTAGCAGGTCTCTAGCTTGTTTAAATCGCATTGCCTTAGGTTGGTATATATTGGACAAGCATAAAGTAGGGTAGAGATAAGGTGGGAATTTGCTATTGAAATCTTTGCTGCTTTGGTGAGAAGTTGCTTATTTCTGTTTAGCGCTCCTAGTTTATTGTGGACTTTTTTTATGGTCAAGGATATGTGAATGTGAAATTTTAGTTTATTGTCTATTTCCACTCCTAGCAATTTGGTGTGTTCAGTTGGGTATATAATGGTGTTGTCTTTTGCTGTGATGTTAAAGTGAGAGTTGTTTTGAGTATGTTTGATAGGTTGGAAGATGAGTAGTTTAGTTTTGTTTGGGTTGAGTATTAACTGGGCATCGGATAACCAAGTTTCAACAGAGGAAAAGGCTTCCTGTGTGACTTTTTGCAGTTTGGGTAGGGAATGGGCTGAGCAGATTATGGTTGAGTCATCTGCGTATTGTATGAGTGTGCTATGTTTGGTGGCAGAGGCTGGATTATTGGTGAAAACAGAGAAGAGAAGGGGTCCAAGGATAGATCCTTGGGGAACCCCTATGGAGACAGGTAGTTGGGGAGATATGTCATTCTGTCATACAACAGATTGTTGGCGGTCAGACAGGTAGCTCTGAAACCAGTTAGTGACCGATTGTGAGAATGATAGGTTATTGAGGACAAAGATAAGTTGTTTGTGTGGGACCATGTCAAATGCTTTAGATAGGTCTAGGAAAGTAGCAGAGGAGAGATAGCCATTTGTTTTTATGCTGAAGGATAGTGTTAGTAAAGGAGAGTAAGGCAGTGGTGGT
The DNA here is from genome assembly GCF_019279795.1 of Protopterus annectens. Lineage (NCBI taxonomy): Eukaryota > Metazoa > Chordata > Ceratodontiformes > Protopteridae > Protopterus > Protopterus annectens. Next base: position 225,158,296 of record NC_056750.1, read on the forward strand.
GCTATGGTTTGGTCGGAAACCATCCTGAGTATTGGAAAGGAGGTTGTTAGTAAGGAGGTAGTCTGAGACCTGATAGTGTATGCATCTCTCTAGTATTTTGGAGAGTGGAGAGAGAATAGCTATGGGGCAGTAATTGGTTAGTTCTGTGGCGGGTCCACCTTTATGGAGGGGAATTATATGTGATACTTTCCACAGTGTGGGAACGTAACTTTCTGACAGAGATCGGTTAATCAAGATGGATACTGGGTAGGCCAGAGCATCAGCTGCGATTTGTAGGTATTCACTTGGGAGGTTGTCTGCTGCTAATCTGGTGGGTTTAAGTTTAGTTAAGAGGTTTTTTTATGTTGGAAGTAGGTACAGGAGAAAAAGAGAAGGCAGTGGGGAGATTACTAGTTGAAGGTGTGGGTTGGTGGGGAGGGGGTTGTGTTGTTTAGCTAGTGAAAGTATGGTTTCTGTGAAGTGTGTGTTGAATGAGGTAGCAATATTTTCTGAGGAGTGAGGGATGTTAGGAGGAGGGGTACTGACTTTACCTGGATGGAGGGTGGAGTTTATGGAGGACCAGAATTGTTTGGGGCTGTGTTGAGAGGAGTCTAGGGCAGACTGGTAGTACTGGAATTTGTCCTGTTTTATTAGCTTTTTGACTCTATTGCGTAGTTCTAGGAATTTCTGTCTAGTTGAGGGGGCTTTGGTTTTGCGCCAGTGCTCCCAAGCTTTATCCCTGTTTTTCATTTCTGACTTAGTGGTTTTCTGTAGCCATGGGGAGGGTTGTGCTTTGATTCTGGAAAGTCTTATGGGGGCATGGTAATTAAGGATGCTCAGGAAGGTAGTATTAAAAAATTCAACTGCGTCATCAAGGCTGAGGTACTTTAGAGGATGCCAGTTACATTCTTTGAGGGATGATATGAATGTGAGTGGGTTAAAGTTTAGTTCATTACGTATTTGACGGTAGATGACAGGTTTAGCTTGGTATAGGTATTTTTTGAGTAGGAATGTTGGGGAGTGATCACTGAGGCTATCTGATAAGCAGCCTGTTATATATGACTGGGGGCTCTTACTGACTAGTATCCATTCCAGGGTAGTGTGCTTACTGGAGTTTTTATTTATCCTGGTTGGCGACTGGACTAGTTGGGTGAAGCCATGAAGATTTACATGATGGGTTGGATGGTTGCCATAACAGGATTGCCAGTCAATATTGAAATCACCTAAAATGATAGTTTCTTGGGGGAGATGGTGGGTAGACCAGATGAGGAGGTTTTCTAGTGGAGGGATGTTTTGGCCAGGTGGGAAGTAGCATACAATTATGTTGATGGTTTTGTTTTGGTTTATTTTGATGTTGGTATATATTATTTCTTCATTGCCTATTTGTGGAGCTGATGATTTTAAGATCTGGATGTTTAGATGCTGTTTAAATATTATAGCTACACCGCCTCCTTTCTTGTTTAGCCGGTCTACTCTTAGTATGCCATAACCTGTGGGGAATATTTGCTCACTGGTAATGTGAGGTTTTAGCCAGGTTTCTGTCAGGATGACTATATCTGTGGAGTACAAGTCTATGGTGGCATGGAGTTCATAGACTTTGTTGGATATACTTCTAATATTTAAGCTTAGTAGAAGGAAGTCACTTAGCTTTCTATTGGCTGTAATATGGGAGAGGTTGTGATTTCTAGTATGATTATGAGGATTGGGGTTGGAGATGGTAGGGCCAGGGTTGGGGTGGATATCTCCACTTAGGGCTAGTTTAGATATGCATGAGGTTATTAGTTTTCTCAGTTTTTGAATGTGTTTGTTTATAAGGGAAACTTTATGATTATGCTCTTTGGGTAATAGGTATGGTGGGAGGGTTACTGTGTAAAGTTGTAGGGATGCTTTATTCTTGAGTAATATAGTTGGTAGAATATGTGGGGGGTACATAGGGATGTTTCTTGAGTTGGTGGGAGGGGAGCTGAGTGAGGGTGAGACATGAGTGGTGGTGTGAGTAGTAGTACAGTGATAGTGGTTGAGTGGGGGAATAATTGAGCTTTGGTAGGATGTAAGATATGCCAGGAGAGTGCATGCCATGAGCACAGGTAAGGTATGCTTGTACATGTTAGTTGAGGAGGTGTGATAGTAGTGGGAAGATGGAGGAGGTAGTGTTGGGTTAGTGCTGCGGTTGGCTACTGGAAAGATGGGAGGGGTTTGTGAGTGTAATAAAGGTGGGACCACTGGGGGTGGGAGGGAATAAGGGGCAGGGTGGGGAGTGAAGCAGGTAGAGACCCTGTTAGTTGCTCTTATGAGGGGGCTGGAAACAATCAGGTAACAGAATTAACTGATAAATGAACATATGATAGTGACAAGGGTGGTTGTAGTTGTAAAAATGGTGCCTGCCACAGGTAATATTTATTAACTTTGGGATTGTCTTAAGGTAATAAACAGGGAAGGGGGAGGGAGAACAAGGGTGTGAGCAGGCAGTTCTTTGTACTGCTGCTAATGAGCCAAAGCAAAGACAAGTTTGTGTTTAAGAAACAATCACAATTGACCAAGGACTGCTCTGGAACTGTAAGTCATTTCTTAACCATTTGCCAGGTGGAAAAACAGGATAACCTTGTATCAGTAGGCTACTGTGGTCTCAGTTTAAATTAACAAGCACACAGTATTAATCAGTTATGGATACTATTTGCTAATAGAAGGGAATAAGAGAGAAAGTGGAAGATGAGTGTGTGTGTGTGGGTGTGGGGGGGCTACTTACAAGCCAAAGCAGAGTTCTCTCCAGGGGAAAATGAATATTGGCTCAAACAGGTACTCAAAGTTAACTTTAGCTGTTTGCAGACAGTTCAGACCCGGACTGTGCTTTTCATATAAGAATAATAAAGGTGGTACCGCAGTTGAATACTTAAGAGTGGTGTTAGGTTCAAAGTTAACTTTAGCTGTTTGCAGACAGTTCAGATTATTCAATTTCCTTCCACACAGCAAATCATTGGGTGCATTTTCACATCTGCTACAAACATTCCAAGCAGCATTTGGGTTCAAACTCTGCATTCTCTTTCCTGTTTCTTTAAAATCATTTCATTTAACCCTTGCGCTACAAATACTTACATGCAATGTAGAATTTTGTCTCTTACTGCTGTTCAGATGCTGTAGCAAAGCGCACCTGTGCCAATGTGAAATGCACTACCGATGGCAAGACAAGTTAAATTTCTCAGTTTGTGCTTTGGGCAGTGAACTAACATTCACTGCATCGAAATGCTGCCATTCAAGAGTGCACTCTGCTAAAACATGCTCCAATGAGGAACACAAACAAAAGAAAAAATAATAGACAATTATCAGTAGTAGCAAATATTGGGTAATACTTATTGAAAATGCAGGATTGTGATGTTTCTTAGCTCTGTGTGTGGTACATGTTCATATGCATTAGACAGTGCATTAGCGGTAATTAAATCCTCAAATCAGTGTAATAACAACAGACACTCAGTTGTGTTTTTTATCCATCTTTGCTACCAACACAGGACTAAAAAATGTTTCTGTCTCATTTGCTTGAACATGTTTAGATCAATGTCATATTAACCAATACTTTACAGAAATAATAGTCCACACCATTGTAATATCAGGTTGCCAACACTGCCAGCTACTTCTCTTTATTTTTTGAACAGCTTCCCCTCTGCTCTGCTTAACTATGGAAATGCAATGTCATGGCGATTTGTTTGCATCTTTGTTTCAATGCATAATACAGCTGAACAGCATTTCAGATAGATTTTAAGCACAGGATGGACAGTGTGCTCTTAGTATAAGGATGTCAATGTTGAGAAAGTTGTTATAATAGCTCTCAAGGTGTATACACCGTTTTATTGTAAGCTTATTCTGCATGATATAAACAATTGAGAGAGAGAGCAGTCACTTCAGTATCACTTGTTGTTTTCAGAACAATTAGAAACAGGTGCAAGTCATTAGCAGCTAACAATTGTTATTACTCCTCCCTGCTGTCCTATGGTGTGTGCATGCAGTTATGTAACTACCCACATAATGTTTACCTCCCCTACACCAAGTAATTTTTTGGTATTCAGGAATATCAATGATTTCACACCTCATTTGCATATTCACAGTGCTCAGAGGGCTGCATCTACACTATGGAAATGTAATGGCGTAGCTATGGAAGTGGAAGGGGGGTAGCCTTATTGGATACAAACAGAGAACTGCTTTCTACTTACTTGTAGGAGATTGTTCTACAAATTGCTGCACTATTTCATAAGTGATGTTTGTTCTCTACACAAACTGCTTACATGTTCATATTTTTAATGTATTTCAATATGTAATGGAAAAAATAATTCTGTGATGTATGCAATTTTAAAATTTTGCAGGTACTATACTGCACACATGGCAGTTCTTGTTGTGCTATCCAAGTTATTATGGTTACTTTACAGTATCATGTTTTCATTTGCTGCTGCATGACTGCCTCAATCATGTGAGTGACTCACTGGATAGGATGAGTGACACACTGGATTGGCCAGTGCCTGTAATAGTACATCTGCTAGAGGAAGACTAGTATCCACATGTATTTGGTGTCAATCTTGGCCTTCTCTACCCACCAGCCCACCCTGTGATAATGATGATGACTGTGCCATGGGCTTTGTTAATTTCTGTTTGACTTAGGGTTGCATATATCTGTGTGATGCATAGACTGGATAGGTACAAGACTGACAGTGTGCAGGTAGTTAATCTATTTACACAGTTGTTCATGCCCTACAGGTTCCACATTTACTTTGACATTACTGCAGTTAAGAATCATGCTTTGAGGCTATCTCTGTTTGATGCTATCATAGGATAAAATCACTTTTAATATTTGCATGTGCTTGCATTGTTATGTGTATTCTTTGTCTGGTGAGTATGTGTGTGCTATACTTTGCCTCTTATCCAGTGCAAGGACAAATTGTGCATGCCTAAGTCTTCCAGCTACCTCTGCAACTGGGGGCTCATCTGCAGAATCCTCATCTGTATGTGCAGGAGATGCTGCTCCTGCCTGTGGTCCAGCTTCTGGCCCTTGCTGTTCCTGTTGCAACTGTTTCCTCTAGATGATACTGAGCAATATGATACAGACTGCGAGAATTTCTTCACAGGTGCCTGAGTTGTACTGCAGGGTACCACCTGATGTGTCTAGACAGCAGAACCATGACTTTGGCTTGTCAAACACTTGCTATGATGTTTTTAGTTTGAGATTGGGCATCATTATATCCTTCTTCTGTGTGTGTGTGTGTGTGTGTGTGTGTGTGTGTGTGTGTGTGTGTGTGTGTGTGTGTGTGTGTGTGCATTTCTGATAGGTGTCATGAGTCACTGTTCCAGTGCATAACCTGCATCACCCAGCACATGGCTTCATGGAATATCACCCCTAGCAAACCTTGTGTACAGGTGACAGTTGTGCCATATTTGTAAGCCATGGAAACTATGGGTTGCCTGCACAGACACTGACGATGATACTTTGGGCATTACAGAGAACCTGGCCTTTGACTGAGAGGAACCCCTTCCTGTTGATGTATGCTCTTTCTTGTTCACCAGATAGGGCTTTTATTTCTATGTGAGTGCAGTCTATGGCCCCTAAGACTTCAGGGAAGTGTGCTACAGCATAGAATTTCTGCATTGTTCTTGCTCTCTTCTCTGGTGTGCATGGAAAATAGATGCACTCCCTTGCATGTTGTAGCATAACATTAAGATATTGATGAAATATTCTGGAGGCTGAGGCCTGTAACATCCCTAGTAGATCCCCTGTGGATCTCTGGAATGTGCCAGTAGCTAATATCCTTAATGCTACATATACCCTAGTTTCCACTGGTATATGTTCTCCATGATTTCCCCCAAGTATGAGGTGGGGGAGGCAGAGGTTGTGGAGTTCCTGTAGTGCTTCCCTATCAACTCTGTATCTCTCTACTATTTCAATATCATGTAATCCATGATATGTTAAACTGGGTCTGAACACCCATCTTCTCCTTGGATGAGGTCTATCAGTGGCATCAGCAGTATAGATTTGAGCCTGTTGTATGTACACATGCAAGAGAGCAGCAGCCCCTAACACTGCTTTCCCAAGTGCAGGGCTGGCTGTACTCCAGTAGGTTTTGGTGTTCATGATGAAGGGCTACACCAGCTCTACACAGTTACTTTATAGCTTCCACAGTGGCTCTGCCATATTGGATTGATTAATTAGCATGTAATTCAGCTGCTTATCCTTTCATTATTATTCATTACTGTTTACCTTTGGTGGCTCTACACGATGTGAAGTTCCATTTAATGAACACAAAATGGAACACTATCATGTGTAACTGTGGCACAGAAATTAGACATTCATGAATCCAGCCCATAGATATAGATATATATAGCTACACATATCTGCCACTAAATTGTAATGCAAATGGAATAAGAAGCAAAACTGAGTAGGGTTAAACCTCAAATATATACATGTTTACTTTCTCTTATTCTTTACATATCCAAGGCAAGTAGCAAGAAGTGGGCCAATCAGATTTGCTTCCACCATTTCCCATCAAGAACCAATCATTGTTTCACTCAGTGCTATCATGATCTACTAAAGAAGGAGATCATTCCATTGGATGTCTGACCTGATCTCACATGTTATCTTATTCCTTAAATCTTTCACTGAAGCAAGGCTCTCTTTACTTTTGTCTGTTCAGGTGAGTCAGGGAAGTCTAATACAAACCTGCTTACTACACTGTCAATCCCAGTGTCCATCCAGTGATCCTAGTCATTACACAACTATATTCTAATATCTCTAATTGTTCAGTGTCCACAACTAGCTGCATTCATTTGCCTCAGGTAGCTTAGGGATCTCTCCTACTTATTCTGTGTGAGCCCCCAACTTCATGACTTAGAAATGTACCTAGAGGTCCTCTGATCTTACTTACCACCCACCTCCTATAGTGAAGTCTGTAACTCTTTCATCCCTAATAACATGCCTGTGACCAGTTACTGTATGAATTCTTAACGAATCTTTGCAGGAGACATGGCCATTAGGGTCTATATTATAACAACAAACGATCAGATGATTGAACATTGTTATATCGACCCCTAAATGTCGAAAATCCAAAACAGTGAACAACCAGAACAGTGATTTTTTTTCCCCAGGGAAAAAAGAATCGCTGTTCCCAAAAAAAAAAAAAACACTAAACACTAAATGAAGTGGGGGGCTTCACACCCCCCTACTTAAATATACCAACTCTGAGATCACACTACAGTTGAGGAAACGACACAACCCAGATGGCTGTCCTGGCGATTTCTTTCCCTGGGAAATAATTCGCTGTTCTGGTCATTCGCTATTTTGCTGGTTCGACATTTAGTGTTTGCTCTAACAGCGTTCGATCATCTGACTGTTCGCTGTTCTAAAGTAGACCCGGCTATTATTAGTGGCAGATGTGTGTGTGTGTGTGTGTGTGTGTGTGTGTGTGTGTGTGTGTGTGTGTGTGTGTGTGTTAGGCTAGTAGAATATTGTGTGTTATTGTGTTACACATTACAGACTATTTCCAGATATTGATTTGGGCAATGATGCAAAACAATCATTTAACAGATGGGCTATGTGGACATGTAGGACTGTAAGCAACTGTGCAATAATTTTATCAGCATTCTACATTTTTTAATATTTGCCAGCACCTGGTGGTGGGGCTGAGATTTAGGGTAAGATATAAAAACTTTGTCACTATTTGCATATTGCATACCTGTCCTGATCGTCTGTCCCATCTGGAAATTTGTGAAACATTAATGAGTTATGTGACTACACAATTCCCTAATCATGGACACATTTGAAAGATCAGCTGCTGTCTCATTTATAAATCTCTTGGCCCAATATTCTAAATATATAATTTTTGAAACAGACAAACTGCTTGGAAATGACAGAAGTTATTATATTACCTTTGGTGTATTATTTCTTTTTAAGTAACATAATTGTACTGCATTTAGGGTGCATGGTTTCAAAGTTGAAGAAAACATCATGGAACTCTCACAACTCCTAATTGTATCCAAAATCTTTATAAAGTACCATATAAATGGTAACCTACCTCTAAATTATAGTCATTACAAAAAAAGTGGAATTCAGAAGAAAAAAATGTGTTAAAGAATCAATGCATATAAGTAAAACAAAATAAAAAGCCGCCATAAGTATTGTTCATGAGTAGTCAAAAGTACAATACAGAGGAATAGTTTTTGGCATGTAATTAAATTCCCAGGAAGAGTAAGACAAATTCTTTATGGATATTGTCAACAGGCAAGCCATAATCTTATCTATGATATAGTTTATACTATCTGTGTTTAAGGGTTATCACTGATACTGACATTGCACTGATGATATGTGACCTAGCTAAAATCCGGGGTCCATAATGAGGAAGCTGTACCCCATTGCAGATTCCACAATAACATTCACAAAATTTATTACTCAGCTTGTAGAGCTGAGCTGAAAATTAGATTAGAAAAAGCTGCAGAATTAACATGATAGCAACCTGTTGTAATACATTATATTAAAATATATAGCGTAAAGCAATTTAATAGTGCCTCTAAATCAAGACTAAAATGAAGTATGCAGTAAAAAATCTCTCATTATAGTCTCATAAAATACATACAGTTTTAACAATATATTCTGTAAAGTGCATTCTGTTATACCCAGAGGTTTATGGTGCTACAGCTGATAGGTTTTGTGTTAGTGTGTCACTCACTGCACAGTAATAAACAACACCTGCGTCTTTAATTGTGACATCCCTTATGGTAAGGTTTGTTGTCATTCCTTTTCTGTCAACATTTAATGTAAGCCGACCATCCCTTTTATTTCCATCATAGTGCATGATTTCAAGTTTAGGGCCTTCATAAACCATTTGAGAATACCAGAGGGTATTGTAAGATGAAGCCTCAGAATGATTGCAAAATATTGCGACTTCTTTCCCTTCCAAACCTTTCACGTGAGGTGGCTGAGATACTTTTTCAGCACATTCTGTTCCTGAGAAATGAAGAGAGGAAAAATCAGTTCTAAATTAGTCAGAAAATGTATCTAGAATCATTAAAACATGAATAGAAGACATACAAAAGATGAGACAGATACAGACACATGCTGGCTAGAGTAGAAAGTCTTTAAACATGGTATTTTGACTTTTCCTACCTATACATAAAGCAGCTATGAGCAAATACAATGGAGATATGCTCTTTATGCTGAAAAACATGCTGTTCCGATATCCTGATATGATGAACATGTGAAACTGCCTTTACCCTCATACGCAGTATTCATATGAATCTGATAAGTGGAAGGGTATTTACAAAGTATTTGTTCTCTTCTTTTGATGAACCATAGCCAATCAGAGCTGTTGATAGTATCATCTGCGTTCTGTAACAGAAGAGCATTTTTTTCAAACATCTGTTGCTCAGGAGCTCCATCTAAAGACTTGAAACAGTACTGACTAAGAAATGGATTAGGATCACTTGAAAATACATTTGAAATCTGTTTATCTGATTCCCTCCCTATATAAAGGTTACATACAAGCATTTAAAGAAAAAAGTTTTGATGCATACATAGAAACAGTTTTCCTTTTGATGGATCTACAAATGATTTATAAACAAATGGTGCTCAGTAGGATGTGTTCTTGCTAATGTATAAATATCATTATTCAATGCTTTAAAGAAGATATAGCAGGAAGAGTGTTGTCTTCTTTATCTGGCAAATGCTTATGTTTTGAAAGTAATCCTATAAATGTATTTATTACTTACAGTATATGTTGTATGAGTTTATTTGTGAATAGCTTGTCTAGGGCAGCACTTATACATTATTAGTGTATGTATTATACCTAAGCACTGTGCTTGGTAACTTAATGAGCAAAACATAACACAGACTGTGCTTTGCTCATAAATTATGAAAAAAATATATAGGGATCATCCATGGATTATGCACAGATTTTTACCAAATAGTATTTGTACATGTTGTTAATGCTACAGCCTGAAATAGTATTACCAGGCAAGAATGGTTCTTTCTGTTAATTTTCTGCCCCATTTCCTGCCTGGTCATTTACCCATCACTTTATATGTTTGAGACAAGAAAGTTGAAAGCTAATTTCTGCACAGAAATAATACTGGGATTCCCTATTCATAGATGAACCAAAACAATACATTCAAATCTCTTTAGCAAGGGAAAAGAGGTTAGTATATCTGGCAGTCTAAACTTGTTACTGCTGATTTTATCTAATGGTGACTTCTTAGATCTCCAAAAAATGAAAGGAAGAAGTTCAGTTCTCAGTTGAGGAATATCATAATAAATAAACAGTAAGCTTTTTTGTTTCTCTTGTAATCAGCGCCCTTCTGGAAGCAAAAGCTTCCATATAGCTGTCATGATCCACAACTTCTGTTTCCCACATTTAAATCAACCCACCTGCCTTACGTCTGGAGAACTATACACATTTATAGTTGAAGCAGGAATGTAATGTGCTTTCATGAAAGGGAAATCTGAACAGCATCTATTAACACTAGTTGCAATACCTGCTGCACCAAAAGGCAAGCTTGAATCTGGAAATTACTCCCAATTATACAATGACCCCCCATTAATATTCCAAAATGTGCATGCTGATTGGTCAGCATGCACGTTGTAAATCAAAGACTTATACTAATGGAAAAGGTCCGGTCGCCCAGACTTTTTCCATTAGTATGTCTTTTTTTTTTTACAGCAATGGAGAACGCAAGATCTCCATTGCTTTTTAGAAACTGTCTCGCTATGTTAAAGGAGTTTAACATAGCAAGACAGGTTTAAAAAATGTAACGGAGATCTTCCTTTCTCCATTGTTTTTTTAAAGCTGTCTCTCTATGTTAAATGGGTTTAACATAGCGGGATAGCTTTTAAAAACGTAACAGAGATTCTCCATTGCTTTTTTTAAAGCTATCTCACTATGTTAAACTCCTTTAACATAGCGAGACACTTTGTAAAAAGCAATGGAGATCTTGCTTTTTCCATTGCTTCCACCCAAAGCTTTGATGTACTGCGTAAGCATACGCATGAGCAGTGCATCAGGACTGCCACAGATCACCAGAGGCATTATACAATGTCATTATTTAAGAAAAGTAAGTATTTTTTTTCTTAAATAATGTCATTGTATAATAGCAATAACCCACTTCTGGGTGTGGGTAATGCTGGATTTACTCACGGTTGTCTTTGTTGGGACACTCGGGCTTCGCCCTCATGACCAAACCACAACGACCGTGGGTAAATCCAGCATTACCCCCACCCAGGTGAGGGTTATTACTTAATTATTGATTATATTCAATTTTCATGAAGGATAACTGACCAATTTCTCTCTTTTATCCAGATCTTTATATTTCCCACTTAGCCTTACTGTCCATTCAGGTGCCCCCCGACTTCTGAAGCCCCTCCCCTGTTCAGAATTCAACATAGTCTACTCAAGCTTAAGGAGTTTATTGGTGCCATCTTTAAATCATCCAACAACAGACATCACATGTCTGCTCCTTAGCATCCTGGTTCCAGTGTGCTCACCACATAAGTGTTTCAAGCATATATATGGAATATATTTCTAGCAACATTGCTGGCTTCTCTCTGTAATTTGTGACAAAATTGCTTCAGATATACCCACAAGTCATTACAGAGGATAAGAGTGTTACATAAATCAGACAGCGTCATTGTACAACTCCTCTCTTCTGAGTCCTAGCAATGAATTGTAGTTAGTACTAGAGTGGATTTCTCATTTGTGGATGTTTTATTACTGTGCATTTTTATCTAATACAACTACTGGATTAAGCTGATTCTTATTTACTGTGACTGTTGAATGCTATAGATTATATCTATGCAACCTTTCCTACTATGCAGCTTGTGTAATTATTTTTATCTATTCACTGTAGCGTTGATGCTAGTATAGTGCAATACGCTAAGATTTTAAAAGTATGTTCCATATGTTATGCTACATTTGTTGAACCTTAATGAAACACACGTGGCAATACTATCTTGCTACATCGTATCTACTAACTGCCACACTCATTTTCTATATCCCACCTAATGATCTTTCTACTCCATCTGTCCTATAACTGGCTATGTAGTCCTTAACCTTTTCAGAACAATATCTGCTTTCCCTCAAGCCTTTTCTCCTATATTCTATACTCAGACATTAACAGTACATGTGATTTTAAATCATCTCCCCTATCCAACCCACCTTACAACTTCCCTATTTTAAATCTTTTTTTTCCACAGTGTCTCATTTGCAAAATCAAGTGCACCAGGATACAATATTCTACATAAAGACAGGGGAAACAAAAAAGGAGCGGGTGTAGCAATCTTATTCAAAAACTACTTATCACTGTATCTTTTAGATGTGAGAATCCCTGACTTAGAAAATGCTGAAATCATAATTACTAAGTTAAAAATCAACCCCAATAAGAACGTAAACATCACAGGTTGTTACATCCCACCAGGAAACAATATTCCCACACTAGAAGGCATTCTACACTGGAACTCCAATTCTCTCCCATAAGAAATGTTCTTGATACGTGATTTCAACATAGACTGGCTCATCTGCTCCTCTCCAAACCCAACATCCCATGTGAACCTTTATGGGTTCACCCAACTCATCACATCTCTTACTAGGACCGACAAATCTTCTAAACGACAGTCTATCCTAGACTGGACCTTAGTTAACAAACCAACCATGATATCCCATTCAGGCTGTCTCCCTGACAGCCTGAGTGACCATCAGCCAACCTTTCTCCTAAGAACCAGAACTCCTCAAACCTATCTAGCCAACTATCGACTAATCAGGGACAAAAAAAAAACTTCAAACCTAACAGCTTCATTTCTGCCTAAAAAGCTGCACCTGGGAACTTCTCAAGCAGCTACTTATAGATGATGCTGTTAACTACTTTAACTCCCCCATCTTAGACATTCTTAACTGCCATGCACCATCTAGAACTATTAGAGTTAAATCAAACTATGCACCCTGGCTAAGTAAAGAATGCAGATCCCTACTGAAAGCTAGAGATAAGGTCTGGGAACAGTTTCACAAAAACAGGACACATCTAACGTGACAAACTTTTCTAGAACTTTGCAACAAAATCAATTACTACCATAATATTCAGAAAAAAACATCAAAACAGTCCACATAAGTTCTGGGCTGTAGTTAACAATATATTACAGCCAGGCAAATCAGCTACTCCCACCCCATCAACACCCCACAGTATTGCTAATTTAGCAACCCAGTTTAATAAATACTTTACGGAAACAATTCAAGCCCATGCAAATTCTCAGTGTACCTCTAACCACACTGTGCCAGTCACAGACCCATACAGCACTCATACACAAACATCCTCCATACAGTTTACATTTCAACCAGTGCCTGTTGATAAAAACACTTCAAAAAGCTAAAACCAACCACCTTAGCAGCAGACAACCTCCCTGCTGACTTCCTACAAATTACAGCGGAAGGAATAGCCTACCCAGTAGCCATACTCATTAATAGATCTAGCTCTGAGAGCTTGATTCCAGCAGTTTGGAAACTCTCCCATTTTCTACCCTTACACAAGGGTGAAAACTCCACTGAATTAATTAATTATTGCCCCATTGCCATCCTATCCTCCATATCTAAAATAGTAGAAAGAGTTGTTCATACCCAGTTTATGGATTACCTTCTCAAACATAAATTACTATCAAATACTCAACATGGTTTTCACCCATTTCATAGCACCAGTACTGCTCTAATATCCTTTACCAAGACAGTGAACCAACATAGGAATAATGGACAATTTGTATCAGCCATATTCCTAGCTCTGTCTAAGGGCTTTGATATCGTCACTCACACTAAATTAATCAGTGTTCTCTCTTCCTTAAACCTCAGTACCTTCTCTGTCACCTGGTTCCAAAGTTAACTTTCAGGACATCAACAGGCCTTCCTCTGGCAGTAACACCCCCCCCCCCTTTTCCCAGTTACCTTAGGATTCCCACAAGGTTCCATCATTGGACCCCTTCTCTTCTCTGTCTTCACAAACCAACTCCACACATCCACACATCATACCGCTGTGGTTCAGTATGCTAATGACTCAACTCATATGCTCTGCTTCCTCTCTAGAAACACTCCTCAACAAGACCCAAGAAACCTTTCTATCTACTGAAACCTGGTTTATAAGCACTCAACTCTTTCTTAATCCCAACAAAACAAAACTACTTCTCTTCTATCCAACTAAAACCCCCTCTCCTTCCCCTTCATTTAACATCTTATCCAAAAATAAAACCATCATCACCCTAACAACCCACGCAAAAGTTCTAGATATTGAAATTGACAACAGCTTGAAATTTTATTTGCATATTGCCCAAACCTTTAAAAAAGTCCACAGTAAACTAGGCCTCCTTTAAAAAACAAAAAATTTCTAACATATAACTCAAAAACCGTTATTGCTCACGCATACCTCTTGTCAACTCTCTTATACACCTCACAATTTAGAAAACTCCATAAAACCAACTTTGACAAACTTGAATCTTGCTATAATAAAATTGCCAAATTTGCCACAGATGCCTCATACAGGTCACATCACTGCATGTGTCTATATTAGATCTTTGAATGCTTAGGTTGTCAAAGGTCTAAACGTCGACACCTAAACGTCGAAATCTAATAACCGCGACAGGTCAATTATGCAAATTTTTTCCCCTGGGAAAAAATTTGCTTGGCTGTCATTGGGGATTTGCCCTTTTTCCTGATGTAGAGCGATCTCAGAGTTGGTATATTTAGTTAGGGGTGGTGTGGAGGGCACAGCCCCCCACTTTATTAGGGATTTAGAGCTTGTTTGTTTTTTTTTTTTGGATACGCAATTTTTTTTGCTGGGAAAAAATTCATACAATTGGCCTGCTGCGTTTATTAGACTTTGAAGTTTAGGTGTTGTTGTTTCAGCATTCAACAACCTAATCATTCAAAGATCTAATATAGACCCTCATTGCACATTCCTCAAACAGCTAAACTGGCTTGAACTTCCTTAACTGCTTCACTTCAATCAACTAAGCTTTGCCCACAAAATCCTCCATCAACTAGCTAAACATCCTGCTCTACATAAACTCATACAGCCATACACCTCTTTTAGATCCCTTCTAGACATCGCCTAAGCAAACAATGTAGCTGGTGAATCCCTTTGTTCAAACTATATCTCAAAACTATGGAATAAACCACCAACCTTACTTGCTTCAAGCTGCGCCTCACTACAATTTAAAAAACTCCTAAAAAACATCTCACAAATACCTAGCTTTGTCCATGGAGCTCTCCAGGATAGCTCATTTCTCTTGCCCCTGTAACTAGAAATTTCTTTAAAATGTTTCCTCTCTTTCTTTGCCCCTGTAACTAGAATTCTCTTCTGAATTATTTGGATATCACCATCTCTCTGAATCACAAGGAATAAGATATTCCCCCGGATTCACAAATCCTCCGTATAAGACTTAATAAGTCTTACTCGGAGGCTGCAGTTGAACGGTATGATGTCAGCGTGCCATGAATATTCATGAGGGAATGCTGACTCAAACCCAAGTTCAACACGGACCGTGCAGTCAAGCAGGGGGCGTGTCTGACTGCTGAGCAGTGGAAATGTCTATGCCCCTGCAAGTGTGTTAAAAAACAAAATGTCAACACTCAAGAGAGAGTCCGCTCAAATGTCCATGTACCCAACACCACACTCCCTGACATTGTAAACCCCAGTACAGTTCTAAAAAGTTAAACTATTAATTGTTTTTCAAATTCCCAATATAGCTGCCCATATTTGCACGTGTGTGTGCGTGTGTGCCCATTGCTCAGCTGCAGTTAGCATCTTGACATGGAAGAGCATAATAAGGAATGTTTATGCAAATTACACCAAATAGTAATAGCGTAGTGGCAGAATGTTCGCTCAAAGAGGAGGCATTCATGGTTCGAGTCCCACCACTCCCCTTCCTATTTTATGTTCCAAATTAGTATATGAAATAATTCCTGACCTATATGATGAAACTTTTACTAAAAAGCATTCAAATGGCTTATGTATCAGTGAACAAAATGTATATTTATAAAGGAATCTGAAATATAATTGCCCGCAGTTAAGCAATGCTTAACTCAGTGCAATATAGATGCCCATAGCTAAATCGTGCTTTACCCAGCGCAATCGGTTTATGCAGAGGTGCGCAGCGCTCCAACCAGCGCACCATCTGGCAACGTGGAGCAACGTAGAGCAAAGTTGCTTAAACACAGCCATGCCCCCTAACCTGTCTGGACAGTAGTAAAATAAAAAGCGATGATAAGATTTGAACCCAGGACATTGTGCACCATAATCAAAGTACTGAACCACTAAGCCACAACAGCTTAGGATCAACATTCACTGTTAACATATATATAGTAATAAATGTTTGATTAACCATTGCTAAGCAGGTCTGCAGTCAGCATATTCAAAAACAGCCAATCACAGAAAAGTGCGGGAAATGCGACATATTTAAGCCGCATAGGCAGGAATACTCGCCATAACTGATTGTAGCTCCCATCTGCAGTTAGAATGTCTGGTCCTGGAGAGGGTACACGCTTTCGAGCGCAACGCTGGGGCATCAAGGAGTCAAGATATATGGTTTGGCTCCTAGTCCATCGGCATGAGACTCGACTCCTGCAGGGCCAGTTCCAAGGAACGGAGTATAAGGCGGAGGCTTGGAACCGGTTGGCTCATAAACTCACCAGTGCCACAGGTGTCCCTCGGACTGTTGAGCAGGTCTGTCACCACCATGCAGACCTGAAGAGGCGGAAGCAGGACCTTCTGAACCAGTGGATCCAGGAGGCCCATCAAATGCGTGATGCCCCACTACTAAGTAGGTAGCCATGGAATGCAGTATGTAAGACAAGCTACTATAGTCTAAATAATGGATAGGTATGTCTCAATATCCCTTTATTTACTCCACAGCTGCAGGTGCTCATGCTATGAATCAGCAAGTCTATGCAGATAGGCTGCTAAGGCTGCGCCACCAGGCAGGTTAGTAAATATTCTGCATGTATTGTTACATGATATATGTGAGTGAGCATGACAAAAGTGTTTAAGCCCAATAATACAGCAATAAAATGTCCTGATTAAATCCTCTGCATGTACTGTTATATAACAAACATCAGTGAGCCAGAAATAGAGTGTACTAACCCACCAATCCAGGTAAAATAATTCTGGAATACTATCCCTGCATGTACTGTCATAACATATAAGTAAGCAGGCCTGAAAAAGAGTGTTGTAACCTATCAAGAAAGGTATAATATGTCCTGAATATGTCTTCCGTATGTACTGTAATAACAAGTAAAGGAGAGAGCCTGTAGAAAAGAGTGTTCAATGTAATTAATAAAGGTATAACACTTGGAGTGTGTCTGTGGCACTTACTTTGAAATGTTGTTGTACCCTTGCAATAAAAAATAGTACTGTTGTATTAGGTGCTGTCAACCCACAGTTGTGCAGTCCCATAGGAAGTAGATGAAGGAAGTGGCAATAGCTGTGAAGCATAAAACATTCATTCCCTGAATAAATCCTCTGCATGTACTGTTACATATCATAAGTCAGATAGCCACGAATAGAGTGTAGTAACCCATGAATAAAGCAAAAACATGTCTGGAATACTATCTCTGCATGCGTTGTCATAGATAAAATGTGAGTGAGCCTGTAAAACAGTCTTGTAACCTATCAATAAAGGTATAACATGTCCTGAATAGGTCTACTGTATGCAGTGTAATGTCAAATACAGGAGAGAGCCTGTAGAAAAGAGTTTTAATGTAAATAAGAAAGGTATAATACTTGCAGTGTGTATGTGCCAGTTACTCAGAAATGTTGTACCCTTGCAGTGAAGAAATGTTACTGTTGTAGTAAGTGCTGACAACCCCCAGTAGTGCAGTCCCATATAAAGTGGATGAAGGAAGTGCCAGTAGCTGTGAAGTATGCAACAGTCCTCAACAGTTGTGAAATGGCTGACATGCATAGGTAAATCTGGCACAAGAGTAGCCTGTCAAGGTGTTCACCAGAAATGTTAGTGTGCTACCTGAAAAGTAGGGTTGTGTAGAAAACAAGTGAAAAAGGCATGTGAACACATCCAGATGTGCAGATACATAAACAAGTCAATTTAATATAAGTATGTAGCAGTAACATCTGCATCCTGGACAGTTACCATGTCAGATATAGGTCAGGTATATCATGAAGTAGCAAAACCCATAACGCAATCAAATGCATGTTGCCTAGTGTAAGAATTCATGTAGGGGATATACACCTGCAGTCAATAGGAATGTAGTGTACAGTTAAAGTACTAATAAGATGTTAATGGAGGTTTCATTTTACACCCTACTCCATGTGCATAAACAATGCAATTCCACACCTCAGTGGGTATGTCTAATCTCATAACATTTGTTGGGACATATGTCCTATTGTTATATAAAATTTGCACTTACTTTGATGCATGTCCCTTGTTAAAACACCACAATCTTGGTGGCCTGTTGCCACCAATCATCCCTGCATGCTGTTATAATGTCCACTGTCATTCAATACATGCATGTGTTATGCTTGCTGTTCAACTGTTGTAACCCTGGTGTGTTTGGGTTAATGGGAATATTACTGCATGCTGTTACAACTAACTTGGAATGCTGTTGTCTATGTTGTAATTAAACACACCTAATCAAAGAACGTATGGTAAGGCCAGTCCCAGCGGACCCACCTGTCCCTCCTCAGCTGGCAGTTGCACCTGGCACCAGCAGGTCTGGTGCCCAGCCCAGGCCACCCTCCTCCGTAGGTCCTGTGCCACCTTCGGGTGGAAGTGCTGCAGGGGATGGGGCACCCCTGCAAGAGTGAGTGGAGAAGGGCCTCCTGTCACCCTCTGAAGGGTCCAGGTTGTGGTGCATAGAGAGATCCAGCGTTTATTCGCTGATCCCCTATGCCAGCTCGAGGCGAGAGTGGCGCAACTCACGGGTGAGTCTGCACCTCCTACGCAGACCCCAGCACAGTCACCCTCGGGTCTGTGAAGGTCCAGTGGCGACTGCTCATGGGTGGAGATCTCAGTCCCACTGTTACCATCTGTGGGCTCATGGGCTTGCGATTTCCAAATATCCGTCCCCGTCTATTGTGTTCACCCACCCCATGTTGTCATACTCCACCCCTGTATGCATCTTGTTTGTCTTGACTGTTTACCTACCCAGCCTAC
Source organism: Protopterus annectens (assembly GCF_019279795.1). Taxonomy (NCBI): domain Eukaryota; kingdom Metazoa; phylum Chordata; order Ceratodontiformes; family Protopteridae; genus Protopterus; species Protopterus annectens. Next base: position 225,177,434 of record NC_056750.1, read on the forward strand.
CTCCCCAATATACCTACTTCCTCTACCTCACTTTCCACTCTCCCTTGAAAAAAAAAAAAAAAAAAAAGGGCAATCTGTACCCGAAAAAAAATTACGCCCCATACATAGCTTCCCATTTCACACATATGTCCATTGGACATATACACTGATAATTCTAATTGGCAGTACAACAAACTATATTATCCTCACCCCTCTCTCAGGGGTGGAAGGTTTCAAATTTCACTCCAAATCTGCAACATATGCACAGCTGTTGCTGGTAAAGAAATGGGCAGCTATGGACCTTCCCTACACCCATCCTGCACATCCCGAGCTTGTTTTCCTACTGTCTTTCCCTCTTTGTGCCCCCTTTTTCACCACTTTCCTATCTCCCCATTTTCTTTTCTTTCAAAGAAATTAGTGCAGGGGTTAGCGGGAGTAAACACTTTTAAGCAGTAGTAAGCGGGATTAAGCGAGTGTGCACATGTGTGCGCTTAGCTAAGCATCGCTAAGCGTCGAGCAAACCCACGCAAACCCACTTACAACTGCTTAAAAGTGCCTTAGTCACTCTAGGTCAGGGCCTTTGTTCTGCTCAGCAGCAAAATTAAAATTCCGTTATCAGTCTTGAACCCCAGACATTGCACACATAAGACTGCATTAAGTACCACTAAGCCACAACAGATATACAATAACATTGTGCTGCAAAAAAATTATCATTTATTACAATGAGTGAATGTAAAGGAAATATAGGAAGGCCATAACACAAAGCCTGTTCTGTGGATCTTTACCAGAAATTGTTGTGGGATTGCATTACATGAGTGTGATGTGAGAAGCAGCCAATCAAGCAGAAAATAATGTTGCAGAGTGACTTTACAACCCCCACACAGTATCATAGCAGCACAAACACTGGCATATCTGAGTAGGGCAGAGGCCATACCTCCTAACTCAGTTAACTTTCCAGGGATGTCCCTGATTGTGAAACATATTTTAGTTGTGTCCCTCAGAATCCCACAGAAAAGTACTGACGTCAGTCAGAATGGTGGGCTATTACACAATGAATACTGACAATAAATACAGTAGACACTGCTTGTATGTCATGAAAGGAGTACTAATCCATATGCACTGCTTCACTGAAGTATACACCTACTGTTCCTATTATGTGTAAGGTGTACCTCACATTCAATTACATATCCATGACACCATGCAAAGATGTATGTGACTGTTCTATAGGCCTGGCAGCGGCCCAAACACACAGGCATATAGGCTATACTGCTGTTACACACTGCAAATAGCTTTCTAAGGCACTCCCCAAGCATACCCATATGTAGGAGTATAACACAGAAATACTAATGGATGTAGCCATGAACTGGTAGCAATTGACTTTAACAATGCCATTGTAACAGTGCTGAAAACACCTGTGAGTTGCACAGACAAAGAATGACAGTGTAACGTCTGGCTACCAACTGGGTAAGTTCACAGGTGGGAACCATGCAGACAGACAACCTGCCCTGATAAACACACAGGTATACACAAATCCTGCAAGTCCAGTAAGATAATATTCACACATTAATGCATAATGCTCTCAGTATGTAAGCCCCCCCCCCCCAATTAAAAGATAATTGTGTGTTTAGGGTCTACCAACTGTGTAGGTAGGCATACTCAGTACATGAATTGTCCAGTTGTCCTGCAAACCCTGTGCTAATGTCAACAGTAAAAAACATAACCCTGCAGAAGTCAGTACATTAATATTCCCAGTATAGTCACATAAATGTTGTGTAAGCATTTGTAGTGGTGAGTAAAGCTCTACACTGATAGCTTAGTGTTGGAAGTGGCAACAGTCAGGTCTGAGTACAACATCTACATCACTGTCTACACCTCTAGCTTCATTTATAAGACATATACCAACCGTCTGACTTACACAACAGTCTCCACAGCAAACAAGCATGGGCCCCACTCTGGATATCTGAAAGGGCTATGCCTACACACCTTAGCAATTTATAACATTGGGTTGCTATGACAGTGAGTACTGCAATTACCACTCAGCAGGCTGTATGCATTTACCAAATGCTGGCCAACAATTGGTGCAGAGGGCATCACATGCACATGTGCAGATACCTATAAAAGCAGATAGGACTTGCTATCCCTACATGCAATCATTACATTGCAAATTGCACATAGCAAGCAAGAAAAAAACAAAACAAAAAAAAAAACAAGTACGTTTCAGTACACAAAAAAAAAATTACATACACAGACGGACTCGGAAGGGACATACAGGTATGTAACAGTTTGTAGTTACAGGCAGGTAGTATATGGTTATGGTTAGTACTGTTGATCCTCTGATACACGCATATGTGGTAGCAGTAGGTTTGTATGCACTGATGCCATGCATAAGTATTGCCATGGAGAAATTGTTGGGTAGCTGTGTGCAGTGGGACATGTGTAACAGTTGTAGGTCAGCAGTACATGTCAAACATCTGAACATGTTATCTATGGTCTGTACAGTACTGCATTTAATGGCAGTTTTGGGGAGTATTGCAAACACCTAGATAAACTTGGATGTCACAGAGTAAGACATGCATGATTGTCGCATAATGTGTAGCTTAGCATTGGCAACCGCTGTAGCAGGCTAGCATAGTGATGTATCATTTGCAGCTATGTATACCCTTGTATTATTACTGTATGCACACATGTGACAACTGTCCTACCTGTAGCAAGGCCCAACAGGTCATCCGTGAGATGTATGGACTTACAACATTGTGGACCTTGTGTCTGTATGGCACATACATATGTCGAGATACATTTGTGTCTGATTTCTGAGCATCTGAACATGTGCATAGAGCAAGGGACATACTGCAAGTGTTTGTGAAAGGCGGACATTTATATGTTGGTGCAGGTTATGTGCATATATCTATGTAGGTTGTAGTGTGTGTCAAACAAGACAGCATACAGTGCTGGCATATGACATGTGTTGTTCAAATGCTGTGGGTATGCTTTGTTAGGTATATAGTCTCCCAGATATGGGGTACTGCTCAACATATATTGGCTGAGAACACCTTCCATGCATTTTGCACAAGACTGTGCAATATCATTACATAACTGTATCCCCCTCAACCTTAGTATTATTGATATTCCCACCATGAATGGTGGACTGTATATGTGCTGATATGCATATCAATGTGTACACCAGTGGATGTTGAAATGTACGCCCCAGGTGAATGTTGTACATGTATTGCCATCCCTGTTGTTAAAAGCCCTGTACCCATGAACTAACACATAGGTGGTAGTATACTCAACACCGAAGGTGTGATAAGAGACTAAAGGACACAGGTGGACAGTAGTGTCCCTAATGATGATCACTGTGCCACACTAATCATGTAAAACAAGTACAGTCCATATGTCGTCAGTAAATTTGTATCATCCATGGAAACAGAGGTCAGGGTTCCACTCAACTCATCAGTCATAACACCCATCACAGAGTACAATGTCCCTGTTGGAATGTACCTCAGAACACATACACAGCAACAGTAGATGCCAGACACATACCTCACAGAGAGTGGTACCAGATTACAACAGATGCCCTATGCTGACTGTCTTACCAAACCAATTGTACACTGTGTTGCATACCGCCTACCCAGAGGCCACCCCTGGCCAACATACATAGCTATGGCAAACCCACAGGTGTTGGACATGCTCCATGTAAACAGATGGAACACCAGACAAGATACACACTCTACTGCCCAACACCTTGTAATGTAAAAAGCAGAACATGCTTGACTGACACATCATCATCACAGACACATACCATACTGTCAAACTAACCACCTATCAACAGCATATGAAGGTCCTCATTAGCAGTTGCCATCAATAACCATGATGATTGCATGTGAGATAGGAAACACAACCCGGTAATCACCCCTGTGGCTCTGCATGACAGGGGCACAGGAACCTACATTACATGTGTGTCATAGTGCAGGGTACCATATGTCTATGCTTCCATAGGCCCTATGGATAACAGCCTATCAGCTACCTAGGACATGATACACACACGCATGTACCTGTTGCAACACATGCTATGTGAGGTTGACTGTGTGTGATGGAGAATGTATATGTGAATGTATCAATGATGTGTATATTTGTGATAGCCTACTGGGAGTCTGTGTATACCATGGTATGTAGTGTTGTAGCTCTAATCCCATCCAAAGGGCCGTATGCTATTGTCAGGGCTGAAAATCACTTTGGCATACATTGTGATGTAGTCCCATGTTGTCGAATGGAGTGTGCCTTTGTAGGCTAAAGCAGTACATGTATGCTTATTGATTGTTAACACTAGTGAGTACAAATCATGTATGGACTGCAGTACTACCTGAAGCTGTATGTCTCAACTGCACAGTGTGGTTTATATCCACATGGCTTGGTAACACACTTTTGTTTGTTGCCTGTAGTCCACACACATCACATATCTCAGGCATGAGGTTATGCATGTGCTGACACACAGTAATGTATGGTACACAGGTAACAGTAATCTGGGTTGCCATACCCTTGTGTCTTGTAGGTACGTCTGATGTGTGTGTGTGGGTATGCCTGTAACATGTCCTCGGTGGTATGTATGTCACAGGATATAGGTGCGTATCTAGCAACATGTATAGTGTAGTACAGCAGTATGCCACCTATAGTGGTGAATGTGCACATATGTTACTGAGGGGTTTGCTATCAAGAAGTAGTGTGGTGTACTGCTAGTACCGTAACCGTACTATACATAGATTTAAATGGATGACAAATGTCTGTATGCATTAGCTTCATATACACCTCCTGTGGTTAGGTGTTGCATTGTGTCACATACAATGTGCCATGTACTGTTGTATTGTCCTACATACTGGTTTCGCTTTGTGACTGTGCAGAACATGGTTTTGTATTTAGCATGTGCCAGGCAGTTGTGGTCTTAGCAGTCATATGTGTTATTAAAAGTGTGTATCTGCTGACAGCCAGTAGTTTGCTATATATGGCATTTCAATGATGTCTGTACATTAGAATGTTGAGTGTGCAATGTCTTTTTCACAATTACTGTTTAATTGTCTTCCAGTGTTATGGCACATAACCAAAAACCATCATATACCCCTGAGGAGGAGGAGGATGTCATCAGAGAAGCACTCATCCAACATTACAATCTACTGTTTTCAAGATCCTGCCAGGACCATCATGGTCGCACTGCACTGTGGCAGGATGTTGTCCATCGAGTGAATGATGTAGGCATGCATAACTGGACTTATGAGCAGGTACGCCATCACTGCAGTGATTTAATCAGACATGTCCGGCAGCATGCCTCCGATGTCCCCAGGCAACAGCTTGCCACAGGTGGGGGTGCTGCCACACATCCCCTCCTCTCCAGAGTGGAAGAGCTGCTCCTCAACATGGTGGCTCCTGGGCAACCATTACAACAAACCTGTGTCATCATGGAGGCCGGAGTCACCCAGCACAGCGATAACGAGCATACAGGTAACATGGCATATCCGTAGACCACTGTTATCCAAGGTGTTGTAATATGCATTAATCAAATGTGTACTGTGTATGCAGAATATGTGGTGCCTGGTGTCATGCAATACTGATAATTTGGGACATTATCTGTATGTGACTGTCACCCCATGTACTACTGTATACTTGCAGACTCATAGCAGCAATGCCATAGTTGTTGATACTGACATACTGTCTCATATCCTTGCAGGTCCCTCTGGTGTGACAGCAAGACATGAGACCCATGCTGGTGAGTGGGCTACAGTCAATTTAGCATATAACATCTGCATGTCATAGGAGAGTTGTAGGCCATATACACATATTAAACACCTACGCATAGTGCATACTCTGCATGTACTCTGTGTGACTATGCACTTCACAATGACATGAGTAGCTGACTCATACACATGTAACACACAGAACATCACAAACAAGTGGGGTACACTGTAGGGGACATTGTATAGTCATCGTCAATACACATGCACACAACATACACCATTTTGTCATATGCAGTATGTGTTAATATGATACACATGGGGTATGTAGACACCTGCTGTAAGGTCGTACTCTAGTATCCCATATGTCATCAACACAGCACACATACTATACCTGCGGGTAGAGCCCTATCATGAGGCAGTGTGACATGCGTCAACACACAACACAGTCATGTTAGGCAATGTTCCCTACTAAACACCTGACATGCCCATGCAATGACTCTCTGTGAACTGTTTAAAGTAGCCTAAGTGGTGCAGGTCAGGTACAGCAAGATAGTTGCCAGTGTGACATGCATCAGTGTCCTTGAGTGACCACATGTTGCTGCCTGATGATGGCTCATGGTACTACACTACATCCAGTTACAGTACCTGCAGTACTACACATAGCATTCATCATTAGACACCTGACAGTTGTATGCATCTGGACATGGTTTGTATACCTATGAGTGATGGTGCACATGACATTGGAAAGTGTTTCAGACTTGCAGTGCAATGTTGTGTCCATGTACACATTGTTTACCAGGGTGAGGGCAATTAGTGAACAACACACATGCATCAACGACATGTATACTGTTAACTACAAGGACTCTCTACACTCACACTGCATGCTGTCGAGCAACACACATCCAGCATGCTGACACGTGTGAGAGGACTCTTTGTATTGTGATACTGTACTCCACCATCAACCACTAACGACTATGTTCCATATTGCTGTTGGTGTGTGTGTGTCAGCTTGAATGTGTAGTGTATTAGTGTGGATGTGTTCATGTGTGCATGTGTGCATGTGTGCATGTGTGCATATGTTCATGTGTTCATGTGTTCATGTGTGCATGTGTGCATGTGTTCATGCATGCATGTGTTCATGTGTACATGTGTGCATGTGTGCATGTGTTCATGTGTGCATGTGTGCATGTGTGCAAACATCCTGTACAGATGGTAAAGTGTGCTTCCAGTCTCCCTCTCACAGGTGCTGAGGTAATGTTGGATGGGTGCAGCGGGGTACCTGAGGTCACTGCCACTAATAGTGACCATGATGATACATGTGTAATGGCACAGGCATGTTTGACAGGGTCTGTTGGTGGTCCACCAATTGACAGTACACAGCTTTCCACCCCATCTATGTGCACATATGTACTGCCATTACATCCCTCGACACCAATGGCCTTAGGTGAGGAACATAATATGGTAGGCATTGACTGGGAAAGTGTGGTATTCATGGAACATGCAACCCCACACAGCAGCCATTCCCAGACACATGGAATGGTACCACATAGGCATATGTCCAGGGGTTCTCGTGGGAGCATCGCTGGGTGTAATGCCCCTGGTAGGCGTGCCCGCACAGGTCTCACAAACTCAGGTATGTTCCGGGCTGTGATGCAAGCACAGGCACGTATGGAACGGTACACCAGGCAGGGACTAAGGGTGCAGAGGGCTCATAACACTGCGATCAATGACAGTTTCCGTGACCTTGCCTGTGCCATCCGCAATTACACCGATGTCATTGATAGACGTTGGGGGGAGACACTAGATGTCTTCCGCAATGTTATGTCCATGTGCCAGGACAGTGCAGGATGGCTGGGACATCGATGTGGATGTATGCCAGCAACATCCTCAGCTGGTAGCCGACGTGGACAGCAACCAAGTGCCAGCCACTCCCGTAGTTCCAGTACCAGCCCTAGCAATGTTGTGGCTTGGTTGTCAGTAGACCGTCCGAGATGACCACGTGCACATGGCTCTGGCCAGTCCCAGCAGGGACATGGGTCCAGTCAACATCCCTCTGCCTCTGATGATAGTACTCAGTCTGGCTTAGTACCCGATACAGTCCGTGTCACCCCTGGCAAGCACAGGTACTGTGTCTGTGGCCAGAGACAGTGATCTGTACAGCCTGGCAGGTACAGTCAGTGGCTGTTCCACAAACTCCCATAATTGGCAGCCACAAGGGGGTACTGTGTGCATGCAGACACACCCACATACTACCAACACATAGGGCTAACACATACACACACATCACATCAACACTGACCCATACTGTACTGTTGTCCCTCACACACACACACACACACACACACACACACACACACACACACACACACACACACACACACATACATGTTGATTGGCTGGGTCATTTTCAGGCTCTGGAAAACAACCATACACCCTGTGCATATGATAAAACTGTGCCACCTCCTGTCATCTGTGACATTGATGCAGGAAAAGGATAACACGGTGCTGATGCAAAGGGTGACCTACTAGCAGTGTAGCAATGTTAGCATGTTGTGAGCAGTAATGGATAATTATATCCTTGTAGGTGTATCTGAGCAGGCATGATGCATCCCAGCAGTGATTATCAATTTTGTTTTGTATACACCAGTGGTAATACCAAACATGGATTGTCCACACATGTGACAGTTGGCTGATGTGTGTGGTACTGGCAGCATGTGTTGTTGAGTGGATGTAACATCTATGATGTGTGCTGTACAGATTACAAGGTGTACATTTATGAACATGTTGGAGGTGCACTGTTTGCATGTATGTGCATGGTGGGCACATGTAAAGGGTGACATGCCCTCTACTACACAGTGTTAATACTTCACATTTCCTATTGGTGTCCAATATGCATGTCACTACATATGTGTCACAACTTGGGTACACATGTGTGTATGACATAGTATGACACTATGCTGTGGGTGATAGTGTTGATATCAGTCATTGGTTAGCATTCTGGTAGTGTACATAACCTCAACAGCCTGATTTTAACAAATCGTTACATGATGTCTTGACATCTTGACAACTGACACACAGCTGTAGGATACACAGTAGCATTAGAATCATTCTGGTTTTGTACTATACCATTTACCAGTGGTATTGACCACCACACATTCCCGTGACCACTCCTGTTTGCCATGTGTCCATCCTAGATACACGCAGACACACTAGGGATATGTACATCCACATCTGGTGATGCATACAGTGGCCTACAAAGCATTCCCCGGATTAGACATCTGTCTTCCATGAGGGTATCATACAGACACATACCTGTTGACAAACATTTGCTACACATAGTTTCCTGATTGTACCACATTGGTAGTAGCACACAGCGTGTAGCAGGGATACCGATGTGTACAGACAGCCACATGTGATTTCATCTGTCCTTTGATATCCACATCCCCAAGGCTATGCTGATGTCCCTCAGTGTATCACATAAGTAATAAGGTGTCTGTATGCATATACACGGGTTTGTTGTACACCTACCATGAATGGCCATTATTGACAGACTGTGTTGTGTTTGGGCATGTCTGTCATATGCCACAGGCATACACCCGCACTCACACTATTGTATCACAACTGTCATGTGTGTGTGTGACACAGATGACCTAGTGCACAGCTCACTACAGTGGCTGGACCTGTCACATGCATACATACATATGTGAGCTACGGTCCAAGAAGCAGCAGCAAAAAATGTCAATGGTGACAGATGTAGTTGTGTTGACAGCAGGCTTCACACCTATGATGTGAATGAGGTCACATGTACATATATGTCTTGTCCACACAGTTACCAATTTAGGTAACATGTACATATGTGTATTTGCCACACAGATACCAGCAGTGTGCAATGCACATACTGTTGTTTTACTGATATGTCATACAGTAGTAGTAGCAAAACACACAACACTTTGCTCAACAGTGTCACACACACACACTCTCAACAATTGCAGGATTCAAAACCCTACCTACCTATGGTCATGGTACTAGACACATATGCATTACCACTATGCGCCATATGCTTAACTGGGTGTTTTCATTTCCACTGCTGGTTTTGTGGGATACTAACATCATCAAACCAGCAAAAGGGGTATTCACCTCTTTCAATGTGTTTTCACATTCTCAAAAAGGCCACTCCTCTCAGAGGATTACACACACTCTCAGCATTTATAGGATTCAAACCCGTACCTAACTATGTCATGATGCTAGTAAGATACACATTAAGACGATGCACTATATGCTTTCCTGAGTGTTTTAATCTCCACTGCTGTATTTGTGGGATACTGACATCATCACACTTGGCAAAGAGGTATTCACCACTCCTAATGTGTTTCCACAGTCTTCAAAAAGGCCACCCATCTCAAAGGCAATCCTGCACACTCAGGATTCAAACTCCTACTTACCTATGTTATGACACTAGGGAGATACGCATTAACATGACACGCTATTTGCTTCACTGGGTGCATTTATTTCCAATGCTCTATTTGTAGGATGCTGACATCATCACACTTGGCAAAGAGGTATTCACCACTCCTAATGTGTTTCCACGGTCTCCAAAAAGGCCACTCCTCTCAAAGGCAATCTCACATGCACACATTCACACTCAGCATTTGCAAGATTCAAACCCCTACCTAACTATGTTATGACACTAGTGAGATACATATTAACACGACACGCTATTTGCTTTACTGGGAGCATTTATTTCCAAAGCTCTATTTGTAGGATGCTGACATCATCACACTTGGCAAAGAGGTATTCACCACTCCTAATGTGTTTCCACAGTCTCCAAAAAGGCCACTCCCCTCAAAGCCAATCTCACACACACACACTCAGGAATTGTAGGATTCAAACACCTACCAAACTATGTTATGATACTAGTGATATATGCATTAACACAACACACTATATGCTTTACTATGTGGTTTCTATTCACATGCTATATTTGTAGGTCGCTGACATCATCAGACTGGACATGGTAATGCGTGTGCACTTAGTGTTATGCAATCCCAGGAATGAACCTTGTGGGTCAGCAGGTGTGAACATCTTGAACAGGAATACACAATTCGTAGCTTGTGTGATCTATCTGTGGACAAATTACCATTCCTTCATATGACAATACATATTCATGCACGGATTGTAGGTTTTGTGGATACAACATGTGTCTGTGATGTTGGTTAAGGGCTATTCAAAGTCTATGTGGGACCTGTGTTGCTCCTGTCAGTGATGTATGTCCTGGGTGGCTGCCTTGCAAGATATCTAACAGGTTTGGGGAACATGATGTGCTCATTAACATACCACAGATGTTTGGGTTGTGTGTTTGTCGGTTTACAATATCTCTGTTCCTGACTGCAATCATGATGGACTCCGTGGACTAGCATTTCGTACTTCGTAGGCTTATAGGAATATAGTTCCCATGGTGTGTTGTGCACCAACACTTGTGGGGTGTGCCACATGTTGCTGTAACACATTCAACGGTGTAAGATCCTGTAGAGAGTGTGAGGCTCAACAGACTGTTCGGGTGCAGTGTCTGTTTGTCCTGTTGTTCACTTATGACACATATGGGGAAACAATGTTATCCACATGATGGGATTCATTTGGCATTGGGAGGACCAGTTTACACATTCTACATGTGATATCTCCTGGTATGATGTTAGGGCCTTTTGTCACTGGGAGGTGGGTATGTATGTATGGGCCTGTCTGACAGGATGTCGACATTGTCAGTCAGGTACAGTTGACCCTAACTCAGGACATATATGACTGTACATCGATATTTCTGACATAGCTGAAGGAGGTGTAATGTTTCTGTCTGTACTCCTTTGCAGATTATCTTTCCACAGCAACAGCAAACCTGAACACTAAACCCCTGTTATACTCTTTTACACACTTGACACACTACTGATCCTTTGTGATCAGTCGACAGTGTATGTCATCATTATATCCTGGCATGTCCAAAGGTCGGTTTCGTGTGTACTCTCCAGTCCAGATGGTGCATATTGGAATTTTGACACATTGTTACAGCTGCTTTATGTACACAGGGAACACTGTCCTCCTACCAACAAACTCAGATATATGTGAGAGGTGCAGCTGTATAGACAGACAGGAGGCTAAGCTCTCCCAAGCCATGACTGGCACAGTCTATCTGGTGGTGAAGGTAACCACACACACCACAAATACAGTCGCACATGGACCGATGACAACAGCAAACCATATACATTGACACACAAAGACATACTTGGAGCATCTAAATATACTCTACCTAAGCAGCAGAGACGTCCAAAGCAGACAAACAAAAAACTGCTAACACACAACCATACACACATATCACATAGTTCACAAAGTCATTGTGCCACACAGTCACTGCCCTTAGGCCTACACAACACACCTCATACACTTGTATTAGGTGACTACACTTGTCGGTCACACTGACATCCCACTCACCAGGCTGAACAAGGTGAAGGTCATTTTGTGCTGTGTGTCGGGTGCCAGGATATGCCACATGACACATGCACTGTTGTCAGTCCACTGCAAGTACAAATATGGCTCCATCATTGACCATGCTGGTGTGTAAACCCTCAGACGTTCCTCCCTGGACTACATGACAAGAGACATAGAGGAGCTCTCTGATCATGTAGCCCAGGCCAGTATGACCCTGACCTTGTGTAGCATCTTACCCTCACCAAGTACTATGTCACAGTATACAGATGAAATTATCACTTTTAACAGTTGCCTAACATATTGTTGTCATTCACAGGGGATCCAGTGTCTGTCAGCCTGGGATTACATGCTCAACATGCCACGTACATTTGCTATGGATGCCATGCACCTGTCAAACCTAGGCTTTCACAGACTGCCTTAGGCTCTTGACACACACATAGTGGCTGTTTGAAGCGAGGGTCAAAAGACATAACCACAGCCATAGACGTTACACGGTACAGGAAACGGAGAGTGATGGTGCTCAACAACTGATGTCTAACCCTCAGAATGCATGCACTCAAGACTCACATCAGTATGGAATCTGTAGATATATGTGCAGTAACAAACACCTGGTTCAGGCTCACAAAAGCATAGCAGCACTAACAGGTTTTACGTCATACCATGGTTTTCAGACACAAGACACAAGACTCAGACCGGACAACAACAATAGGGGGGTATCCATATACATCATTCATTCACACACCTCCAGGTTGGTAGCAGTGCACAAATCATTGGGAAACGTACATGTGCAACTGAAAGTGGGCAAAACTGCATTTCAGTTTGAAGACTGTTACAGACCACACTCCCAAACTTGGGCACAGCCCTTGTTATTCCTGGGAACACTGGGGAATGTGAAGGTCTTACCAAACACCATTATATTGTGTGACTTCAAATGCACAAACATTGACTGGGTATACTACTCAAGCACTGACACACTCGCACAACAGTTGCTAGGATTGTTACACTCAAATGCTATGGCAGACCTGGTCACCACACCCATAGGGGGTTAAAACATGTGGGACATGATCATCACCCACATGGGGACTCTATGTTCCACAACAGAGGTATACCTGTCATTGTTAAGGTCGGAACATACATTCATCTCACTAGACATACATATCCCATACACACACACATCCTATGTGAGCAAACGTCACACTTGTACAAACTGAGGTGGTATCCCTCAATGACCCTGGGACAGTGTTAATTATGGCTCAGACCACTTCATACTTTACAAGCCAATTCTAGGACAACTACTGGAATGCATGGATCATGCTATCCCAGATAACTACAAGACTCACTCCTTCAAAGGCAGGGGACCTGTCTACTGGACCACGGCCATTACTGAGCTATACAGGGACAGAAGGAGGCTACTACATTATAGAGCACAATCACAATTAGGAAGGCATCTCTGATCAGTACTATGGTATAGCTACGATCACTTGTTGATTCATCTAAGGGCCACTTCTAACGGACACTTGCAACAGACACTATGGACAATCACAAGGCCTTATTTAGTTATGTCAGGGACCTGGGTGGGAACTTACAGATATGCTGTGAGTTACTACATAATTACAAATGATACAGTGAACCCACTGACATTGCGAACATCCTGGACAACAGGTTCAGTGGGAATGTTTCCCCACCATCCCCCCTGCAGTGCACATATCCATCACAACAGGGTGTAGCCTCCCTGACATCACAGATGAACATGTGTGTGCTGTCCTCTCCATAGCAGACAACACAGCATCAGTGGGACCAGATGGTGTCCCGGACTGTGGCATACACGAGATTCATGACAAACTTCACACTCACATTATGTCACTGTTCAGTATACAGCTACGTTGTACCTGCTCCACAGTGCTGGTGCCACAGGGGACCCTGGACATTATCCCAATATATGCCTAACTATACTGGTCTGCTATGCTATGGAGTGTATCATCATGGAACACATACACATACACATACACATTGTGAACGTACAGACACTGGATCCTACACAATTTGGTTTTGTTGTGGGCATATCTTGCCTCTTGCAGCTGTTTGATGTCTTTAAACAGTTAACAGGTCCATAGACGTACACAGGGTTGTCCACACAGCCTACCTGGAGCTCGCCCACCAGTTCTACACAATACCCCACTTGGCCTTTATACATTAGATCACCGAATTCAATATCTACACATATGTCGCAAGATGGATTGCTAACTGGATCATGGATAGCACACACATGGTCAGTATTGCAGGTGCCACGTCTGACTATACACCAGTTACACGTGGCATCCTGCAGGGCTCAGTCCTGGGACCTCTCTTGTTCTGTATATATATTTCTGATACATACTGGCTAACACAGGAGGAATATGGATGACCATGTTTGCAGATGACTGCAAACTGTGTGCCATAATCGACTCCACAGCTGGCACAAACATCCTCAGAAAGGGTCTCACAGAGATGGATGACTGGTGCCAGAGCCATGGTCTACAGCTACCTTCCTTTAGATGCATAGTCATCACCTTTGGTAGTAACATAGTGCACACACATTACCACATAGGTGATGATACATCATGTACAGTGTGTGTGATTTGTGATTAGGGGACATGAATACTTAGTACTCTCTCCTTTGACATTCACGTTGCCAATGTTGTTGGACACACCTTCTATTTAGCCAACCTTATCCCATACGGTTTTACATCCAGATATAGTGGGGTCATTGTGACCCTATAGTCATCAGGCACATGCTTGGATACAATGCCCCATTTTGGATGTACCTTACTCAACACCTGCAGCAACTGGAATGTACACAGATTTACATAACCAAGTGGATCTAGGGACTCACACAGATGGTATGCACAGTTTGGCTATGGTGACCCCAGCTCTCCTCAGTTGCTTACTGCCTACTTGGATGCAGTCTGTGCCTTTTGTTTGAAGCCATATCCATCATAGCATTGATGGACATGCTCCACATGACAATATCAAAATCCGTTACAGCTACATACTCCAGGGACAGGTACGTGAGCAATGATGTTAATAGAACATGCTGGAGGTGCATATTACCATCACAGAGGCTCCACTCACTCGGGAATGTGATCACAGTCCCACATACGCACAGACCCAGGCTGACCACCTACAGGTGACATCTTCACAGATGGATGGGTGATCGTATGTTTAGCCCTGGGATATGTTATGGGTCCTTGCTAGACAGAGGCAGAATGAAATGAACATATGTGAGATATCTTGTGTGACCTACTATTAACAGGCACAGTCTACTGATCTAGCAGGGTTGCAAAATACAAACACACTGTGGCTAGGCTTCTACATACCCTAGGGCAGATAGCCTAGTGTCAACCTCTGAACCTATGCTAATGTTCGGGATGCACATTGTTCAGTGATGGTACTGATTGCAGGTTTTGTTTCTTCTTTGCTTTACTACTTCCTATGAACAACCTAGATTTCTGCATAACATATTTGATTGTGACAGGATTTCAAAATATTATATTGCGTCTGTTGTCATATCACTGTGTGTACATGGCAGATTGGTGAATAGTGCGAGGTTCCTGGGTTGACACATGCAAATGAGGGATATGTGTGGCCCACTGCTGTACTCAAACTTGCCCTAAGTGTGTGAGCATGCCCAGTTCAGACTTTCAGTGTTTTGTTGCCTGACATTTGTCTCATATAAGTGTGTGAGCATGCCCAGTGTGACCTTGCAGTATGTTGCTGTCTGAGGTCCACTACATTTGTTGATGTGTGTGAACATTACCAATATTAACATTTATACTATATGTGTGTTGAATATCAGGTTCTATTATTACTGCAGGCCTCACCTTTGTGTCTTAACTCGACAGGGATTATGCTATGCCTGCAAGGTTTCCATGAGATACTTAGCATTGACTTATCAACATTTTTTCATACAAGCTGACCATTGACATGCTGTCATGGTTTAGTGGTTCTGTACTATGACTGTAGTGCAGTGTATCCTGGGTTCGAGGACTGTCACTGCTTCATATTTTCATACATGCCAGAACAGACTGCTTCAAGAAAAGTGAAGCAAATATAAATATGTTAACCTGCTTTTGCTGAACTATACCCACATTTGACCAGACTTGCACAACATTGCTCAATGTTGCCCAACATTGCTGGACAGTGCACAATATTGCTGAACATTGCCTGTAGTAGTGCTCCTTAGTGTGTGCAATTTATTTTACATATACTAAATAGTGGTGAGAGCTGTTTAGCAGTGCTTTATATTGCTTAACACATAGCAACCATGCTTCAGGTGGTGCTGCAGGGCTGCCTATGTCAGATGCACATTTTACACTCCCTATACATGTTTGTTAACAGGTAGTGTCAAGTTAGGCATCCCTTTTACTATATGTGCGAGTCAGAGAGAGGTATAATTTCCAGGGTTCCTACTGAGCCAGTGTATATGCTATGTGTTGCCTCTTTGCCAAGTCTAAAGCATACTGGGCACACCTCCTTCTGCCTACTGGGGCAGGCTCAGGTTGTTCCTCCTCTGAGTCACGCTCTGCCTGTGATGGCCTTGGCAATGGTGGGGGGCTGTTGTGCCCGGCCCTATGCTGCTCCTGCTGCAGCTGTTTTCGCAGGATCATATTGTGTAGCATAGCACATACCATGACTATTTTGGTACATGTAGTTGGTGAGTACTGCAAGACTCCACCAGATGTGTCTAGGCACCAGAAACGTGACTTGAGCAGTCCAAACACATGCTCGATTACATTTCGTGTTTGTGCGTGTGCCTCATTATGGCATTCCTTTTCAGGTGTGTGTGCATTTCTGATGGGTGTCATCAGCCACGGCTCGAGTGCATATCCAGCATCCCCCACTAGGTTACCATGAGGGATGTCCCCATTGGCAAATGTCTGGTACAGCTGCGTCAGATGCCAGATATGGGAGTCATGGTAGCTTCCAGGGCAGCCAGCACACACATTCATTATTATGTCCTGGGCATCACACATGACCTGGCAGTTGATGGAGGGGTAACCCTTGCGGTTGAAGTAGACCCTACCCCACTCACTGGCTGGTGCTTTGATGCGTATGTGTGTGCAGTCTATTGCACCCACTACCTCAGGGTATTCCGCTATTTGATGGAAGAGACGCATATTGCTGGCCAATACCTCACAGGAATTGGGGAAATATACATGATCACCAATATGTGCTGACATGGCATCCAGGAACTGGTGCAGTACCCTGGATGCTGATGCCTGTGATATCCCCATCATATCACCAGTTGGTCTCTGGAAGGTACCTGTTGCTAATATTCTTAGGCCAACACATACCTTAGTTTACACTGGGATGGGTTCCTCTCTGTTGGTTTGTGTGTGAGGCGTGGCCTGCACAGCTCAACAATTTGCTGCAAGAGGTCTCTGTCCACTCTATAGCGCTCCACTATCTCCAGCTCATGTAGCCCCTGGTAGGTAACCCTGGGCCTGCACACTCTTCTCCGTCTTCTCACTGTGGGTTATCCAGCAGCATTTGCATTATCACCACCCTCAGCATGTTGCATATGTTGCCTTATAACAGCAATGGCAGCCCCTAACATTTTATTGTCTCAGTGAAGTCTTTTCAGTTTTCACTTCTATTAGCTTACTGCAGTGTTGCAGTGTCTCTTCAGAGAAACATAATGGACTGCTGTTTGCAGAATTTTAAGTGCTGGGCTGGGCTAGTGTTCTGCCTGGGTAATTGCCGGATTCTGATTGTTTTCACCTGCTAGCTCTGCTAGTACTCCCTGATAACTTCCACTATTTGGTGTGCTTCCTTTTTCCTTACTGTTTCCTCGGGGGGGGGGGGTGAGCGCTACGCACACAAGCGCAAACACACGCACACCAGCTCACACGCGCGCACACATGCTTGCACAGACTAAAACTTGCTTATTCTTGTTAAAACGCATGCACACCAGCACAATCGCACTTACAACTGTTTACACAGCCTTACATATGCTTACTCAAGCCTACACATGCGCACACACACTTACACGTGCACACACTGTCTTACTCGGGTTTACTGGTGCGCGCATGCACGCTCAGCAAGAAACTTTGGTGTTATCCACAGCATACACCTTCGATTTCTTGACTTTACCTGGCCTACCTGTTGACACACCTCTTTCACTATTATGTAAACGTAAGCTGACACATGTCACTCTGCTCTAATGAGCTTCACTCCTTTCATACATACTCCCCTCATGATGTCACCTATCTTCTACTCTGTTACTCCCCTTATCCTACTCCTACACTCCACTGACTGTGCTCATTTGCTATGTAAACTTGCAATTCACTATCATAACTCTCATTTGCATAGGATTGCCTACTAATGCTTAGTTACATCTCTTAGACTGAGCTTCCCCCCTTAGCAACCTCTACTCTGTGACCATGTTGTCTTCAGCCTGCCATTCCCTTGAATTGTAAATTCATTTTAGCTATAAAATCCACATTTGTGGATCTTAATTATTAATTTTCTGCTTTTTAGGGCGCAGTACGTTTGCGCGGTGCTGCACTACGGTTAAACCCCGGAGATCGGGATAAAAAAAAAAGTTATTTTATTTTTAATTTGCATCACTTCCCATTGCCAATGGCTGTATTTTTGGCCATTGGCATGCTTCCTCCTGTGAATGCATGCTTTTTTTCCAGCTGACACGGCTCTGTTTTTCTATTTGCAGAACCGTACTCAGTTATCAACTGAGTACATTTCTGCAAATAACACTACTCCTACTCGAACAGGTTCGGGTTTCCTGGATCGCAAATTTACCTCATTTGTATGGCTTTTGCCTGCAATTGAGGTAATTTGCATATCCCAGCCCTGTCCGTGTAGGACTAGTTTGGAGAGCTCAGTTGCACGCCCCTACCGGCTGTTCCTGGATTGCTCA
This sequence comes from Protopterus annectens, assembly GCF_019279795.1. NCBI lineage: Eukaryota > Metazoa > Chordata > Ceratodontiformes > Protopteridae > Protopterus > Protopterus annectens. The sequence goes on from NC_056750.1 coordinate 225,196,526, forward strand.
GCGGACATGTTGGCTGCATGGAGTCTTACTCTACTCTAAGACTCCGTGCAAGCCTTTGTGAATCTGGCCCATTCTCTCCATCAGTGAACTGAAATAACCACATTGTGAATGTAAATGTCAGATTGCTATAAGTACATCATAAATGTAAATTTAGACTTCCCAGGTTTTGCACTTCCCAAAGCATTTAATTGTTTGTCTGTCTGTGTACTCCTTTTATATATTCCATGTATTTGTTCTTTTGTATGGCTTCTATAATTTATAACTGGAGCTTTTCTCCCCAGTTCTCTGCTGAAAAAGGACCTGTGTCCAGTCAGACTTTCCTGGTAAACAAATGTAAAAATAAAAATAAAATAACTGGGAGCAGAGTAAAGGATGGTTCATGTAAAAATAAATGAGCGTATTACTTTATTTATTTTGAGGATGTTCTCATTGCTGTAATACTGAGACAGTATTTACTGATGAAAAATATTATGCCTTTTGGAGGCAACAAATAATGGATTTTAGCAAACTTGCATGCAGTCATATAAATGAATGCCACCTATACTCAGGAAATGGGAAAGTTGAGTTCCTGATGGAGACTCTTTCACAAACAAAAGCTTCAGTTTGCCTTCCTCGTTAACATAGTCATTCCTTTTACATAAGAGACCACTGTGTGAATTCTTGACTTGCAGTTGTTACATCTTTTCATCTTGACTCACAAAAAAAGTTTCAGTTTATCCTGGCAATTACTGCAAAGGATTAAGGCTATGAGCTGTTAGTGATCTACTTTCTGTGGCACAGTGTTTGATTCTCTCAGCCTTTATTTGCCAGTTGTATGACCTTAAGAAAGTCACTTAATGAGGCAGTGCTTTGGGGCAATTGGGAATTTCATCTAGATTCTTTAATGGTCTTCTTGACTGCATACCTATGAACCTATTAAAAAAAGCCAGTTGGCTTCCCAGAGCATTTAAAAAAATAGTATCAATAAAAAATGCTAAAATGTTTACAGGAATATTTGTGTGTGTTTATGAGCTCTATCATAATAATAGTATCATTAAATATCTGTAGTTCTGATTTTTAATATGAACTTATAAGTACCAGTTTAAGGCACGTGCAAATAATAATATAAGTAATGCATGGAGTGATGTGACTCTATTATGTTATAGGGGAAAACACAAACTTGTTAAGCACTTCCCTAGCACAAGACCTAATCATAACTATGCTTAGAGGTACTTAACATAAGTTTGTTAAGGATACCCCAAGCATTGTTAAGATCAAGTCTCACCTGGATCTAGCAGTGGACAGTTCTAGCCAGCAAAGAACAGTGTCAAAAATTAAAATAACTCTTAAAAGCCATTAGAAACTCACTCTGATGTATTTATAAATAGAACATGGAGACCAGAATGAAGTGTCTACAAGCTTTTGAATTCTGTTTTACTTTCTTCTAGAGAAGACCTTTATTTCTGCCTGCTGTACCTTTCAACTGTCCCAGATTGTGCAGAACATTCCTGATTTTGCCTCATAGTTTTTGTCATGTCCCATAAAAATGTTTGATTTTCTGGTAAATCACTGAAGATTACAGTCAGTAAATAATGCTATTCGTTCAAATTACTTGTTCTGATCATTTGGAAAATGCATGTAGCTGCAAATCCTGTTATTCCATTGACTTTTTAAGAAAATTTGAGCAATATTTAAAAACTGTCCCTGATTTTGATGCTTTGTCCCCCCCACCCCAAGAATTCTTAAGCAAAGACGTTGACAAGTAAGGTGCTGCTTGTTTGACAGCAGTCCTTAAGTGCTTTACTGGCTTCCGTGGTCAGTAAAACACTCTGTGTAGCACTTATTTCTTTCTTTTTTTCTTTTTTCTGTAGCAGACAAAGCTCTAAAGACTACAAGGATTTATGATCATGTCTTCAATCATTACCCTCTTTTATGTGTTGTCAACATGGTTGTCAAGATTCACCACTCAAGCTTTGGTCTTGAGATGAATTTCTTGGAATCAATGTCTCAAACCCTTATTAAACTGGTTATGATCAGAGAAGTGATCACAATCCTCTATGTTACAAGGTAGTGTGACGAGGAGACTAAGATTTTTCTGGACATCCTCCATAAGCAGCAAAAATGGAGAATCCTGCAGGGGGACGATGCTAGATTACAGTATAAGGCTGATGTCAGGAATAGTTTGGCCACAGCTGTTAACCATGCTACTAGCATCCATTTCATGGTAGAAAAGGGCCATCACCACTATATTGACTTAAGTTACCAAATGTCTGAGCTCCTGGGCCGATGTAAGGCTGACATTTTGTCACAATTACCATCTCAGCACTGTAAGCATATTGTCTTAACTCATAACATACACATCACCATCAAATGTGTCATTAAAGCCTTTTAATATCTCCAGACATTGAACAGATCAAAAAGAACTGGGAGATGTATAGGGACAGACTGGAGTGCCTGAAAGAGCATAAGGTAAGTATAGGCTTCTATTGTGAAGGATGTGTTTGTTTACATTGTGACAGTATCAATAAAAATGGTAAATTAAATTTATAGAGCAGGACAGCATTTGTCAGTACTGGCATTCCTTTCTGGAATTAGTAAGACTCTATGAAAATATTTTTGATTCTACATGCCACCACCATTTGCATAGCTAGAGAAGTGTCCTGTTAAGTCTATGTAATAAAAGATATAGGCATAAAGGTTAAAAAAATGAATTATGGTCACAACGTTGTGTTCTTTTTAGAAAATTGTGCAGTTTGCCAATGAAATACAGAAATATTGTCTGAATATGCCAGTGAAGTAGTTGTTCTTCTACATACTGTGCTGATTTACTCACTTTCGAATATATTACAGAATACTACGGTTTGCATTCTAAATGTATAGCTCATCTCCATTTTCTGCCATTCCACAGCACAACCACTGCCTTCCTATCTTTTACACATAAAGTAGCAAAGTCTAGAGATAATAACCGACTCATATCCTGTCTTTTCCTTGACCTCTCCAAAGCCTTTGACACTGTCTCTCACCCTGTTTTTCTATCTAAACATGCTAACCTCAATCACTCCCCTCCTTCAATTGAATGGTTCACTAGTTACCTTTCTAATAGACAACAATCTGTCAGATGGCTCTCCTCTTGCTCCCCCTCTCTTCCAGTCACATCTGGTGTACCCCAGGTTCCATCCTGGGTCTCCTCCTGTTTAACATTTTCACAAATGATCTTCATACATCTTGTAAATAATCCTCCATAGTACAATGCACTGACAATTCCACACTCATCTCCATTTCCAATACATCTCAAATCTCCATGCACTGACTCAAGATGCCTTTTTATCCACTGAAAAATGGCTTTCTGATAATAAACTCAACTTAAATCCAAAAAAAACCCAAACTCCTGATCTTTCTCCCTCGCTCACTTGCTCAACATAAATCTACCTTTCTCATCACATTCTCCAACAAGACCCTCATACAATCTGAGCCCCTGACTATGCTCCTAGGTACCATCATAGATGATGAGCTCAAATTTAACTTACATATCTTGTAAAGCATAAAAACAACCCACCAAAAACTAGGTATCCTATACCGTAATAGAAAATTTCTAACTCCCAATGCTAGACTCTCCCTGGCTCAGCCCCCCCCCCCCCAATGCCACCCCAATCCTTACTAACATACAGACTACAACCATGTCCAAACTCAAACAAACCTATAACAAGGTAGCTAGATTTGCCACAAACTCCCCTCACAACTCTCACCACTGTCTTGCACTCAACTCTCTACAATGGCTTGAATTCAGTCAACAACTCCTACTATCACAGTTACAAATCTTACACTCTATAGTATACAAACCATCTTCCTGCCCAGCCCTCTCCTCCCTGGTATCCTCCTACACCCCTACACATACTCTCCGTACCTCCAACTAACTACTTCTGGATGTCTCCCAACCCAACAAAACTGTTGGTAAATTACTCTAGCCCAAGCTTGGGACAAACTCACCTTTCACATAAGATCTATTCCCTATCCTAAACTCTTCAAAAAGGAACTAAAACCTCACCTTCTTAACACTAAAAGTTGTACTTGTCAAGCCCCTACCTAATCCACTACTATGCTGTGTGTCTTTTTCACTCCTTCTACATTGACTTTCAGCAACAAAACCTCCTAACCTTTCCCCCTCACTCTTTGTCCTACTCTAAGAATAAACCCCTAGGGTTTATTACCCCTCCAAATGTACATATACATGCACACTACTGGCTCTTCTATTTAATTCTCTCATCTCTCTGTAATCGTTTGGAAAACCAACTGAAAGCTCTGTTAAATGTTAAAAAAAATGTTATCATGTTATAGTACTTTAGCTTTTTTGTATATTAGGAACTTATGTAATATAATTTCTCTGTATTTGCCTGTAATCATTTGTTATGTAACTTGTCTGTACTGGAGCTTTTCTCCTCGGGTCTCCACTGGAAATGGGTTTTTAGCCCAGTTGGACTAACCTGGTTAACAAATGTCAAATAAATAAAATAAATAAATCTTGAGAAGTGCATACATTCATGACAAGTAAAACAACTAAAACTCAAGGTTAGAAAAATTAAGCTATTCTGACAAAATAACAATTAACCATTTCCACAGGGCATATAATGGTTATAGCTGCTTTGTTTTTGTAGCAAGAACAAGCTCAATACTGTTGAAAATCATTGCCTGGTGTGTACATGTGGGAACATGAATATATGACTTGACAACTTCATCTCAAAATAAATATTCATGATGGAAAGAGGAAATGTAAATGACACTTATTTTACTTTTTGCTGCTTGTTCTTAAAAGTGTTTAGTTCATTTATCCTGATGCATTTATTGCTGCTTGTTAGTAGCCTGATTAAATCGTAACTCTTATTCTAAGCCTCTTAGTTTTAATTTAAGCATTTGGGCATTAAACTAGTTATTTTACATACGGAAGGTTTGCAGTCTATGGTCTTGTAGCAGGGGAGGTAGCTTACACCCTTCTACATTGGGAATTGCTGGTTGAAAGCTTATTGTGTCTGTTCTAAAAGTGTCTTAGTTCTGGTTTAAGTGTTTGGGCTTCAGGCCAGTTATTTTACATTAAGAAGGTTTGCGGACTATACTCTTGTGGGAGAGAGACTAACCTCCGCCCTTCTGAGCTGGGAATTGCTGGTTGAAAGCTTATTGTGCCTTTTATTCTAGGTGTCTTTGTTCTGGTTTAAGCTCACTTAACTGGATATGCTCTGTGCTTGACATCCTTTGCCAGATGTCCAGGCTGTTTGTTTGAATCCAAGCCACCCAAAGCTAAGAACAATACATTAAGGTTAATTTGAGTTGGATTTGCTCTTTTCATCTGTATTTTACTGTTTTAGTTCATTAATTTGTGCCTTTTTGACTGTTTTTACTGTTTGTGTCTGCTTATTGCCTGCATTTGTTTTGGACTGAAATATTGCTTAGTTAGCATTGACTAGATCCAGGCTTGCCGAATCTAGCTTGTTCTTCCACTTGAACTAAAATCCAATCATCTTACATTAAGAAGGGCTCCCCTACACCCCTATGGCAGCGGAGTGAGGATATAACCTTGTCTGAGCTGGAGATTTCTGAAGGAAGGATCATTGTGTGATTTCCTATTGGCAGACTAGTTTAAAACTGTTTAATTTCATCTGTATATAAGACTCATTTGGTAATTTTGTTGGCTCAGTTAATAAGAGTGAGGAAATGCAAGGCTTAATGGTTAAAAACTAGTTTAATCAGTAATTAAAACACATAAGAGCTTTCATCCTCTCTCTTAGAAAATGTCTTTGGAATAGATACTTAATGTTACAATGTAGTTTAAAAATAGTTGGTAATCAAATTATATGACCATCACACCCCTTTTTTTAACCAATCAAGGCGAGATTAAAGCTGTGAATCAAGTTAAAATAGTGTTCATTTAAATAACAGCTGAAAAAATACTAACAGAATGATTAAAGTTATCTTCATGCTGTTTATATGATGGGCTCCATGTCCAGTAGGATTGCTGACTAAGCTAAACCGGGTATCAGAAAAGAAATTAATTAATGCACAAAGGAATGCTGTATATATTTCAGTATGCAGTAAGTACTTTCCATTAGATAATGCATCTGATTCTGTAAAGCAGAATTATATCCTTCAACTTGAGAAAACATGCAATAGATAGCATGTCATTAATCCCTGGCCAGTGGTTTGCACCCAACCGAAGCTGCCAATAAAGCTCTGGCTTTTCTACAGCTAAAGACCAGGGACCTCTACTCTGGTTGAGTTTGATGTTCTCTATTACAGCAAATTTAATACTATGTGGTGGATAATTCTGACAATATTTGAAGAGGACATCGGTCTCCTTTCCTTTTCTAATCTCATAATTATGTTCATATATTCTTTCCCTCAATCTCCTTTTAAAGGCCCTAGGGCCGTTAGCCTTGCAACCATCTATGAACCTATGAATGCATACAGAGACCACTAGACCTACTGGATAAACTCTTTGTTGTAAAATAAAGTATCTTAACTGACCAGCAAAAATAACCTCAGTGTATGTGATGGACAAAAAACAGATCCACACGAGATAATGGTAGCCATGAGCTTTCACTGGGGTCTATAATTTCCTGTTTCATGCCAATCTCATCCCAAATGCATGCTGATAAGTGAATTGGCAATTCTCCAAAATATGTGGGCAGTGGGGATGCTTCCTTTGAGAGTCTGACACCTTATTGTGGACTAATTCCAAGATTAATTCATGCCGTTTATATGATGGGCTTCATGTTCAGTAGGAGTGCTGACTAAGCTAAACCGGGTATCAGAAAAGAAATGAATTAATGCACAAAGGAATGCTGTATATATTTCAGTATGCAGTAAGTACTTTCCATTAGATAATGCATCTGATTCTGTAAAGCATAATTATATTTTTAATGACTTAAAATATGAATCATTTGATCAAGTATTGAGTCACTAAATGGGTAGAATGATTGGACTGGCATTTTTTATATTTAATTTTTTTTATTATGTGCTGTGTTTGAAGCTTCAGGCTGTTTTAATAAAGGAGTAGTAAAAAAGGTTTTTATTTACAGGTCACACAATGTTCATCCTGTGAGCAGTACAGTGCAGGCCATGTTCTGGTATTGGAGGATAATACTTAACTTTTTGCTTAAGTAATCAATGCACGCATTATATGCAAACATGAATAAGCATAACTATTGTAGAGGCCTGTTCTACACCATCCCATTATAAAAATCAGTAACACCTTTTACTTGAGAGTCATTGCTTAAAATATTAAACTTCCCTGATATTTTTATATTTTTGTGAATTTTTCATAATACATATTAATCAGTGATGTAAGCTATATGGCTGAAAAGAATCAATACAAAGGTAGAAATGATAGCTTCCTGCACCTATTTAACTGCATGGCTCACTAGGAAGAGGTTCCACAGTGTGCACTCAGGTAATCATTGTTATTTAGAGGGAAAAATGTAAGAAACTGTTTCCATGTTCTTTTACTTGCTACGTGGCAAATGAAAAAAAAAGCACTGTCATCATCAACCCCCTTCTTCCCATTATTTTCTACATGAAGTCGGGGTGTCATGTTAACTGTTGCCACCGCAATCGATTCAATGTCACACTTCGGCCTTCTTTGACACTCATGCCAGACTGTCATAGATCTTCTCTCACATATTCCATCCACCTCTTTGCTGGATGCCACCTTCATTTCCTCTTATCTTCTTCCTGTCTATCCCAAATCTTCTTCACCATATTGTTTTCTGCTTTTTTGCACATGTGCCAGAACCACAGTAATCTGTTCTCTGTGATCTTTTCTGCAATTGGAGCCACTTTGGCTTCTGCTCTTATGTCCTCATTTCTTCATCTGTTCCACAATGTTCATCCCAGCACCCTTCTCAGGCATTTCATTTCCATCACCTCTAGCTTTCTCACCTGCTCTGTCTTTACTGCCTAGGGTTCTATACCATACAGCAGTACTGGTTGCACCACTGTTTTACACCTTACTTTTCAGCTTCTTTCGCATTCTTCTGTCATACAGTACACCTGACACTCTATGCCAGTTCCCTCTGACTCTAGTTTTGACCTCTTCATTCAGATTTACCTTCTCCTCAACCACAGCTGCCAGACACTTGAAACTGTTAACCCATCTCACTATCTCCCCTTTTATCTCAGTTCCCAGCTTCTTTGGATTTCCTCAATTTTCTGTCATTACCAATGTCTTATCTGCACTTAGTTTCATACCACGTATCTTCAGTTTTGCATTCCATTCCCTATCCTTTGCTGAAGTTCTTGCTCACAGTCTGCCTGTGATGCCACATTACCTGCATACAGCATCTTTGTTGCTCTCTCCCTCCAACCTGTTTGCTAATCTAGTCCATCACTAGTATGAACAGCTGTGGACTCAAAGCTGAACCCTGGTGCACACCCACTCCCACTGGGAACTCCTCTGTAAAACCAAAAACTGTTGATACTTGAGCCATTGGGTTCTTGTATATATAGCCTGCACTAATTTTACCAGTGTTTCTGGGACTTCAAACCACCACAGTACTGCCCAATTCAGCTTTCTTGGGACCTTGTCATATGTTTTCTCCAAGTGTAGAAAGCCCAGTTGGACTCTTTCCTCATTTCTAGCTCCTTCTTAGCTATCTGTCTCAGTGCAAACATTGGGCCATTTGTGCTGTATTCTGATCTGAATCTGAACTGTTCATCTCCTATCTTGCTTTGTACTATGTTGCGTATTCATTTATCAATCACCCTGTCCAGAACTGTCATACACTGGGACAGGAGTTTGATGCCTCTGTACTGCCCACAGTTGTGGATGTCCCCTTTATTCTTGTACACTGGCACATGTATGCTTATTCTCCAGTCATCTGGGATACACCTTTCTTTTCACACTGCTATGAGTACTCTCAGGAGCCATTTCTCCCCCATCTCACCCAACATCTTGATCATATCTGCCATGACCCTCATCTGAGCCTGCTGCTTTCCCTGACTTCATGTTCGATATTGCTATTCTCACTTCTTCTAGGGGGTTGTCCCCTTCTTCTCTCTTTGTAGGCTGTCTGGAGCAGTACAGCCTCTGTGGGGTCTTCTTCATTAAGAAGCTGCTAGGAGTACTCCTTCCATCTGCCTCTGATGTCTTGTGGCCTGATGAGCAGGTTGTTTCGGGCATCCCTTATAAAGGGAGTCTGACTATCTTCTTTATCTTTCTGTAAAGAAAAGAAGAAATAAAATAAAAATAAAAACTTCATGTCTTATGAATGTGTAAAGTTTATGAATGTTCTTTATCTACAGAGTCAGTTTCACCATGAATCATTGTTCCGAACCATATTGCTGTGTTATGGGATACATAGCTAAGTTACACTGGATGAACAGGATAGGCCAAGCTACCCGGATCTGTCCTTACATATAACAAACTTCATCTGTGTAATAAATTTTACAGAAACTCTTCTGACAGGCACCTTAGCAAATGAAAAGCAAGCAAAAAGAGAAACACTTAAGGTGCATTTCCCACGTATCCTAACAATTGTGCTTAACATCTTACACTGCTTATTTGTCTTTTTATATCTGTGTTAAGGCAGGAGATATCTCTACAGCTGCTCTTTGCTTGACTCTACATTTCAAAACACTTCCATCTCAGTAGGAGCATCCCCTTTAAGGTTAGCCTACCCCATTAAAATGGTGGAACAACATACACTGCTTTACTGTCATGCATTGATTAGCATTGCCTCTTTTCTCCAAGCTCTCATATCTAAACTACTCATGCATTTGTATTTCCCCTTTTTGAGTTCAATACAAAACACAGGCCTTGACTGATTAACTCCCAAGACTGAGGGAGTTGTTTCCCACTTTGTTCACCTCCCACCCCCATTTCCCCAGTCACACCCCGGATCATCCATTGTATTTGCTCTGATCTCCACCCACTGTCACACACTCAAGCTACACCTCTGAAAAAGATACCACTATAAAACTTCATGACCCTCTTATCTCATTGCCCTCATACTCAGTACTACAATATTACTGGAAGTCTTAACTCCCACTTACAGCTTCCATTACAAACGCAACACACATCCAGTCAGTAAAATGTTCCTCTTTTCACAATTTATCCTGTTCTACTTCCTCCTTCTTTCTCTTCACTTTCCTCACCCCCAAATCCAAATCAAACATCTTCATAAAACACTTACACAACCAAGCATTATATCATTATGTATTACCCTAACTTCCATAACTTCCTCAGCAGCAAACCACCACCACACCCAAGGCAGGTGCAAGGGGGTGCAATTGCACCCCCCTGGAATGGGCTGTCCGGGAGATTAATTTTCTTTTAATTAAAAAAAAAAAATACTTTTTTTAAGGGTGTTCTTCTTTAAGAATCCCCTTTGCATTCAGTCACACAGATGCTTCTGCATCTGTGCGAGCAGTGGTTTACGTCTTTAATTTCCATGTCCATGTGGAGTTTGAATTCCAGAAGATGTTTGAACTGGAAACTAAGCTACAAGTGAGACGTAGGTGTGTGCTTAAGTGTTTAAGAGGTGTGTGTGTGTGTGTGTGTGTGTGTGTGTGTGTCTGTGTGTGTGTGTGTGTGTGTGTGTGTGTGTGTGTGTGTGTGTGTGTGTGCGCGTGTGTGTAAGAAATAGGTAGGGGTGTGTGGATGTAAGACGTAGGTAGGTAGGGGTGTGTATGCATGTATGTAAGAAGTAGGTAGGTAAAGACAGGTGTGTGTGTGTGTGTGTGTGTGTGTGTGTGTGTGTGTGTGTGTGTGTGTGTGTGTGTGTGTGTGTGTGTGTGTGTGTGTGTGTGTTGGTAAGAGAGAGGTATGGGATGTGTGTGTGTGTGTTTTTATGTAAGTAAGAGGGGATAAGAGTGTGTGTAAGAGGAGGGGTCATACCTCACAATTATCCAGATTTTTGCCACATATTTGCAGTTTGTTTCTCATAAAACTGAGTTTTTTCTGGCAAACCATTGAAGAATAAAGTCAGAAAATAATGGCAGACATTAGAGTTTTATACTTGATATCTTCAGAAAATGCATGCTAATGCAAACCTTGTTGTTCCATCCACTTTCTAAGGAGGTAGGGGATGTATGCGTGTGTCATACCTTTCAACTGTACAGATTTTCACAGAATGTCCAGATTTTTGCCTTATATTTTTGGTCTGTTTCTCATAAAAATTCTGTTTTTTTTTTGGCAAATCACTAGGATGGGCTAAGGATTAAAATTACTAAATAATGATGGAGCAGTGGTGCAGTGGTTGCATCACAGCAAGAGGTTTTCTGGTTTGATTCTCGGCTGGGCTGCCTTCTGTGTGGAGTCTGCATGTCCTCCCTGCATCCGTGTGGATTTCTTTTGGGTTCTCTGGTTTCGTCCTACACTAAAAAGACATGTGTCTGGAGTGTTTCTCCCTGTGTGCTCTGGTTTGCTCCCATGTTACAAAAACATGCATCTGGATTGTTTCTCCCTGGGCCTCTGCTGAAAATTGGCTTTCTTCCAAGTTGGACTTTCCCAGTAAACAAATAATAAATAAAGTACATGTATTTAAGTTTCAGACTTCATGACCTTTATAAAATGCATTCTAACACAAATAGCAACTGTCTAAATGTGTCCCTAGTTTGGGGCCTTTGTCCCCAACATTATAACAGGCTTTGTACAAATTTAAGATTGAGAGGTATGGTGTGTGTGTGTGTGTGTGTGTGTGTGTGTGTGTGTGTGTGTGTGTGTGTGTGTGTGTGTGTGTGTGTGTGTGTGTGTGTGTGTGTGTGTGTGTGTGTGTGTGTGTGTGTGTGTGTGTGTGTGTATGTATGTATGTATGTATACATGTATGTATGTATAAGAAGGAGTTAGCATACCCCTCAGCTGTCCAGGGTTTTGCAGAATGTCCAGATTTTTGCCCCATATTCCTCCTAAAAAGGATTGAAGTTGCTAAATAATAGACATTTGAGTTTTATACATCATATCCTTTAGAAAAATGCATACTAACACAAATCTTGTTATTCTAGCAATTTTCTAAGTTCATAGGATCATAAGATCATTAGATCATAGGAGGTTATTAGGCTAATGGCCCTGGGGCCATTACAAGCCTAGCCAAGAGTTTATCACCAAAGAGAACCTCAGTCAGCACTTGTTGCCCGTGTCAATGAGGAACACAGGTGGAAACCCCTGGTATTTCCCATCCACTCATCAAGGTTGTGCTTGAAGAGGGTCAGTGGGGTACTCTGACAGGTATCGGAAGTCCATTCTAAAGATGGGGCAGCCTCTGGGAGGCAAATCTGTCTCTCCAGCAGATGTTGTTAATGTTGCATATTAGATTCAGGCCCTTTGAGCTGGTAAGGTATGAGGAATTAGATTTACAGATCTGGAGCATTTCCAGTCGGGCAGGGACGATATTGCCTTGTATGCAAGACACAAATCACCTCTGAGCAATCTGTACGATACTGAGTAGAGTGACAGTGATTTGAGCCTGTCCACACAGAACAGGTGTTGGAGGTCATGGATTCTCTTTGTGAGGCATTTCTGTGGCTTTTTCAGTTGGTGCAGGTGTTTGGAGAGGTACAAACCAAAATGGGGCATTATACTCAATTATTGGTTTAATGAGGGAGGAGTATAGAGAGGTAATAACCTCCTTTTTTTCTGGATGCAATCCATTTACTCATGAGATGAACAAAGTAAAAGGTTTTATAACTACTGCTGCTACATGATCGTCAAATGTGAGATTATCAACCTGAGTACTGACGTCTGTCACCACAGGTTGTGTGTTTAGGGGGTTGCCATTGATGTGGTAATCAGTAGGTGTTGTGTTTCTGCCGAATATTATGATGATACACGTTTTTGCATTTAACTTGAGTCCATGAGTTTGGCACCAGTCATTAGTTGATGTGAGACACTCTTGCAGTATGTTAACATCATTTGGGGAGTCAATGACAGCACCCAACTTACAGTCATCTGCAAACTTGCTCAGCCACAGGCCTTTTGTCATGAAAGCAATATTTATAATCTGTCCCTATTTATTTTATACTTTTTCCAGATTTCTTGCACTATGAGGTTGAGCTATGTGTGTGTGAGAGAAAGCGAAATGCCCTAGTTAGAGTTATCATGTAGAATATATTTTTAAGTGCATTTTCAAGGAATTGTGAGCTTCAGTGGAATAGAATCTTACTGCTGCTCATGCTAAGTCTGCTTAAAATGTGTAACTGCTTTGTTTGTTTTTCAGCTTGCCACCCATTCCCTATTGCAACATACCAGTTTCCCATTTTTTTAATGTAACATAGGCAATTTATTCTTTAAGGGCAGTAGGCACTGAATTTGTCTAGCAACAACCTCTTCATTAGTTTCAGATCTCTTTAATGTGGGATTATTCAGATGACTTTTACTTCTGCAGAGATTGTGTATATTGGCTGTTACTGGTGGATTTTAATGACAGAAGTTTGAGTGGCCTTTTATGGTTGAAGAGTTCTGAATTTGGGCAGTTTGCCATTATTGGTTCATATGTTTTGTTTCATTGCTTACTGGAAAAATGTTCAAAACTATAAATTTAAAACACACTCTAACAAGCGGTGCTGTATTATACAAGGGATATAGTTCAATTATATATTATAAATAATACATTCAGGAAGATGACTCAAATAAATTTTGTATGACCTTAAAATGTGTGCAAGGTACTTATGGTTTGAAAACAGCCCAAAGGTAAAGTTAACCTGCCACTGACCAGATGCATTTTCTTTGAATGTGGGTTTCAATGCTGTTTCAGTGAATGTGAGTTTCAAAGGTAGAGAAGCTTTAATGCTAAGCCTGTTTTCATTGTAAGACTATTGCTTTGTTTAGCAAATGTCTATTAGTGTTGGTGCTATAAAATTTTAAATAAAAGTTTTAAATTAAATCCAAATATCTGTAATAATTGTAGAAGTAAAGCATAAAACAGTATGCATACTGAGAGTTTTGAACAGTGTTTATGGCAACTGGGAAGAAATAGCTAAATAAAGGGACACTGGAGTGGCTGTGTGGGGTGCTGCTTGAGGGGGGGGGCTACATGGGGGGGACTCTGGGTTTGCACCCCCATGCAAAAAATCCTACAGGCTCTCCTGACCACAACCCCCCCCAGTAATCAAATCAAACCTATTTGCCAGTTCACCATTGTAAGGATCAGTCTTTTATATGATTACTAAGACTATATTTTTCTCTCTGCCTAAAAACACAGAAGACCTCCATCAGACTATCCTCCATAATCTTTATACTCATTCTTAAGAGTAACAATGAACCCAACCCAGTCCTAACAACTCCCTTTCTTCAACATCAGAACTACTATATTCCATTAGTAGCCTTTGCCCTCTTCAATGCATATAACATCAAAAACAAGCTAGACTACATAAGTGCTTTTATTTCCCATCACAACCCAGACAGTCTAGAAGTCACAGAATCCTGGTTCAAAAAAAGACTTCTCCAACTTCCAACACTTTCTGACCTCCTACAATTATGTCAATGATGCCAGGCTAGGCAAACAGTCAGGTGGAGACTCTCTCATTATATAAATAAATAACCTAGACCAAAAATCATTTCCCAAGGAAACTCCTCCTCAGACTCCGGTCTTAACTGGATTCCTGTAAAATTTCCAACTCACAAAGGCAAGCCACTACTGACCCTACAGCCTACCACCCCTTGCTCATTAAACAAATTCAAATCATTCAATACTAGCATCCTTAATAAGTGTCCTAAAAATATTAACATGATCATTCTAGGTGACATCCGCCTTAATTATCTTGGCCCTCTTTACTCTGACACGGGTACTTTCCTAAAAGTCTTAGGTCTCCTTCAGCTTATAAAAGAAAAAACAAGACATAATCTCAGGTCCTTCAGACACTCCACACACGACATGATTATTGCAAACATGCCAAACTCCATCATAAATATTCTGCAATCATCTCTAAGCGACCAATGCCCAATAACCTTTACAATTGCCAGTCATCCTATAAAGCTGCCACAGATATTAAAAGCCTTCAGAAACTACAGTAGCACAAATAAAGACAAATTCTAGACCTTTCTCACTACCCACAGCTGGAAGCATGTACTCCCTTTATATGTCTCTAATGCCGCAGCTGTAAGATGGACTAGTTTTCTCCTCCAGCTGCAAGACAAGTTATTTCCACTTATCCACAGGCTTTATAAACTGATCAGAACTGAACGGCCATCTACTGAACTCAAACATATTTTAACTCTAAGGTATGAAGCATGGCAAAAATGGAAACAGACCCATGCAACTGACAACTGCACCTCCTTTATAGTCTTGTGTAACTAAGCCAAGAAGTCCATCAGAAGAAATAAAAAAAAATTCCAAATAAACACACAGAGGTTGACCTACATACAGGAACAGAAGCTCTTCATGATAACCTGCTTACAAACACAATTCAATGCGATAGAGCAAAACTTTCTCCAGATTTCCTTAAAGAATTTATCAGTTTACATAAATAAACTCCACAACTCCCACAGGTCAGCATTGCCCACCTCAACACCATTCATACCCACCTTAGATTTATAGGTAAGTACTAGGATAATTGCCTTGGTGAGTCGTTTAATCCTTGCCAATTACCCCATGTGAGAATCAAACCCTAAATCTTGTGTCTTGTGTAAGGTAATTACCTTAACCATTATGCCAACCTCCCACTTTCTTCTATTTGAAAATATTTACACTAACACCCCCTCCTGGAGCTAACAACATAAATTCCTGGTTCATATATCACTGCAAAGAGTATCTATGTCTGCCTCTTTCTCATATATATAATCTATCTCTCACACAAAACATCATTTCACAGATCTGGAAACTGGTCTTTGTAAACCACTCCCTAAATATACCAACCTAAAAGATACCTCTCACTTCCATTCAGTATCCATCTTCCCAACTCTGGACAAACATCTTGAACAGGTAACGTATACCCAACTTTTCCTGTACATCCAGCAGTACTACCTGTACTACACCCAACTCTCCCTCTATATCCAGCAGTACCACCTGCTCTACACCCAACTCTCCCTCTATATCCAGCAGTACTACCTGCTCTACACTCAACTCTCCCTCTATATCCATCAGTACTATCTGCTCTACACCCAACTCTCCTTTTATATCAAGCAGTCTCATCTGCTCTCCTCCAAATAATATAGAGTCTGGCCTGGATGAAGTACAAGGAAAGCACTTTAGACCAAGACTGATGACATTGCTAAACTATGATAGTGACCTCCTTACAGGTGCCCTATTTATAGACCTGATGAAGGCATTTGACCTCATTTATCACTTTCTTCTCCAAAACAAGCTAACTGAAATAGGTATTAGTCCAGATGCTGCTGGTTTAAAAATATCCTCATGGACAGACACTTCAGAGTTAAAGTAGGATCCTCCCAATCTGATTTTGTACGTATTACCAAAGGTGTACCACAAGGATCCAGCCTTTCCCTCCTCCTCCTCTTCTCCATATGCATTAACAAATTCCTTTTGACCTTCCCATCTCCCACTTATCCTTTATGCTGATGACATGGTCGCTTACCAAGCAGGTTGATCTCACACCAATATTCCATTCCAACTCCAGTCAGACTTACATGAGCTCCATCAATTGTTCATAAACCATAAACTACTTCTCAAGCACAACAAAGCCAAAACTATGCTTGTTTGCACTTCAAAAAAATTCACAAAGCACCCGACTTTTTAATAATCTTTGACTTACACAACCATTCCATAAAGACAACCTCCACCTTCAAATACATAGGACTGTGGCTTAACCAATCAGTAAACCTCCATTTCCACACAGACAAAGTGAGAACAAATACCCCCCCTTGGTCAACAAGATCTCCTCTTTTCTATCACAATAAGCCAGGGTAGCCATTGGAAAAGGAGTTCTGTTTTCTTAACCTGAATATGTGCTCCCAATCTTTGCTTCTCCTTCCAAGAAAAACACTGCCCCACTCCAGCCTATCTCTAACAAGCTCTGACAATTCATTACAAACTCACCTTTCTGTGAGCATCACTGTATCAGCCTAGAAAAAAATGGCTACCTATAAACAAAGATCTAACCTACTTTTAAGTTTCCAGCTCTACAATCTACTCTACACATTTTCCCGTTGCAGCTAGACTTCACCAAAAACATCCTAATACAACCTTACAAGCCACACCAACTCTCATTACTCCTACAGCACTGCACATCAGTTCTCTTCTCAGGCACCTACTCTTTGACATGCTGTTCCCATCGATGTTAAGGAAATAAACACATATTCCAAATTCAGAATGCTATTCAAAAAGCACTTCTTCAACCAAGCCAAATACTCCTGCCTAAACACAAGATATATCACCATATCTATCTCCTTTTCAAGTCTCTTCTCTTCTCTTTCTCTTCTCTTCTCTTCTCTTCTATTTCTCTTCTCTTTCTCTTCTCTTCTCTTCTCTTCTATTTCTCTTCTCTTTCTCTTCTCTTCTCTTCTCTTCTCTTCTATTTCTCTTCTCTTCTATTTCTCTTCTCTTCTCTTCTCTTTCTCTTCGTCTCTTCTATTTCTCTTCTCTTCTATTTCTCTTCTCTTCTCTTCCATTTCTCTTCTCTTCTCTTCTCTTCTATTTCTCTTCCTTCTCTTCTCTTCTATTTCTCTTCTCTTCTATTTCTTTTCTCTTCTCTTCTATTTCTCTTCTCTTCTCTCAAGATTCACTGAATATCGAACCACTTTATAAACTAATGTATTTATTGTAATTACACTCTGGATTGTACTTTGCACTGTGCTTATTCACTGGGATGTATTTGCACAGTTATTTTTATGTAATTAGTCTGAACTACTCTGTTACTGCTTACATTTCTGTTTTCTTTTGACAAATGTTTTGTGTTTCACCTGGGGTGAGACCAGAATCGGTCGATATTGATGCGTTCTCTACCCCAGTAAATAAGTGCAAATTAAATAAAATAAAATGAAATAACATAAATAAATAAACACTAGCACATTCAACTCATCCACCATAAAGATTTTGCTGTCTTTAACAGTTCTTTCTCTGCTCTAACATTAACTAAATTGCAATTATATCAGATATAGCTGTACCCTAAAACATATTAGCATGTTTGCAAGGATTAACTCTCTAACATTAATTACTCCCCCCTGTTTGAATACATGCCCCACAACAACATGTACTACATCTGTAGTTCAAAGATCAGCTGCATTACAGAACCACTAGTAAGTTGATTAAACTTAATGCAGGAAAATGGCATAAAAAGATGACTACACACAGTCTGTCCCAATATTAGAGCTCTACTGTGTATTTTCCAGCATTGACTCTGCAGAGGGAATGCCATTACTCACAGATTTAGTTGATCTATATTTACTAATTGGTATATCACTTAAAAAGAAACATTATGACGATATATATATATATATATATATATATATATATATATATATATATATATATATATATATATATATATATATATATATATATATATATATATATACATATACATATATATATATATATATATATATATATATATAGCCATATTCACTGAACCCATACAGTAGAGTAGTAATTATACTACAAAAACTATGTATGGGCTATACTGGTATTTACTAAAAGTCAAGCAACTTTAGTGCTTAAGCATAAACTCTCCATCATTGAAAGCAAAACCCATCATAACCCACACCATTGTTATATACTACAGTTATGCACATATATACCGCTATGCACACCATGATTATGTACCACCATTATCATTTTCCTATATCTTATTAATATGTAGATCATTATAAACTTTCTGCCAGCCTTCCACTAGAGGTTAAACAGTATGTGCAGGAGTAATACTGAATGGAAGTTCAGACAGATCTCTACAAAACAAAAGGTCAAGCAAATGCATGCAATGGTCCTGGGGGGGTCAAACTGCACAGTGTTTACTTCTAAAGGGAAAAAAAACAGTCATAGCAGGGGAACCAAAAGATCACTAGGACATGAACTCACACAAATAGAACCAAAACAAATCAATTACAAAAAAAAACAGAATTAATCTTGAATATTTTATTTCAAAACTGGGTCACAGATACCTTGGGCAGGCCACATGGTGGCAACATTTCCATGCAGATGGCCTGCAACACTGCATACATAAATCCTTGGTTTGTCATGTCTCATTATTCATTTGCAGACCCTTCACATGTAGCTCACTTCATTGAGCATTCAAAGTACTGATAAAAATATGTATAATTAATGTAAGTTCATTTGGATATGTAATCCGATTTAATTTGCAATATCTAACCTGCTTATTTTTAGTGAGACAACAAAACAACACTGCTGTACTCAGGTTCTGTATCGCATGTCCTCCATTTCTAAGGTCTCTCTCTCTCTCTCTCTCTCTCTATATATATATATATATATATATATATATATATATATATATATATATATATATATATATATATATATATATATATATATATATATATATATATATATTTTTTTTTTTTTTTTTTTACTGGTGCATCTCCTAAATATTGGCATTATAAATTCTGACTGTGTCATCTGTTGTTTTATCATTCAAGTGTCAAGCATCAAGAAGTGGGCCAACCAGGTTTGCTTTCCCACATCAGCATCAACAATCAGTCATAGCAGTAGTGCCATCGCACACATCCACTTAAGACAGGCATATAGCCATGGGTGTCTGATCTAATATTGCATGTTACCTCATTCCACAATTCTTCTAGTGAATTACAGCAAGACTGTCATCACTTTGTATCTGTTCAGGTGAGGCAGGTTATTCCAATGTGTCTGCTTACCACTCACTATTAGTCTTATTACTTCTGTCCTTACTCTTAAAAGATATATCTTAATACATAACCTTGAAATTCAATATGTCATGGCTTCCAGCCAATGGCCCTAATCTTTACACCACTACTTTCAAATATCTCTATCAGTTATGTTGAAGAAATGAGACTATCAGCTGATGGTTAGACAGCAGAATAAACTGTCTTTTGGCTTTTCCCAGTTAGGGGTCACCACAGCCGAACTCCGGTCTGCTAATGATTGGCAGTAGATTTTTTTTACATGCTGGCTTGCCGGGCTTAACGAACAACCTTCAGCGAAGGAATGCCCATTCACACATGTCAACGCACAGAAGACACTCTAACTGAGAATCGAACGTGCAACGTCTAACTGTGAGGCGACAATGCTACCGCAGCACCACCACTGCAGTCTTGATAGTTAGACAGCAGAATATCAGGTGTTATTTACTTTACAGACTATTTCCCTACATTAGAATGGATATTGATGTGAAACACTCATTTAAGGCATAGACTGTGCAGACAAGTCAGGATGGTAGGCTAGTGTGCAAGATATATCAGCATTCACATTTTTTTTTCCTTTTTCTTCTTTTTTTTATTTACCTGTACCATCCCAGGTTTGTCTTCCAGAGGTAAAGTCTGTGAGTGAGGTTTACGATAAGGTATAGAACGTTATTATTTTCACATGTATATACCTGTCGTACATAGTCTGATGCATTTCTAATTGTATGGATAGTTAACTTTCTAATTGTGTACGCATTTCAGAAATCAGCTGCTCAATCTCATTTATAAAACACTTATCCACATATTTTAAACTTGGCATTTTGTTACAAAGAAACAAAACATCATTCTGCATTAGAATTGATACAAGTAGTTATTTTCTTTTCAATACAGAATGTATATAATTTAAGATGCATGATTTCCAAGTTCCATAAAACACCCTGGGAATGTAAAAACTCCTAATTTTATCCAAAATGTATTTATTGTTACTTGACTTTAAATTATATTCATAATAGGCTTAAAAGGAATTCAGATGAAGAAAATATCTAGGAAAACTTATGTCATTTTAGTATGTCTAAGCAAAATAAAATGAAAATGTCCCGTTATTCATGATCAGCCATAAACAATGGTTAGGGAAATAGTTCTAGACTATAGAATAAAATTCCACAGGAGTAATAAAACATGTTTAGCATGGATATGGGCAAAACTTTGCATAAAATATACTTCTTTTAAAGAGTTGTTTGTATTAAATATTCCTTAGTTATACACTGATAGTGACTTAACACTGCTGACAAAAGACTATTCCAAAAGGCTAGGCCCTATAATGAAGAAATCATACATAAAAGCAGATGCCATAAAAACATTCACAGAAATTATTCCTCAGCTAGTATAGTGGGATGAAAACTAGATTAGAAAAACAATGGAGAATTAACATGCCTAGCAATATACAGTAGTGCATTATATTAAGATAAATAATAGAAAGACATTCAATGATGTCTCTTAAAAAGTAAGTAAAAGTGAATACTCAGAAAATACATTTTGCAGTGTTTAGTTCATTGCAGATACTTCAGCAATATATCCTATGAAGTGCATTCTTTCATCTCCAGAGGTTTATGGTGTTGCAACTGTCAGATTTTGTGTCACTGTGTCACTTAATGCGCAGTAATAAACAGCAGCTGTGTCAGAGATTGTTACGCCACTTATGGTAAAGTTTATTGTCCTTGCTTTGCTGTCAGCATCTAATGCAAACCGACCTTCATTTATATTTCCATCATAGTACATTTTTTCATATTTAGGGCTTTCATTAACCATTTGAGAATACCACTGGGTATTGTAAAATGTAGCTAAAGAATAATTGCAAAATATTGTCACTCCTGTCTCTTCCAAAGCTTTCACATGAGGTGGCTGAGTTACTTCTCCTGCACATTCTCCACCTGTGAAACAAAGAAAGGGAAAACAATTCCAGAAATTAATCTGAAAACATATGTAGGATAATTAAAACATATCTAGAAGACACGATCACAAAAGTAAAAATTATTTAATCATGTTTAGAGTTTTAATACCTATAAATAAAGCAGCTATTAACAAATGCAATGGATGTACTGCCTTCCTGCTGATAAACATGTTGTCCTAATATCCTGATATGAGTAACACTTGAAACTGTCTTTACCATCTCATACAAAGACTTCATATGAAACTGATAACTGGAATGGCATTTGCAGAGAATTTGTACTTTTCTTTTGATAGCCTGTAACCAATCAAAGAGCAGTTTCAGAGTTTGTGTGTTGTGATGGCATCAGCAGTGTTCTGTAATGCAGCGTTCTCAGGCATCTGTTATTCAGGTACGATATCTAAAGATCTCAAACAGTACCACTGATTTAAAATCATCTCCTTTCAGCTTATCCTGGTTAGGGGTTGCCACAGTGTAACAACAGTCAGTGGAGTTTTCGGTGTCGAGTTGCCAGCCTGGCGCCCAACCTTCCACAGAAGGTACACACACTCATACCTAGGGCCAATTTAGAGTGCCCAGTCCACCTACAGCATGTCTTTGGGATGTGGGTGGAAACCGGCACATCCAGAGGAAATTCATGCAACCACAGGGAGGATGTGCAGACTCTAGACAGAAGGCACCCCAGCCAAGAATCAAACTGGATAACCTCTTGCTGTGAGGTGACAATGCTAACTGCTGCACCACTGCGGCCACCCGGTACCATGGATTTAAAAAAAAAAAATCTATATTTCTCTCTCTCTCATCCTCTCTCTCTCTCTCTCTGAAGTGTTGTTTCCTAGCAAACATTAAAATAAACAATTTCTGAAACAGGACCTCAACCTGCTTTCCCTAAAAGGGGAAAAATCTGTATAGCAAGTAGTAATGCTGGTGATAGTGACACCTATTAAACAGAAAGGAAAAATCGGTTATTGAAATTATTATGTTTAGAGCTAACAGTTTTCATGATACCTAGGAAGGCATGCGTAAAGCAGCAAACAAAACATATATATATATATATATATATATATATATATATATATATATAACATGTCATTATTTTATTATTAATTGATTTTGCTGGAGCATTTCTAAGTTCCTTAATAGTGAAAAAAAAATTTGTTTGATAGAAGGTATCTTTCAGTAGCATCAGTGGTTTTCAAAGATAAATGAATGAATCACAGGAAACTGTAACTGCATTCAGCACAGATATATATGTTTTTATAAATGAAAATGCAAAGAACTCAACCTGACTTCAAAAACAGCATTTAAAAGTAGTATGAATAAACATGTTAAAACTTCTTCATACTGCAATTCCCTTCTTAATTTTCAGATATGTATGTTGTTGTGTCTTTCGGCTTTTCCCGGTCAGTTGTCGCCACAGCGGAACTCCGGTCCACTAATGATTGGCAGTAGACTTTTTTACGTGCCGAGTTGCCAGCCCTGATGCACAACCTTCAATGAAGGTACGCCAATTCACGCATGTCTCCACACAGAAGATGCTCTAGCTGAGAATCGAACAGGACAACGTCTTACTGTGAGGCAACAGTGTTACTGCAGCACCACCACTGCAGTGATTTTCAGATATGTGTATATATATATATATATATATATATATATATATATATATATATATATATACAGAGTAGAACAACATGAATAATTAATTAGTGTACAGGAGAGCACTGACAACCTGCACCCATACCTCCCAACCTCTTAGAGCAAAAAATCTGTGCAAAGCCACTAAATGTAGTGGGGCAAAGGCCAGCAAATAGTGGCATCTTGTCCCTATAAGTCTAGAAACATGAAGAAATAAATCTTCTGAAGATTATGAAGTCATAAACCAAAACATATGTCATTATTTAGTGCCATCCATCCTGAATGATTATTACAAAACCACAAAGGTTATGAGGAACACTACAAAAATACCAGCCAAAACCTTGGAAAGTCTGCCAGAATTAATCATATCTATATAGTTTGAGTTTCCTATTTTTTTTATGCCATGTTTGTGTAGTGTGCTACAATGTTTGGCAGTGCTTACCTCATTTATGCAACAGGACCACCCATGTATCAGATATGACCCAGACATCTAAAAATAGAAACTGGATGCTTTCAGTTGCTATTGCTGAGCACTGCTGGGCATTGTGCAAACCTGGTAAGCTGGACTGCGCTACTTGCATGCCATAAACTTAACAATGAATAGTAAAATATGGACTACAAGTAACAAATCTTGTGGTGATGTGTAGAGTGTTGGACTGGAGTGTCGTTGGTCCAGTGTTCTAGTCATAATATTCAACCACACCAAATTCCTCAGTATTTACTAGGCCTGAGGGCAAAATAATGGGGTGCCACAAATTCCCGAGTGACCTCTACAATTCCTGATAATTTCCCTTTATTTTTCAAATCCCTTCCAGGAGCTGTTGCTGACATCATTAAGCATACCTGTCAGCTTCATGAGGCATACTGCCAGCCAGTCAGAGATTTGGCATACATTTTCAGAAGGAAACTCAAATATGTAACATTATTTAGTGACTAATACTCAGTGATTTGCCAGAAAACCACAAACTTAAGGACACACAAAAAATACAAGGCAGAAATCTAACTTTTTGCAAATGTCAAGAGTGTTGAGACAGGTATGGCTGACAAACAATATAGTGTCACTTTGATAGCACATACTTATAATGAAATGTGATCTGAATTAACCATCTGTTTTCTAAACCATTTTTTCAACTACTTTCCATTCATTTTGCTGTACCTTAACAAAGACAGAAAAGGCACAGATTCATCCTCTGCATCTACTAAACCAAGCATTCCTCATTATGTCATAGACTACTAAGAGCAAATCATGAAACATTCCATCACCTTCCCATACAATGCATGCAATATAATAAGTTGAACTCTTGGGGCAAACAATATGATGTATTTCAAAACTATATGTGCAGAACCTTCTATTCCAAAAAGCACAGCTATAATTTGAAAATTAAAACATACTACTGTTTTAATTTTTACAAACTAGTTCTCTACCATGAGCACCATTTATTAATACATTTTATATAATAAAATTAAGCTAATCACCTAGGAAAGCCATATCACTAACTTCCAGCAAATTGTCAACCAAATAATAATCTCCAATACTCCTACACCAATGGTGTGTAAAGGTCCCACAATGAAAACAGACATACTGCAACCACACTAAGACAATACAGTGGTTATCCACAGAAGCACATATATGCACACTGTGCATATATGCAAGACACCTGACAATGCACACCTAAGTAGGCATAAACACCTAAGTAATCATAAAATAATTACATTCAGACTGCAGGACACTCCAGCCCAGTACATATAAATGAATTGTGCATGGATTGATTTTTGTTTTCAAGCTTGGGATACTTAGAGAAAGCACAGCTTTCAGCCTGTTCTGCATCGCCGAAGGAGTAAAGTAAGCACTTATTTTTTTTTTCTACAAAATTAACTCAGAACTGCAGGAATCAGACATAATGCATTTGAAATTAGTATTTCTTCATATTCCAGAAAATGTACTATAAACTGTATGCTGTAGTGAAGTTACATACATGTTAACTGTTGCTTTATTTCCAGTCCAGTCCTCCCCCTCGTATGACAATGAATCCATGATTGCAATATGGCATTAGTTTCAAACGGCTAGTACTGTATAGTACTGTCACGCTTTTTGTATGGTGAGATTACAATTCTGGCATAACATTTTTGAGCATAGTTGCTAAACTTGTAGACCGTTAAAAATGAGTAATAGTTACACACACGATCCTCAGACAAATGGCAAGGTAAGATGATACATTTCTAAACACAAACAGTGGAATCTAACAGTAGTTGGGATACTCTGCCAAGAATGATAAATCTTAATTCCCATTGTTTATATGATTGTGTATATGGTGTTTTGTGATTTATAAACATTTACTGCTTTATGTTGTCATCTGTGGCCTTAATACTATGTGAGAGGCTTCACTAAGTTCATTGACAAATAAAATTGACCTCATGCCTGAGTGGGTCATGGGAATTTGGCTAAGGGCTCGGACTGTGTCTGCAGTGTCTGAAGCATTGCTCCACATTTTGGAGGTGGAAGGTTGAGAGCTATGCTGTCCAGATTTTCACAAAATGAATGTCCAGATTTATCTTATGACTCATATTTTGGTCAGTGGAGTCATTTCTCAAATTCTCATGTAATTGTAATTTTCTGGCAATTGGAAAACTGGCAGAACTTTGACTGAAGTTAAAAAACAACGACGGCAATCATGGCAGCGGACGTAACATTTGATTTTCAAAAAAAATCATGCTATGCAAAATCTGTTATTCTGTCAATGTTGTAAGTTTGGAAGAGCAAGATTTAAAAAAGTGTTAATATTTTTATACATTTGTTTTATCCCCCACATTATTTGTGGCTTTGTCCAGATTTCTTGCTCTAAGAGATTGAGAGGTATGAGCATGAGAAATCTGTCTGGCTATTCTGAATCATTATGAATTAAGAAAAATATGCTTATGTTTATACGTTGTGATCAGTAGCCTTTGGAAAAACCTTGCTTTCAAATATGAAAACTTTTAAGAAGCTACATTAAAGCTGAAAGCTGAGTGCATTTACATTTATAGTGCTAATTTGGAGGATGAAGTATTAAAGCACTCAACAGCAGATGTAGAAGCAGTTCATTTTATTTTTATAAAACAAATTTGTATTTTAGTTTTGCACAAGTTCAAACTTTGATGCAAGTTCTAATATTAATACGAGTAAAACACTATTGTTCATCTGTTTATTTTGTGTTCAATATTTTGTCTGTTCAGTTTGCGTTTAAAAGTTGGCATCCCACAATTCCACTGGAGTGGGTGGGATTACATAATTATGAAGGCAAATTTTATGTTAATCAGCATGCAGATTTTTGGCCAGTTATACCTATTTTTCATGGGCCTTTGTCCAGATTTTTTATGATTCCAGGTTGAGAGGTATGGTTCTAGTCCAGGTTATGCAAACTTTATTTATACTGTTGTGACATTCCAGTTTATACAAATATAGTAAAGTGGTACTGTAACAAAATAACCATGGAATAGCATTGGTCGTCAGTTATTTTTGGATACATTTAAGAAGGTGCATGATGCTTAGCATCGCTCAAACCAATGCACTTATTTTACCATGTTTGTGCAATGGAAAGGGGCACACAGCTTTCTTGAATGAATCAAAATGTAGACAGTGCATACTCTCAGTAAGCGCAATTGGTAGGAAAACATGCTATTTAAAGGTGAATAGGTAGGGATTGTACTTTAGACATTTTGAGCTCAACCTTTTGCAGCAATGTTAGGTGTTGGAGAGGGTGTGCATTTCAGAGCACAGATTTGGGGTGTCCAGGAGTCCATGGTCTTTATTTGGCTCCTGGTTAAGGATCACGGGCCCCAGCAGCTGCAGGAGAACTATACTGGCCCCCAATATAAACCTGAAGTCTGGGATAGTTTGGCAAGGGCCCTTACCAGTATGACTGGTATCCCCCACACTGGAGAACAATGTGGTCACCATTATGATGACCTGCACTGCAGAAAAAGGATATCCTTGGATCGCTGGATCAGGGAGTATCAGGCAGGGAACATCCCAGAGATACATACATACATATAAATGTTTCAAGCATGGGCATTAAAGCCCTTCTAGCTTGCCAATATGCCAAAACCCATGCTCCCATGATAAATGTCCAGGCTGTTCTTAAAAATATCTAAACTAGTACTTGCTTTAATGTAATTTGGTAGTCTCTTCCAAGCATCAGCTATTCTGTCAGAGAACCAATTAGTACACTTCTCATTCCTATAGAATCTTCTACATAGGTTATCTGATGATTCTCTAGTACTTTTTGATAACCCCAAACATTCCCAGAGGTAATTATCCCTAAATACCCTATATATCTGAATAAGATCTCCTCTTAAATATCTGTAAGAAACACTGTACAAGTTCAGATATTTTAGTCTTTCATAATAACTTAGATTTTCTCCTCCATGGATGCCCTTAGTATATATCTGCTGTACTCTTTCCAGTTTATTCATGCTTGTTTTCCTATAGGGTTTCCATATTGTTATTCCATACTCAAGTTTGAGTCTAATGTAACTAACAAAGAATGACTTCATTATGTTTGATTTCCTTGACTTTATAAATCGTTTTATACAACCTATAGTTCTATAACTATCATTAGCCAATTGGTTGATATGATTAGAAAAACTCATAGCTGAATCTACCCATATACCCAGGTCCTTAAATGAGTTTACAGTTTCAATCAATGTGTGCTGTATTAAATAGTCACCTTTCAATTTATGTCTCCCAAATCTCATATAGTTAGGTTTTGATGTATTTATCAACATATTATTGTCCTGTGCCCAAATGGCCAATTTAGTCAAATTATTTTGCAGACATGCCTTATCTGTAACACTTGTAATCAGTTTACGCAATTTCAGGTCATCGGCATATAGACTGTAGAACACCTCAGATGAAAAAGTAAGGTCTGAAAGATAAAATCTAAACAAGTAAGGGCCTAGTACAGAGCCCTGTGGGACATCTTGACTGCAACCAAGGATTTCACCTGTCCAGTTGGTGTGTGACACTTGCCATGTCCTATTTGTAATCCATGCAGCCATCCATCTTATCAACAGTACATCAATACCTAGTTGTACTAATTTATTGATCAGTGTTTTGTGCATGGCCCTGTCAAATGCTGAAGTTAAATCTCTATAAATCACATCACAGCACAATATTTCATTCATAGCTGTTACTATATTCTTATTGAACATCATGTTACTGGTGGTAATAGATCTATTTTCAACATATGCATGCTGATATATGGTTTCAAGTCCTAACCTATCTAGTTCAGCCAATAACTTATCCAGTATTACCTTCGCCATTATTTTTCCACAACATGAAAGTAGACTTAAGGGTCTATATGATTCTGGGTTTGTCCTACTTCCCTTTCTCCTTAAAGACAGGTTTAATAAGTGCATGTCTCCAATCATGAGGAATCTCTCCATATTTATATGACCTAGTGAATAATAGATGTAATGGCAGTGTGAGTTCTTGCTTAAGTGTTCTCAGGTCATTGTTACTTATTCTGTCTCCTCCTTGCATTTTGTTTGGATTCAGTTTGTACAGTTCTTTTTCAGTATAATCTAATTTGATTCTGGTATCTGGGGTTACCTGGATGTCACTAGGACAACTTATCACCCTTTTGTGGATCCAAACTGTTTTGCATAAGATTTTGTAAATATATCTATAGTCTGTTGTATATGAGAATAAATTTTAGAATCTGCACACAGTTTATCAATTTGTGTATCTTTACTCCTTCCACATCTTCTGTATCTATAAAAATGTTTCCTATTATGCTCAATATCTTTATATAAATTTTCTTCAAATTGTTCTTGATCTTGTCTAACACTATGTTTAATCTGTTTGTCCAGCTCGTTTATTTCAGTTTTCAAAGTTATAGTTTGACCTATCTTCCATTTCTTATATTTTTTGTCGCTTACCTTAATCAGGTATCTTGTTCTTATGGAAATATACCCCCCCAAATGTTGCATGCCTAGATCCTGATGTTAAAATTTTTTTGACTTTTTGCACTCAAACAATTTCTCTTTCAAACCTTTCCACATTCCATCTGCAGTTTTTCCACTGAACACCTCACTCCAGTTAGTTTTATATAGTAACTATTTTGCTTCCCTGTAATCTGTAATTAACCATCTGTGCATTGGCTTAGATTTCAGTTTGGCAGAATTATCTAGCAACAAATTAACCTTTATGACCCCATGATCACTGCACATCAATGGTGGTAAAACTTGACTTGAAGTTACAGTCATTTCTTTGGGAACACAGACAATATCTAGTATATATAAACAACAAAGACTATCAGTGAGTCCCAGCTCTACCTTCCAATAAAATTTATTTCGTTGAACAGTTCTTTCTCTAGCGCCTCGGCCAACAGCCTTTACAGAGTAAAACAGTAAAACTCATAAAACACTTGCAATATATACAAAAAACAAGTAATCAATCAATTACATAATTAAACTATCAAATCACATAGCTTGAATATATTTAAAGTCATAGTCTTAAACAAGACATTGCCAGTTACATTCTCTGTTCATTCCATGTGGATGCAAAGTCCCAAATTTCATAATCAAAATGCATTCCTTTTGTCTTAACATATTTTTTTGCCTATCAACATCATTATGATATAATGGAACATGTTCCAGAACAGACACTTTTATATTCTCAATATTTCCATTTGGGATACATCAGATAACTTCATTGATGAATTAAATAATAACAGATTTGGTATAAAATTTAGTGACATACAAAAAGGAAATCAGGTTAACTTCTTGGATATTTCGCTTAGGGGCAATAATGGCTTTCCCATATATACTAGTATTCATAGAAAATTTGATGAAATAAGCTGGAAAATGTGGGGAGATAGTTGCCATCCCCCCCATACGTTGTCAGCCATCCCCTATGGGGAATTTTTGAGAATAAAAAGACTCAATTCTGATATTGATATGGCCTTTAGGGAGGCCTATAAAGTGGCCGAGATATTCAAAGCTAGAGGGTATAACCCAGATGATGTAGAAAATAGCTTGCATAGAGCCTTTAAACAGAGTAAGGGCACTATTAGACAAAATAACTATGAAAGTAGCAATAAATATGGGACTGAACAGGAGAGAATGTTTTTTGTTACAAAGTACACTAACTTCTCTACGATTGGTAATAAAATCATTATGGAATATTGGAATTTTATTAAAAAGATATAACATCACTGAAAAATATAAAATTAATGACATCATATAGAAAGGGGAAAAATATACAGGACTTTCTGATACACAGCATTTATAAAAAGCCTTGTACTAATGAATTAAATGTTGTAAAGAATTTGGGAACATTCCCTTGTGGAAAATGTGCTATATGTAAACATGTTGTAAATGAAGTGAATAAAATAAATGGCAAAATTTTTGATACAAAAGGCAAATATACATGTATGAGCAAAGGTGTTGTGTATGTCATATTCTGTGATTGTAACAAATACTATATTGGAGAAACAAAAAGAATGCTAGCAGATAGGATAAAAGAACATATTAGAGATGTTAAAAATAATAAAATTACTAGTCCTATTGCTGAGCATTTTAACTCAGTACACCATGGAAATATTGAGAATATAAAAGTGTCTGTTCTGGAACATGTTCCATTATATCATAATGATGTTGATAGGCAAAAAAATATGTTAAGACAAAAGGAATGCATTTTGATTATGAAATTTGGGACTTTGCATCCACATGGAATGAACAGAGAATGTAACTGGCAATGTCTTGTTTAAGACTATGACTTTAAATATATTCAAGCTATGTGATTTGATAGTTTAATTATGTAATTGATTGATTACTTGTTTTTTGTATATATTGCAAGTGTTTTATGAGTTTTACTGTTTTACTCTGTAAAGGCTGTTGGTCGAGGCGCTAGAGAAAGAACTGTTCAACGAAATAAATTTTATTGGAAGGTAGAGCTGGGACTCACTGATAGTCTTTGTTGTTTATATAAATATCTAGTATATTCCGCCCCCCTGGTAGTTTTTTTTACAATCTGAAGCATTTGTTGTTATTGAATATACTCTGTGAATACTTTCTTTATTAACATTGTTGAATCAATATTATTCCAGTCTGTTTCTGGTAAATTTAAGTCCCCAGCTAATATTATTCTTCACTCCTGTGTTTCATGTAAGAAATGTATGAATTTCTCTAGGTCATCTGCATTTGACTTTGGTGGTCTGTACACACCAACAATTGTTATGTGTCCCAGGGTTGTCTTTATTGTAACAGTTACACAGTCTGTAGTATTAGTGTTATCATTGACCATGTAATAATCACAAGTCTCATAGCTATCTTTAACCCTATCATAATGCCACCACCTGATTTTTTGCTAGAATGTCTGTTACTGTGAAAAACATTTATACCCTGACAGAACTGGTTTCCAGTCATTGTTCTTTTACCATGTTTCATAAAATATAACAGCATCAATCTTGTAGGAAAGCAGCACATTTTCTAATAAAAAAACTTTATTATTAATGCTCCTAACATTAAAAACCATCACCGATGCATCACATGTTGCTATCTTTGAACAGTTACATTTTTGACCTGGCAAAAATCCCAGCTAGTGTTTATCAAATATTGCAAAATATCTGCTGCAAAAATTTTCTTCCCAGATCTAGACAAATGCATACGATCCTGTCTGAACACATGTGCCCAAAAGAAGTCTTGGATGCGCTACACATTTCCATTTTTTAAAACAGTACATTTTTTTCCATGTAGGTGTTTATCAAAAAAAAATATTTTCATTCACAATGACCTGACTATCCTTTTTATAGGTGATTTGTGAAAAATATGTCCTAACACCAGTACAAGCTATACTATCTAGGAGGGTTGCCTGTTCCCGACTAACAATCAGGGAATGTTTGTTGGTGACATAATTAGTGCCAACATGAATAAAAACAGATCCGGACTTCCTTACATTAAAGCGTTCCAAGGCTTGTTTAATATCTTTTATTTTTGCTCCTGGCAAGCATAACACTACTCAATGTTCATTATCATCTCTGCAACTATAAGTATCAGGTCCTCTAATAACTGAATCTCCAGTTACAAGAATATCTTTGCTGACCATCTCTGAAGAATCTTCAGCTTCTAATACAGTAATTTCTGCTCTATCAATTGTTACGAAGGATACATCTTCATCACTATTTGTCTTATTAATTCCACTGTTTTCATTGCGTATCAAATTCTCATCCAGCTGGCATTGTAAATGTGTATGTATGATTTATATTTAGTACTCATGAAGATTCAAGAGGAATATGGTAAAATCTGGTATTCATAATTTTTTTCTTTTTCCCTTTTTCCATTCTGCAGAAGAGAGGGCCTCAAACATGAGGTCCCATATGAGGTGATTGGCCAGGATGTGACAAGCATTTGGTAGGTAAGCATAATTATATAAAGTTCTGTTACTGCAGTATTAACAGTGATAGACAGATTAGTTGCTACATCATACAGTTGTATAAACTTGGGAATACATGTCTGAACTGTAAAAGCAAGTATGCATGCATTACGCTGTAGCATAGCTTTCAGCTGTGTTTATTTCTGCTGAATACCCACATTTAAGAATCACTATTCTGGTCTCTTCATTCTAGGATTCATGGCTGTCTGGTAAGTAATCTATATTGAATAAATCCAAAAGAGCAAGGTAGATGGAACGGATTACGCCAATGCTAATTCCACAACCAGTTTATTGCACAGACACGAAAAACAAACTCCAAATAAACAATCTTAAAACACGCTGCGTTTTCGTCCACTCTCTCTGTTGGACTTCATCAGATATAACACATTGCATTAATTAAAATACTTAAATACATTTTTAAAAATTAGTCCACCTATAGTTTTAAAGTCCATCTTAAAACATCAAATCAGGCTAGGCTCTGGCCAAATATGTTGATTTGAAAGTAAAACATATATGTGCCAATAATAAATATATATTAAAAGATTCCTGGGACCTCCTAAGAAACATTACCCCTGAACTATATTGTGAAGAAATAATGTTCGTAACTATAGATATTATAGACCTTTTTTCTTGTATACCCTATAGGGAGGGTCTAAGTATGTTTGAGGAAGTAATTTATAAAGATAAAAAATTGACTCAAGTAGATAAAATAACTGTTATGAGTTTAGTAGATATGGTGTTGAAATACAACTTTTTGATGTTCAATGAAGAATATTATCAACAAATACAAGGTGTTGCTATGGGTGCAGCGTGTGCACCCATATTTGCAAACCATGTATTGGCAAAATGGGAAGAAAAGTATATACTGTATTCTGAATTTAGTAAATACTGGACATTATACCGTCGTTTTCTAGATGATATAGTCATTTTTTGGACCGGAGGTATAGACAAATTTGAGGAGTTTTTTGACTATATAAATAAAACTACCAACTTCTTGAAATTCACTTACACCACCTCTTTTGATTCATTAAAATATTTGGATGTTGAGATCTATAAATATAATAATGTTTTTGAATCTAGAATTTTTAGGAAAAAAACTTTTTGTAACTCTTTCTTACATTTTTCTAGTGCACACCCCTCACATTGCAAAAAGAATATAGTAAAAGGGCAATTTGTGAGGGGTTGTCGAATGACTACTTTAAATGAAGATTTTAATATTGAATGTAACATTTTGGAAAAAATGTTCCAAGAAAGAGGATATCCCACAAAATTTGTAGAGAATATTAGAAAGGAGGTGGAAATTGGGAGAGCTACAAAATTTATACCTATTAAAGGAAGTGGTGAAATTATACCGGAGATAACCACTATTATAAATAATAGTGAAAAGGACGGTGTTTTTGAACAGGCTATGATTTTGGAATACAATATTTCGAATTCTAAAATAAGAGAATTATTTATTAAGGAATGGAATAATTTCTCATCATACTCAGACATTAATAATATTAAAAATATTGTTCCAAAGGTGGTATACAGGAATTCATTGAACATGAAACAACTATTAGAGTCTAATAAATTAGAGAATAATTTTAGGGGTTATGGCACAAATGGGGGGGCTGAGGAACAATGGAACATATAGATGTGGCCATTGTAAACAATGTGAATATATAGTGAACAAGAGTGAGGTGTTTTTGAGTAGCAGGGGAGTGACTATTAAAAATAAAGGACATTATAATTGTGGCACTAAGGGTCTGGTATATATAGCTTTATGTGGAAAATGCAGTTCTTTTTATATAGGGAAAATGGAAAGAGTCCAGAGGAGAAAAATTTATGAACATACATACGACATATCAAAAGAAAAGAAAACAAATGCTTTATATAAGCATACAAGAGAATGTATTGGTTCAAAATTTTCATTTTTTATAATAGAGCAAGTAAAAAAGGAAACAAGAGGAGGATTATGGGAAGAATGGCTTGAGTATAGGGAATTATGGTGGCAAATTAAGTTAGAAGCCACAAAAAGCCCTGGTTTAAAT
The DNA here is from genome assembly GCF_019279795.1 of Protopterus annectens. NCBI lineage: Eukaryota > Metazoa > Chordata > Ceratodontiformes > Protopteridae > Protopterus > Protopterus annectens. The sequence goes on from NC_056750.1 coordinate 225,231,304, forward strand.
GAACACATTTCACTAAACCCAATATTAAAATTAAAAGCTGGGAAAGTGTAATGAATTAGTTTGAACACTAGAGGGTGACATTGTAATATATATCCAATGCACATGTATAGGGACTAACTAAATATGTATTAATTTATATAATGTATTTTTAAGTATTATTTATTTATTTAATTAATTTATAATGGTAGTACATATTTATTACATAACAGAATAAGCAATTTTAATTATTTAATAAGTTAATTTTGTTTTTGACGTTTTTTTTAAGGAATTTAATGGAAGTAATTAAATATTAATGAGCAGAGCCTAGCCTGATTTTGATGTTTTAAGATGCACTTTAAAACTATAGGTGGACTAATTTTTAAAAATGTATTTAAGTATTTTAATTAATGCAATGTGTTATATCTGATGAAGTCCAACAGAGAGAGTGGACGAAAATGCAGTGTGTTTTAAGAGCCTTTATGTGGAGTTTGTTTTTCGTGTCTGTGCAATAAACTGGTTGTGGAATTAGCATTGGCGTAATTCGTTCCATCTACCTTGCTCTTTTGGATTTATTGGTTTTAACTGAGCATTTTGGTGCTTTCTTAGTAATCTATATTGAAGTCAATAAATAATGGATGTCAGAATGTATGTTTACACAAGTCCTGTGCACCTATCCATGTGTGTAACAGCAATGTTTGAAATACGTTCCTAGTTAGGGATCATTGTACATCCATTACTTTATCATATGTCATAATATCCTGCTCTAAAAGGTAGAGAGGTATGGTCTGTAAAACAAAGCAACAGCTGCACATTCTCAGACAACAGTGAACACGAGTCTGTAAAGTGCAAAAGAAAAGAGTGCTTGCATTATGTTGTATTCCAAAGGAAAAGTACAGTATTACAGAAGTCACTTCTTGTGTGGTCTAATACCACACTGCTCAAATGTAAAGCTCAGCTGATTACAATAATGTTTAGTTTGTCATCAATAAAAGTACAGTACTGTTAAGTAATCAACCTTATAGCATTTGAAGGGCATACCTCTAGACCTGTATCTTGATTGGCCTGCTGTCAAGTGTAATCACTGTACATGCATTCCAAGTAATACAGTTCTTAGCAGTTGGTATAGTTAACAGTAGAATGTAACAGAATAGAATACCTTAATTGTAGAATGGTTTGCATATTATCTGTGAAGCTACTAATGTTCCTTTTTTTCCTCTCACCCGACCCCTTCCTTTCTTTTATTTATTAATGGATTTCTTATATTTATTATTTTTACTATTATTATTATTATTGTATTATTTATATAATGAAATTACTTATTATATAATTTGGTTTTACGTATAATGTTTGGCTTATGTAGAATTTCATATTTCTTTGTTGTGAAATGCATTTTCATTTTTATGATTTATCATTGTGTTTGTAATTATATTATTTGAAAATGTTTATACTGCTATATTACTGTTTCTTTATTTTTTATAATTTTCATTTAATATGTTTTATTTTTTATTTACTTTTTGGTTTGACTTTTATTTATGTTATTGCTATAACACAGTAGGGTAGGCTGGTTCTCCATGATCCATCTACACTCACTCCACCAGCTGAAGAACTGAGGCCCAGCACCTCTGGGCTGCAGCCTGGTGCCACCCGTCTGCTGCCCCTGCCATACCTGGACCCTCAGGTAGTTCTGCCCCAGTACCCAAAGCTGTGGTCACCTCTGGGAGCAGAGGCAGATGGGGTGCATACATCACCCGAGTGGAGTTGCTAGCTGTGGTGCATAGGATTGTGCACCAGATCATGGGCACACTCCAATGCTGGATGAACAGCCTGCTTTCCATCCTAGTACTGGGAACTGGCTATAGGAGCAGATGTCAGCCATGGCAGCCAGTTGTGCAGTAATGGGACAGTGCTGACAGTCCAATGGGCGAGGACTTCAGTCACATTGTTACCGTGCTGATGTCCATTGAATCTCAACCCCTCCACCCCAACCAATGTGTTCACACCCTCTTGTGTCCTTCACCAACCCTGTATTTTGTCCTGTATGTCTTGTCTGTCTGCAAATTCTTCCTCACCTTTCCAACTTGCCAACCCCAGAGTTGCCTATGTCCCTTTCCCAACATTCCACTCTCTCCTTAAAAAAAAAGGCACCTGTCCCAAAAAAAATTCATCCCATACATAGCTCTCCATTTCACACATGGATCTACTTGATATACTTAATTTGGTCCAGTTGGCTGCACAACACAATTATGTTGTTGTCATCCCTCTCTCTGGAGGTGACAGTCTAAATTCTGCTAATCAACTGTACAAGTGTCCAGTTGTTACTATTGAAGAAACGGATAGCTGTGGTTATTACTGACACCATTCCTGCACATTCCTTCCTTCTTTTCACTTTGTTTTTCCTTCTGCTTGCTCCACATTTTGCCACTTTCCTACCTTTTCCCATTTCTTTTCTTTAAAGAATCATTGCACAATGGTAAGCAATAGTAGGAACAGTGAATGTATGTAAAAGTATCATACACATTTGTAAAGTTTATGCCAACATCCTATTTTAAACCCAGTACCATCTGACTTTATCAAAAATGCATGAACCCGTCCAGCCACAGAGTCAGTTAATCAGCAGATGTATTTTAACCAATCAATATTGTCACATATTCTGAATTAAGCATGTTTGCGCGATGTTGCCACTTTGCAAGGTTGATAAGATATTAAAGAAATATTAAGAACATACCTGTCAGCTTGGTAGAGCAAAACATCTGGACAAAGTCATGCACAATGGGGACATAGGGTCATCACTAAAGCGACATGTTGTAAATATTGCTTTTACAAACTTAGAACCATGATTGAATAACAGGAGGCATTCCATTAGTATTCATTGGTTTACTTAAGTAGCAGGTGTATGCAACAGCACTTTGTTGTGCAATTATCTATATAATGTATAAAATACACATGCTACTCAACTGATTTTGTAGCATTATCTGTTAATAGTATTGCTGCTATATTCTTTTGGTTCAAGTGGTACTGGGTTCAAATACAGGTATATCTATAATTTCAAATACTTGTATGTGTACACCAGGATTATTATTTATTTATTTACTTCCAGTCTGATTACTGGGGAAGTCCACTGGGCCCAGAGTGCCCATTTTCAATGGAGGCTAGGGAAGAAAAGCTCCATGAAACAGATCACAGTAAAGATAGCAGTCCAATAAAAATAAAAGTACAAATACAAATGCATATCAAATAATGCAAAGTGTGAGCAGTATTGCTCATAGTGGAAAAATATCATGCAGATATATTTTAACAAATTCACACAGTTAAAGTCAAAAGTCAAAAGCTATTTACAATATTTACAGTGTGTGAGAGATCATATGGGAATTAGCTATTGTGGGTTATAGCTAGCTATGAGGTACTTAGGAACTCAGGCGGATACCCTTCCAGGGGCTTTTATTAAAGAGTTCTATGTAGGGAGAATGCAGTTACATTTTCATTTGGAGGAGAGATAGGTGTAAAGCTGAGTTTTGAAGTTGTTTGTGTTTGACATTGTCCTTATTGTGGAAGGGAGAGAGTTCCATTTCTTACCTAAGGAGAAGGAGAGGAGAAGTTGTTCTGCAGGACGTTTAGGTTTGTGGACAGTATTTAAGTTTTGGTGTTCAGATCTGAGAGTTCTATTTGGGGTGTATGGGGGAAAGACGTTAGAGCAGGTATTTGGTTGGATTAAATATTAGTCTATGTGCTGTAGTGAGCTGAAAGAAGTTCAGGTATTTTGTGGAATGTTTGGCTTTGGCGGCAAATTTAGAAATTTCTATTATAACAGCTTTCAAGTTTGGAAGTGATGGAAGAGGATAGGTTAGATAGTAGCGGGGCACAGTACAGAAGGGAGGGAAGGAGGTAAAATGAGGCCAGGATATGCCTGGTAGAAGTAGAGAGGAAGCAGTTGTTCCTGTATAGCATACCTAGTTTTTGGTGGGTTTTCTTTATATTTTGCTGAATATGGATGTCGAACTTGAGGTGCTCATCTATAGTTACACCGAGTAGATTGGCAAAGGTAACATATTCGATCCGAGAGTTACTTTGGCTAAGGACTTGGAAGGAATTTTTAGCAAAAGGGAAAGATTTTGATTATAAATTGTGATATTTATGAATCTGTGTCATCAGCTGTGTATGCACTCAATGCCATAATGATGAAATGTCTGTTGATAGATGGTGCTGGTATCCAATAAAAGTTAATAAGCTCCTTTTTACCATAGCTGTACAATACTGTGCATCACGCACCATTGCACAATGATTCTTTAAAGAAAACAAATGGGGAAAATAGGAAAGTGCTGAAATGGGAGGCAAGCAGGGGAAAAATAAAGTGAAAGGAAGGCAGGAAGGATGTAGGTAAGAACCATAGCTATCCATTTCTTCAACAGCAACAACTGGGCACATGTACAGTTTATTAGATGAATTTGGGCTGTCACCTCCACAGAGAGTGGTGAAATCAACATAATTGTGTTGTGAAGCCAGCTGGACCAAATTAATTCTATCAAGTAGATGTGTGTGAAAAGGAAGAACTATGCATGGATCATTTTTTTTTTTTTACAGGTGCCCTTTTTTTTTCTTTTTTTAAGGAGAGAGTGGAATGTTGGGGTAGGGAAATCAGAAAGTCTGAGGCAGGCAAGTTGGGAAGGTGAGGAAGAATTTGCTGACAGACAAGACAAGAGACAGGGTCAGTGAAGGACACAAGTGGGGAGTGGACACCTTGGTTGGGGTGGGGGCATCACAAACCTATGGACGTGATATTCGGTGACAGTGACAATCATGCCCTCACCCACTGGACTGTCATCACTGTCACCTCACTGCACTGGTTGCCACAGTGTTTGATGTCTCCATGTCCTTGTATTATTCAGGGTGGTGATGGAGAGCAGTATCTCCACTCGACGTAGGTGTGCACCAACTGTCTGGTGTACATTCCTACACACCACACCTGGCAGTTCAGATTGGGTGATAAAATCAGCCTCTCTGCCTCTGCTCCCAGAGGGAACCACAGGCCTATTGTCTGAGGAAGAACTACCTGTGGGTCCACGTAGGGCAGGGACAGGAGGGGGTGGTGCCACCAAGCTGCCACCCAGAAGTGCTGGGCCTTTGTGCTGTAACCACTGGAGGGAGTGTAGGCAGACACTGGGGGAACCAGCCTACCTTGCTGTGCTGTAGTAATAATATAAACACAATTAATATTCCATAATGACATAAAACATACTAAATAATGGACAGAATAACATTAAATAAAATGTAAACATATAATGAATTAATACAAAAATAATAAATAATAGAATTACAAACACAATGAAAAATAATATGAAATCAAAAGGTATTTAAAAGAAAACAATAGAACATTATACATAATAAACAAACTATAGGTAATAAAAAAGAGTATGATAATGAAAATATGATTATATGCATCACATAATAATAACAATACAAATAATAATAAAAAATAAGAAATACATAAAAAAACAAAGAGACAGGTGGGGGGGTAAGAGAATAAAAGAAATAACATTAGTAACCACTCAGATAATATGGAAAAAAATTCTGCAAATAATTTACAATATTCTGATACAGTTTACTTTCAAAAATACAAAATGCTAATAAATACCTTTATTACTTTGAATACTACCCTGTTGCTAAGACAGACACACTACAGTCCAGATCATATTGTATCCAACAATCATTCATAAGGGCATATATTTCTCATATACATGTGTCATGTACACTGATAACATTTGACAGCGGGCCATATGAGCCACAGCTATAGAGGTCTGCACTTCTAATGCTATCATTATGAATACATAACACTACTATACTTTTATTGATGACAACCTAAAACAGTATTCTAAACAGCTGATTTTAAATATGAGGAGTGTGGTATTCGAACCCACAAGCAGTGTTTACTGTAATACTGTAGCTTTCCTTTGGACTACAGCATAATGCAAGCACTCTTTCCTTTTTCGCTGTATAGATACAGGTTCAGAGTTAAAATGGTAACAATCTCAGCATGCTTTTGTTGTCCCTGGTATATAGGTCATACTTTACATTGCCATATCTATGTCAGCTTAAACAAGTACTGTATAATTTGGATGTGTGGTTTTCTAAATTACCACCCCTGTCTACTCTGTAATACTGGACTGTTGTTCTAAGTAATACTAATGCATGCATGCTTTTGCTTTACAATGGACAAATGCATACTCAATGTGATGCACGTGTTTACCACAATAAGCTGTATTTACTCCTAAGGCTAAAATAGCAGTACTGTTTGGAAGCATACATACCACTTGTGTCGCTATTTCTTCCTAGGCTGGCACAATCAGTGGGCATTCTGCATTAGCTGTGAGATAAAAGGAACACAACAGAATACCATTAAAAACATCAATGATGAACATATGCAGCTGCTATCTCCTACCAGCAGTGCCTGTGATAGTTACACATCTGTAGAATGCCATCATTCTTTCATTCCTTGAGTTAATGGTCGAGGGTATCCCTTTTTCTCATCCTGAGGTCTCAGTAGTGATTCCTACACTGTTCACCAGTGCATGGAATACTGGTAACACAGGATAGATCTCAGGCCAAACTATTCCATACATCTTATTTGTAATCAGATCCATGATAGTGCTCCTGGAACAGCCGGGGACCATAATCATTCACTAGGAGTCCAGCAAACACTTTGGACTCTTGCATACCACACCTTTGAGACTGAAATCTCAGAACCTCTCCCTGAACACCAGCCATGTCTGATGCATATGAACATCAATGTATAATGACTTTTCCCACCAATTTCAGTTATGACTTATACTGAGAACACACACTATTGGAATTTGTAACATTTGAAAATGGTGTGCTCTGCTTAGCATTACCCAAACATGCTGCCCATGTTTGCACAATGGAATACAATAACATGAAGTTCATTAATACAGATGTTATCATATCATTACACAACTGACCATATTACTGTGTCATGCATTAGTAAAATACTCAAGATATGAGAAATACTAGGCAACTGTTATAGCTCAGGGTGACTATAATGTGACGTGGGAAACCACTGCAAAAAAAGAGAGGTATCTGCTGTAGTAAAACCATGGACCTTATATATGGTAGTCCTACACTCACAGCTGTTGCCAGTAGAAGGATCAAAGAATCCATGTGTATGTTTAATTACATTGCATTGTAATTCAAGGACACATTAGTAAAAAATACAAGTTGCAGTCCTTGTATCAGAACCCAGGACCATGTAAACTTCAGGCTAACACTTAACATCTTCAGCCACAGGAGAAATTTCATGAAGGTCTATTACATTAATGTTTATCCTGAGGTTCTCACTGTTACACACAGCACAAAAGTGCTTCGTGGGTTTGTGCTAGGCAGACTAGCATTAAGACAATTCATCCTAGGATTATTTTTAGATGGCTGATCCCAGTCTGCTACCTGGGTGGTCCACTTCTACAGTTTGTGCACTGCTGCTGTGCCTGCAAACCAGTTGTGCTTAGCTGATGCCATTTGTGCTATGTCTAACAATGGGCAAGCTCCAAATATTGAGAAAAAACAACTGATAATAGGCAGAATATAAAATCAATATATTGCATACACTTCTAGACTATGTAACTACACAGGAAATATCCCCACATAGTTCGACAATCCAATTCAGCATCCAATGCACATGCTAAACACAGGATGTCTGCCTTAACCCTAAGTTTCACACATATACCTTTGTAGCATGCAGCAATAGCCATTCAGCACCATATCTCTCAACCTCTTTGAGCACAGAATCCGGACAAAGGCACAATTCATGGGGGACAAAGGCCTATAAATATGGGTACTCTTTAAATGTTGATCTTACATACTTAGGAAATGGCTAGAATAACAGGTTATGCATTAGCATGCCTGTTCTGAAGTATATGAAGTCTGAAACTCAAATGTGTGCCATCAGTCCCTAACATCAGTCCTCAATGATTTGTCAGCGATTTGACAAACAACCACAAGTGTATGAGAAACAGACCAGTCCAACATCTGGACATTCTGCAAAAATCTGTACAGTTGAGAGGATCTGTATCAGACAATCAAATTAAAAATAATGTACAGTCATAATAAAATATTGCAAGTTATCTGTAAATTTTGTGACATGTTTCACTTTTACAATACTGGAGTAACTGATTACACACTCCATATTTATGTTTGCATGAAAATATACAGCACTATTTTACGTCTGTGTTTCTTGGTCATTCATCAGTTATCTGTCCAGTAGTCTGGGATATACAGTATCATTCAGTATCATTGCATTTACAATGCCAAATGATATTAACTGGAACTAATATGATATGCAGCTGCTAACTAAGGAAAGACAGATTGGATGTCACAAACAAGAGCTGACTGTTCTTTTGGGGATGGGGGAGCAAAGATGTGTGTCTGCTATGGCACTAACAAGACTGTGTTGGTCTGGTTACCCTACATGTCTGACATCCTCCTTGTTTTATGATTTAGTTATGGTTGAGAACTGTCATCTCTAATGCTTCCCTAGTACAGATGTATAATGATGGAGGATGGTTTTAGCCTCCTAGCTGTTGAGTCAGTGTGCTATGGCTTGTCTCATAGCAAATGCAAGGATGTACTGAGCATGGCTATGTCTGCCTGTAACCACACCTGCTGCTGGTTCCTCCTCTGGGTCATCATTGGCCTGTGGCTGTGGTGACCTTGGCGTTGTTGGTAGATTGTATTCCCAGTCCCCTTGATGATCCTGTTGCAGCTGTTTCCACTATATTAACTTGAGTAGCATAGCACATACTATGAGCATTGAGGGATATGTTAGTGGATTGTAATGGTGCCCTTGGCCACAGGTATGTAGGCACTGGCAGTATGAGTGCAGTAGCTGAAAAACATGCTCTATGTCATTACTGGTTGGACTGTGTGTCCCATTAAGTTGTTCATAGATTCATAGATTCATAGATTAGTACTAAGCTAACTGCCCTTGCGAGCCATTTTAAGCCTAGCCAATTATCCCTTGTGAGATTCAAACCCTGCACCTTGTGTTTGTAAGGCAAACACCTTAACCATTAGGCCACCCTCCCAACCCAGATGTATGAATGTGTGCATCTCTGATAGGTTTCCTCACCCATGGCTCTAGTACATAGCATGCATCCACATCTGTGTGAGCCATAGAAATATCCACCATTGCACACATCTGGTGCAGATGGGAAATGTGGCACATATGCAAGTCATGTTAACTGCAAGGGTTGCCAGCACACACATTCCAAATAATTCCCATTAAATTACATATGACTTGACAGTTGTTTGAATGGTAGACCTTACAGTTAATGTAGACTCTACCCTGTTCCCCTGGTGTTGTTCTCTTGTGTACATGACTGCACTGTATGGCACACATTACTGGAGAGTAGTGCTATATGTTACAGTTGTGGCATACTTTGGACCCTCCTCAGAACTTATGTTAAAATATATGTGCCCTCTGCCATTTTGTAGCATAGCATGCAGGAATGTTTGGAAGATCCCAGATGCTGATGCCTATGAAACATCACCATGTCCCCTGGTTGTCTGTTAAGGGGACCTGTGATTAAAATACTAACTTTAACACATATGTTATATTCCACTGGGATGGGTTCCCTGCATTTGGCTCTGTATCTGATTCAAGGCTGCCAGAGATCCCACAGTTTCTCTACTGTGTTGCTGGCCTGAAAAGTCTTCACCCTCTCTGTCCCTTATATTTTGTTGCGTAGCTTCATGGGATTTTTTGATTAGCATACAATTCAGCAGTGCATGCTGCTTTTATCATTTCTTTGGCACAGACTAGGTCAGATGTAATCAGTTACTAATGCACACTGTTATAAAAGGGAAAATGTGTAGCTAGGCAAACCAATGTGGATGAGAGTTGTTTCAGAATTTAAACTCAGTTACACATTTATTTTGGAACAGTGTATCTTGACAGAGGAGTATTGTACTCCATCAGGTACAGTATATATCCATTTTGCTGACTAATTAATGCAGATGTTGGAATGTACTTAGGAATGATGTGAAGTAAATCAGTAAGCATTTGTTAGAACTGTACTTGTGACATGGCCTTGTTTACCAGCCATCTGAGAGGTACAAAGGATGTACAGAAGGCCAAAAGTATAATGCTGTGTGATAACTATGCACACATGTTTCATGGAGAGGTCATTTGAGTGCACTTTTGAATTTACACTGTTGTTTGGTTAGCACATTTGTCCCTTAGCCTGTTATATTTTTTTTTGGGGGGGGGATTGAGTCCCAGCTATGGACTGTTGTGTTGGGTGTGTAAAGAGAGTGTCTGTTAAGGCACTTGTTGACCACCTGTTGAATCTTTAAATTGTAATCAAGTGGTGAATACTGGGAGCCTTCCTGTACTGCCTTATCTGTACACAGTTTATTTGTACGTATGTGATTGTTATATGTGTTATCATTATTTTGTCTTTCAGTAAACAGTATGCCTGCTCAGCATGGGTTCCTATCATCAAATTGAACAGGCTGGAGAGCAAACAGCTTTATCATTGAGAATGCTGTTCAGTGATGCGTTTATTGTGAAATCATGGTACAGTGAAGATTAGAAAATTTGCCCTTTCCTCACCGTAGTGTGATCTCGGAGTCCGTATATATAATTAATGGGGAGTGTGGGGGGTGCAGACCCACACAAGAGCAACTTCAAGGAATGGCATTTTTGATGTTTAAACTGTTTGCTCTCCGGTCTTTTCAGTCTCGTGATATAGACCAGCTCAGCATAAGCCCCCATTTTCTGAGGCAGAGAATGACCTCATCATTCAAGCTTTAAGACAACATCATGCAGTCCTGATATTCAGGTGGCAGGCCAATATGTCACAAAGTGCGACTCTGTGGGATGAATTGGTCCAAAATGTCAATGCAACTGAGTGACAAAATTGTAGCTATGAGCAGGTGTGATACAGAACAGCATGTTGCTGAAATGATACGTGATCGTCAGGTCACCAGTGGTGGGCCTGCAGTAGAGCAACCCCTCACCACCACCACCGAGGAAATCCTGGCAACCACTGTCACAAGGAAAGCTCCCAGCAGTCCATCAGCTAGTATGTTCTGGACATGGGTGCCACTCCTGCAGCTCAGGAGGAGCTTCCAGGTAAGCTTTGTTAGATGATCAGTAGAATACTGTTGCATTCATTCTGTAATAGTGTATATAGTTTTAATGTGTGTCAGCTTGCTTTTTTGGTGGAGTATTTAAGATAGCTACAGTTTTAAGGTCATTTAGAGGTTGTCAGCCACATTCCTCTTAACATTGCAGTTACTGTAGATATAGATTATTAAAAGTATTACCCCCTGTTATACTGTTATATGTGGTGCTGTTGCCATTACCTCTTCCTTTACTTTTTTCAGGACGACCAGGAATCCACAGATCTAGGGCTCCTGTAGTTGGTAAGCAGAATACATTTATGCCAGTAATGTAGAAATATTCCAACATTATATGCTAAAGTGTCATCTCAGGTTTGCTGAATGGATTGTTGTACTGTCTACATAATTGTCAACTGTAAAGATATTTGCAGAATGTCCAGATGTGTGACTCATACCTCTGGCCTATATTTAAGATCATAGTGATTGAGTTGTAAACTATTGACAGGTCATTAAAGATAGGAGACATAACATAATGACAGAGATCTCATATGCAGACTGCATACCCCTCAGAAATGTCATGGTGAAGCAATACTTGTCATTCTATCACCTTTCTAGGTGTGTAAGGCAATAAATATGTCACAATGATATCCATTCTTGGACCTTTGCCCACCCATTATTCATGGCTTTGTCCACATTCCTTACCATGAGGTTGAGACATATGAATGTCTGTAATAGTGACAGCAGTGTAAATTGCTTAACACATATTGCAGCATAGTAGTGCAGACATTAATGCACTCCTGTTTTCCTTCTTTTTATCACAGGTGAACATGGAAGTGGTTCTGTGCCCCGTATACCACCTGATGTCAGTGTCTCATCAGACTCTGATGATGATGGTCGCCAAAGTGAGGCACAGCCGGAGGTTGCAGAGGCTGATTCTGACATGGAGGTTGAAAGCCAGTGACCCCCCCACCTCATTATCACCAGACACAGCCAGTATGCCTACACATACTGTCAGAAAAATATGTATTAATATATGTATTAGTACTGTGCTTAGTGCATTTAGAGCTTGAAAAGGGTTAATACATTTATTCTATTTTACACTGCATAAATCTGTACAAATTGCAGAAGCTTTCTGACCTTGTATTGTCATGAAATATGCACAGCTAAAATCTTTGCTTATGCCTTAGAAATTTACTGAGAAGCAGATGATGTCTGCTTGTGTCAGGAAAATAATGAATAGAACAATACCACTTGTATAAATGTTATGAAACTTAGACAAGGAGTTCCGCTTGTGCTGTGAGAAAAATACACAGCTGCAGAAGCTATAGATAATTAAAACAAAGACCGCTTGAAAATATGAACTGCAATCAGCATTTGCTTGTGTCTGAGCTAGAAAAGTACCTTGAAATGTAGCACATGCATTAGAACTATACAATAGAAGCTTGTAACGGGCTAGTGCCCACCAAGGCCAGGTTGTTTTTCTCAAAAAGTTTCTCACAAATCTAGTCATGTCAGCAGAAAATCTGAGTAACATCTGCTGTAGAACAATACTGGAAGTTGTGTTTGATTACGTCAGCTATAGAAGGCCATGTCTTGTAAAACAGTATAAGAATAGCATACTTCCTGTTAGTAGTTAGGCAAAATCTTGTATTTGCATGTTTTTGTCTCCTTGCTGCAAGTTATTAAATGTGCCTTAACTGAACCTTACGTGTATTGGTCTTTGAAGTTTTTTCCTTTGACAGATTGGTCCTTCGGACCGGAAACCCTCACATCGCCTTTGATAACGGGCCAGGTGGCTTGAAACCGTACGGGGAAGAAACCACATCGGTTCTTCTTATTTGAAAAGCCCTCCAACTGAATTGTCGTACAAAAGAGGCCAGACACTTTCTAATCTGCGACTGAAGGACGGGTTTACATGAACCAGGTGATCAATCATGAAGGCTCAGGTAAGGTGAATCTACCTTTTTTTTCTGTTTTAGATCAGGGACTAAATTTGTATTGTTTTGTTAAGACTTTGTTTTTACAAGTCAGGGACAAAAAAATTAATGTCTTGGCATAGATCAAGGAAACAGAGCAGGTAGGCAGTCATTCTGAAGAGGCTATAACAAAATCCGTGGTACCACGTTAAAAAATAAGGAGTTATGTAACGATTAAAAAGGTAGAGCAAAATGGGTAATAATTGCACGAAAAGACCCCAAAATCCACCGTTAACCAAAGACGAGAAATACATGCAGTCACAGTGTGCTGATAATATTAAATACTATTCAAAATGGGTTAATAAGTATGAATTTGATGGCAAATTAGAAAAATCCTCACTTATCAAACTTGTCACACAGCTTAAAACCGATTCTAAAGGTCGGGTAAAAAAGCAACGTCAATTAGGAATTCCTCAGGCACACAGGTGGATTAAGGAAGTAAACCGTAGGGAACAAAAAAGCAATAATTCAAAAGCAATGTTTTTAGATAAGGAGGACAATAACTTAGTAATAGCATCGGCCCCTCCACCTCCCTTACCAAAATATGAAGCAAGTGAACAAGTTAGTCCACCCCTGCAATATCCTGCTGTTACCATAAATAAAGACACTACAAAAGCAAAACCGTTTATTAAAGATCCCATCGAGACCAGGTCTCAAACACGGGCAGGTAATTCAAAAGGGGACATTGAGCTATATCAAATGGGTAGGAATTCACAATCTATAAGTAAAGAAAAAATATGCCCACTTATAGAAGTGCCTAATCCTCAGGCAGGGCAAGAAGGTCAGAACCCAACTATCCTAGTGTATAGACCCTGGACTCTGGAAGACATCCGGAAAGCCACTAACGGAATTCCCCATCCAAAAGTTAATTTTAGAAAGTTCTTAAAAGATTTGCAAGGAATGAGGCTAAGTTATAATTTAAACAAAGAAGAGGTAGAAAAAGTAGTTAGACAAATTGTGGAACCAGATTGGCACATGATTAGTGGCGACTGGAATCCCTGTGACGCTGCACACAGGCCCCTCCCACATAGCAGCACAGAGCTAGACAACAGAGTGAAAGGTCTTACAGACTGTATCTCTGAGAAATGGAAGCCTAGGGCAGACTGGACTTGCATTAATCAATGCATCCAACAAGAAGGCGAAACTGTTGACAGATATTATGCCAGACTGTTAGAATGTTTTAATAACCATTGTGGAATGCAGGTTCCTGAAAATCAGACACACAATTCCCCATATAAGCAGCAGCTAAAGAATGCATTTTTGAAAGGCAGCATTACACCCATAAGCAGTTTTATTACAAAGCACATGGTAGATCATCGTACAAGCAGGTTACAGTCATTACTTGAATATGCTAGGCATGCCAAAAGGCATTTTAATAGCAAGAAGAAAAAGAAAACCCAAGTATTTTCTGTAGAAGATGGAGCAGAAGTTTATGTAGTACAGTCCAGGAAAAAAGGCAAAATAAATGCCCAGGAAAACAAACAATCTGATCAGCGATCAGAGGACTTTAAAGGATGAAAGAAAAGGGGTGAATGTTTCAAATGCGGTAAAAAGGAACACTTGGCAAGGGATTGCAAAAAAAAACAAGAAGGCAACCACTGAAGACAAGGAGGGTGAGGACTGACTATATGATAGTCAGAAATCACTAGAAGGGGATAGCAAAGAAATAACAAATGAGAATGTGATAGAGGGAGTAGAGAATGTGACAGAGGAAATAGAGAAAGTGCAGGAAGTTACGGATAGTAAAGAAAATAAAATATTGGATTTAGCTTTATTGAGCTTAGAGCTCTATTTAGCAGACACGAAACCAAACGTTACACTCCTGGTAGACGGAAGGAAAGTCATATTCTTGTGTGACTCAGGGGCATCATGGACCCTAATACATCCCTCGAAACTGCCAGAGAATTCAGAGTCACTTAATTACATACTAGTGAAAGCAGCTAATGGACAGCTGTATCGAGAGCCCCTCTTCCATAATATTGCAATAACTGATCCTGTTTCAGGATTGACCCAGAAAAGCAAAATTGTTGTTTCTGTAAAGTGCCCAGTGAATCTCTAGGGCAAAGACCTTATGCAGCTATTTAGTATAGCAGTAATTCTGACTATGCAGGGTATGGAGGCACAGCGACAAATTCATACCTTTGCAGTGCAATCGGAGGGTGAAATGTTTTATTGGTACAGCCAGGACTTGGCTACAACTGGTCCAGGGGCAGTGACCGAAGAGTTGATGAACATAGCCATCAGCAAGTTCCCCTCCCTTGACATTGATAAATGACATTTGTTGCACTGTACTCTGTATTATTGTAACACACCAGGACCTGATAAGGAATATAAGCAAGAATTGTTTAGAAATCGTGCAAACAGATTGATATTATGTAATCTGTACTGGGACACAGAAGGGAACAGTGTAGCCAGCTGTTCATTGCCCCAGGAATTCTTTGCACTTTATAAATCTAATCAATTACCACATGTTAGCTTAACTAAGGATAAGAATGTAAAATGGTAGACTTAGGAGAAAAAGTCACAAAATGGAAAAAACAGACAGAGTTAAAACTGTCAGAACAGGGAATACAAATGCAGAAGTTGAATTGGATAACTCAGACCCATCCAGCTGTACACTTGCAGTCTAGCAAGGACAGCTGATTAGCACTCCTATTGAAGAAGAAAAAGAATGCCTTACAGAATATACCAGAAACTCTTTCGTCAACAGGAAAGTCAGATGTAGGACTTATTCGTACAGCGGGACCAGTTATTATTATGCCAAAGTCAGCATTTAGACCACAGAAAAGACAATATCCCTTAAGAAAAAATGCAGAGGTAGGAATCAAACCTATTATAGCAGCTTTACTTAAGGAAGGGGTGCTGGTGGAATCTCCTGATTCACCATGTAACACGCCCTTATTTCCTGTTAAGAAAGCAAATGGAAAATGGCGTATGGTCCAAGATTTACAAGCTATAAATAATGCAGTAATACCAAGGGCACCTACGATGCCAGACCCACACACCCTGTTAAATGATTTAAAACCTCAACAGAAATATTTTTCTGTGGTAAATATCAGCAATGCGTTCTTCTTGATACCGATACACCCTGACAGCCACTATTGGTTTGCATTCACATTTCAGGGGAAAAGGTATACATATACACGACTACCATAGGGATATTGTAAAAGTCCGACAATATTCTCACAAGAAATGGCAAGCAACTTGGTGGGATTTACCCCACCAAAAGGCAGTCAGATTTTACTTTATGTTAATAATATCCTGCTGGTGGCCCCCACCCAGCAAAATTGCAAAGAAAATACCATAGCGCTATTACAATTTTTAGCCACTGAAGGACATAAAGTAAACAAAAATAAACTGTAGCTTTGGAAAAAACAGGTTAAATACCTAGGATGTGTAATATCCAAGGAGGGAAGGACATTAGATGAGGACAGAAAAATAGCGATTTTACAAGCACCAAAACCCACTACCAAGAAGGAAATAATGTCCTTCCTGGGTACGACTAATTTTTGTCGGAGCTGGATTCCCAACTATGCCTTGGAATCTGCACCGCTGACTAACCTGATTTATAAAAAGCCTATGGCAGCACAGGATTTGTTTCAATAGACACCAGAAGAAGAATCTGCTTTCTGCAAACTGAAACAGTTAATAGCGTCCTCATTAGTTTTGGGATTACCAAACTATCATAAACATTTTTTCCAAACTGTAGATTGTAAGCAAGGTTATTTGATATCAGTGTTAACACAGCAGCATGGGGACAGGCAATGCCCTATTGCTTATTATTCATCACAACTGGACCCAGTGGCACGGTCTTTACCTCACTGTGTACAAGCAGTAGTTGCAGCTGGAATGGCAGTACAGGCTTCGGCCTCAGTAGTTTTGTTCCACCCTCTCACATTGAGAGTGCCCCATGCAGTCGCAATTATTTTACTGCAAGAGAAGGTAGCATATCTTTCCCCTGCTAGGCCTATTTCCTGTATGACTATATTGTTGAGCCAACCTCATATGACAATTGAACAATGCACGACTTTGAACCCTTCTACTTTGCTCCCAACCCCTGCAGATGACATACCACACAGCTGCCTGCAAGTGATTAAGCAAAAACACTGCCTAGAAAAGATCTCACAAATGTTTCCTTGAATGATGCCGAGGTGACATACTACGTGGTTGGCTCATGCAAAAGGGGTCCTGCAGGACAGAACCTAGTAAAATATGCAGTAGTTTCTAATACTGACACTATAGAAGCAAAATCTTTACCACACAATTTATCTGCACAGGCAGCAGAATTGATTGCCTTGACACGGGCATGTACCTTAGCAAAAGGTAAATGTGTGAACATTTTTACTGACAGCCAGTACGCTTTCTCTACTGTACATGTTTTTGCACAACAGTGAAAAAATCGAGGAATGATAACATCTACTGGCAAACCAATCAATCATGCACAGTTTATTTTAAATCTTTTAGAATCTATTCAGTTACCTCAAAAAGTAGCTATTTGTAAATGCACAGCTCATACCAAGCGACAGGATAGGATTTCAAAAGGTAATGCAAGAGCTAATATAGCTGCAAAGCAGGCAGCTTCAGAAGTATTTCTTTTGAATAAGAAATTACAACCCTCTGAGATTTTAGACTTAAAAATGCTAAAAACAATGCAGACACTTACTACGCAAATTGAAAAACGAAGATGGGTAAAACGAGGAGCAATTCTCGAAAAGGGGCTGTACATCTCTAAAGAAGGGAGACCAATATTGCCATCTAATTTGTTTAGACATGCAGCTTTGTTGAGCCATGGGCAGTGCCATGTCTCAACAGGGGGGATGGTACAGCTGGTGAACCAAGTGTTCACGACATACGGATTCATAAACTACTCTAAAAAATTTTGTTGGATGTGTCACGTTTGTAATAAACATCATGCACAAGGGGCGTTAAAGCCCAAGCAAGGGGGTTTCCCTACACCACCGTATCTATTTCATACTATCTGTATGGATTTTATAGAATTGAACAAATGTGAAAATAAGAAGTATTGTCTTGTCATTGTAGATATGTTTTCCAGATGGGTGGAAGCCTTTCCGACTAAAAATCCAGATGTGGCAACCGTGGCGAAAATTCTCTTTAAAGAAATCATTCCTAGATTTGGCATTCCGGAAAGGATCTACAGTGACAACAGCACACACTTCGTAAACCAGACCATACAACAGTTAAGTAAACATTTTGGTATTTCTTTAAAAAATCATTGTGCATACCACCCACAATCTGCAGGGCTAGTAAAAAGGCATAATGGGATTTTAAAAAGTAAGCTAAGGAAGTTGATAGTAAAAACACAGAGGAATTGGGTGTACTGTCTGCCCCTGGCACTGTTGAGCATGAGAACTGTTCTGAATGCAAAAGGATTGACTCCTTTTGAAAAACTATTTGGAAGGGCTTATTATATACCTTAGTGGAAACCTCTCATGCCCGCAGACCAGGAAGCCGACTGTACACTAGCTGAGTACATAAAAAACTTGTTAAATTCTAAACATCTGATGCAGTCAAATTCTGTTTCAGATAAAGAACAAACCAGACCGTCAGAAGTGGCAGTGGTCCCAGGTACCTGAATTTGGGTAAAGACAATAAAGAAAAAGAATTGGGCATCACCAAAGTGAGAAGGTCCATATCAAGTGCTTCTGTCGACACCCACTGCAGTCAAGATAGCAGAGCGTGCCTCCTGAATCCACCTGATGCACTGCAAACTAGTTAAGAACTTTAAATTGGACAAAAATCTTGTCACATGCCAAGAGTAAAAATGATAGAGTCCAGAAGAAACAGGAATGCAAAGCAACCCTTTCCTCAGAAGTATTGCATAATCATCCTGTTAACTGTACTAGTGACAATAATCTTTTTGCTGTGGTCTTTCCTTTTCCCAGCTACACAAACTGAACTGAATAAACGTGAAGTGTTACTCATAGACTGGCATTCAAACTTTAACACTTACCAGGCAATTAAATATGTGTATGCTGAGACTTTCAATGTTTCAAATTGCTGGATTTGCACAGCTTTGCTGACAGCATACAGGGGTTATTAATGACTATGGTCCCCCTAGGGGTCAATGAGGCCTGGGAAAACTTGACTTATAATAACTCGACCATTACATCACAAGATAAAATAGCATTGCACTTGTCTGTTCCACAAAAGGGAACCATGTGTTTTTATAAAAATGATACTGTTCAGGTGGGTTGGAGCAATTGCAATGTGACTGTTCCTTATAAATGTTACACTAAAGGTAACAATGCAGATTTTTATTGTAATACAAACTATGATTCATTTCTTGAATTGATGCACAAAACACTTAATGAAGTAAAACATAATTCTGTTCTTTATAAACAACTGTCTATAATTGATAGAAAAATGTTTCATGCAGGGCGAGTGTATATTCATAGCAAAGTTACTACTAAAGTAGAGGACTGTTATTTTGTATGTGGCAAAAGCATACAAATGGTTACCTGAGAATTGGTCCGGCAGTTGTTTTTTGGGCTACCTGGTTCTGGCCATACGACACACTGCAGTTTTGCCTCAAGGAAAATTTCAAAATGTCCAAGAGGTCGTTAAGAAACCTGTAAATCCAGTGGGACAAACCGATGCATGTTGGAAAAACCATCATTCTATAGGCAATGAACTGACACATATGGACTTAAGTGATAGTGTTATATCGTGGGCAGGCATATTACCAGCATATGGAGCAGTGAAATCGATCTGGGAGCTGAGAAAACTGTCTAAACTTCTCAAAGTGATGAGCAATGCAACTTTTTCCGCTCTCGACTTGGTGACTGATGAACTGAATGCCATGAGAACTGTAGTGCTTCAAAACCGCATGCCTCTCGACTTCACCCTAGCGGTGAGAGGTGGTACTTGCGCTTTAATCCAGGAAGAGTGCTGTTTGTATATTCCTGACCATAAACACGAGATAGACAATCATCTTGAGGTAATTCAGCAAGTGTCGGCCATGACCAAACCAGGCTCAAACCCACTGACGGACTTTTTCCAGAAATGGTTTGGGGGGGGGGGCGAGGTGCCATCCTAATGAACATCCTGATTGCCATTTGTGTAGGAATGCTCATACTGGGAGTATGTGCTTGTTGTGGCATCCCCTGCATGAAAAGACTAATTAAAAACTTAATAGACATGTCAGTTTCTGAAACCTTATATCAAAGTACTAAGTTTGAAAAACTGTTAAAAAATTGAAAATGCTTTCATGAGTTTAAACTGAATGACTCTCTTAACTGCAAATCCTAAGTGGGAGAGGTTAGGAGAAGAAAACAAACTGTTTATGCTTATTTTGAAAGTAGAATAAAAGTATTAAAAGGGGGGAAGTGTCAGAAAAATATGTATTGATATATGTATTATTAATGTGCTTAGTGCATTTAGAGCTTGAAAAGGGTTAACACATTTATTCTATCTTACACTGCATAAATCTGTGCAAATTGCAGAAGTTTTCTGACCTTGTATTGTCATGAAATATGCGCAGCTAAAATCTTTGCTTATGCCTTGGAAATTTACTGAGAAGCAGATGATTTCTGCTTGTGTCAGGAAAATAATGAATAGAACAATACCACTTGTATAAATGTTATGAAACTTAGACAAGGAGTTCTGCTTGTGCTGTGAGAAAATACACAGCTGCAGAAGCTATAGATAATTAGAACAAAGACCGCTTGAAAATATGAACTGCAATCAGCATTTGCTTGTGTCTGAGCTAGAAAATTACCTTGAAATGTACACATGCATTAGAACTATACAATAGAAGCTTGTAACGGGCTAGTGCCCACCAAGGCCAGATTGTTTTTCTCAAAAAGTTAGTCATGTCAGCAGAAAATCTGAGTAACATCTGCTGTAGAACAATACTGGAAGTTGTGTTTGATTACGTCAGCTATAGAAGGCCATGTCTTGTAAAACAGTATAAGAATAGCATACTTCCTGTTAGTAGTTAGGCAAAATCTTGTATTTGCATGTTTTTGTCTCCTTGCTGCAAGTTATTAAATGTACCTTAACTGAACCTTACGTCTATTGGTCTTTGAAGGTTTTTCCTTTGACACATATCCAGTCCACTAAGGCCAGAGGTATTGGACAGGTGGAGGGTGAGGACATTGACCAGGGAAGTGTGACTACTACTGGGCTTCAGTGACTGTTGGCACTGGCTATAGCCAAGCTGTTGGTGAGATGACACAGGCAGATTGATAGGAGTGCTCAGAGGAGTTCTGCTGCCCCTCCCCAACCTGTTGCAGGTGTCTCATCATGTGTAACTCGACATATGTTTAGGGTCATCATGGAGGCACAGGCACATTCAGAAAGGAACTCCAGGAGAAGGCTCATGGCTATATATGCAGCACAGTCTGAAATCCATGACTGCCCCCACCATGTTGTTGAGTCCTTGGATCATTTGAGTGACATGTTATGTATCTGTGAGAGAGTGCAGTGTATCAGTCATGGAATGCACACTGTCTATGATGGAATGTATGCTGGGAGGGGAGTGTCGGCTTCATGGGCGTAGGTCAGCAACTACATCTGCTGAGAGTCAATGTGGCCATGCTTGATCATACTCCCATACTGACAGTACATCCAATGCTCCAGCAGGGAGTGGGCTGTCCACACCCAGACATTCCAGGCCATAGGGTCATGGTCCTGGGCATTCCCATGAAAGGAGCACATCCAGCAGACATCGGTCACCTTCAGGTAGTAGCACAGCATCTGACCTTGGGTGTGGAGGTGCCAGAGCAACTCCTGGCAGAGCCAGTTCTTGTGTTTCAGGGTGAAGAAGATGAAGAGTCAGCTCTACCATGCATAGCTCACAGCTCTCTAACATATAGACATGTAGGGCTAGCACTGAGCTTGGCTGTGTTCATGCTGAAACTCACAAACCAAAGTGACATTGAGGGCACCTACAGGCACACTCAACATTTATATGGTTCATCTTGCCTGCTTTCCTTGCTTTCTCACACATACACTCGCCAGCCTTTTGTGGTAGCCTAGGTCTTCTGCACCCCCAGACAACACCCTGTAAAAGTGATAATAACTGTGCCACATCGCTGTTGTCTATCTTTTGGATTCAGGGATATTAAAGCTATGTGTCTGATGCACAGGGTTAATATCTATATTAATATGACTTTATTACCTCCATTTATACTGTTCAGCTGATAATTGTACCTGTCATTTAGATTGTACATAGCCATTTAGAATGTTGCTAGCATAATAATTTATCTACTGTATAGCGGATGCTTTTGTAAGGGCTGTGAAGCCAGAAAATTAGATGTCTCAATATATCTAACTGTCATTAAGGATTGTTTAGTACAAACATATGGGTGCACATCCAAAGTCAACCCATCACATTCAGAGCTCAGGATTGTATGTCAGCAATGAAGACAAATCTCATCAGAAAGGTAATCCATTATGATGTTCCTTTTTGCATGAACATTGCCATAGGTTCTGAGGTTCACAGGATATGACTAAGGTATGGATCTAATGGTGTTTAGAAGCATAGTTGTTACATCACAATATAATATTCAAAAGTAGATATAATGCATGGCCAAGTTTTATATAGCAAGGACCACCCGTGTCCAGGAGAGAAGCAGCAGTGATCCATGCCAGATAACATTTTCACATCAAGTAATTCAGCCTTCCCTTCAACAGAGTAATGGACATGCTCTGCCGGACATGGATTTAAAGCCTACTGCATAGGAGTAACAACCTTTGAAAGATGTATCTGTCTCTACAGCATGTCCCATGTAGGTCATAGTGTACATTGAGGCCCCCGGAACAGGTAACTGGTACCCCACATTACTTATGTATGTGCAGCATTGTCATCCCATTTTGACCACAGATAGCCCTGTAAGGCTGCTTCAAAGCTATCTATATGATACTACACACAGTGACAGCTATGTCCGTTTCCCATAGAAGACGTGTTGGCGACCCTCTGGTATTTTATTACTCAGAAATGTCTGAGTTCTGTCCAGTTGCTGCAGGTGTCTGCTGCAATACATATCAAAAGGGAGGATTATATTCATTAATATGTCTAATGGGGATGGGTATAGAGGATTGCTTACATATATTGCTATTGATGTAACGCTATTGCTAATCAAATGTAAGATGTAGGATGTAGACTGTCTACCTCCCCCCAAGCACCAAAACAATGGAAACCATGCCATTTGGGAAGTCAGATTGGGATACACACTTCCACCTTTGTTTACACACACACACACACACACACACACACACACACACACACACACACACACACACACACACACACACACACACACTTAGCTGCAGTGAGATTAGAACCCCTACCTCTCTAAATGTACAGACTATAGATCACAGTACTTAACACACCAGCCAGCAGCACAAGTCTGATTTATGCAGGACTGCAGGTTAACTTATACTAGATGACATAACTAAGCCATGTGCTCAACAACAGCTTTGGAGGCCTGCATAGTCACATTTCTTTGTAATGTCATCTGAGGCTAGTAGCCTAGCAGATGAATACTGCTTAGTAGCCTAGCTGTGTAACAAGAATACCCTTATTGAGCCTATTTGTCTGTTTGCATTTGGATGAACAAGCCTGTGAGTACCACTGATTGGCCCTTTCCATGAGGGGGAACACAACACCATATATTACAATTTGTACAGTGGTTGCTATCTGTGGAAAACTAAAGGTGACCCAGGGTTGTTGTGCTTGTTGGTGTTGTTTCTGATGGGAAAACAAAGGGAGGGCTTGTCAATATATGTACATATACTTATACTGTGCTCTCAATTTGCAATGTTTCCACGTGTATTCTTATGGGAGATATGGTGTCTGAGAATGATAGGGCACCATACCTCTCAACTATCCAGATTTTCGCATAATGTCCAGATGTTTGACTCATATTTGTTAGTCTGTTTCACACAATATTGTGGTTTTCTGGAAAATCAATGTCAAATCATTAAGGAATAATGTGAGCAATTAGTGGCAGACATCTGAATTTTACATGTCATATCCTTCAGAAAATTCATGGCAATGCAACACCTGTTATTCTATTATATTTCTAAGTTTGTAAGTGCAATATTTAAAAAGTATACCTAGTTTGGGCCTTTGTCCCCCATTATTTGTTTCTTTGTCCTGATTTTCTGCTCTAAGAGTTTGATAGGTATGTAGGGCACTATGGATATATATATATATATATATATATATATATATATATATAGAGAGAGAGAGAGAGAGAGAATGAACACACATGCAGGAAGCATCAGATTTGCTCTATGGTTAACTAAGTGTGTATGCATGCACCTTTGCCTTTTTTATACTGTTTGCGCATTGATAAGCAGTGCGCAAATGCAAGGCACATTACTCACATGAGTCTTACTGTTATGTAATATATACCTGCTACTACAGCCCACTCCTATCTCTACTCAAGGCTGGGATTTCCATGACAATGTTTGAATGTATCTGGTGTCTGTGGTTGGTGGTCACACATAAAGCTGCACTCTGCACAAACCAGCTACACCTTATCAAAAAAGGTTTTCTACATGTGGTGCACCAGCCAAATGTGGAATTAAAACAAGACAAAGTTGATAAAAATATGTACACTGAGTCAGTCTGTAAAATGCAACCTATTGCTAGTATGCATCCAAAACCTCTACTTATATTAGGATTCGAACCATCAACAGCATTACAGCTTCATCAGACAAGATGGCTGCCTTTATCCTTTTGGCCATACAAGCAGCTTATCAGAACAGGGTCATTCATCACACAACCACCTGCTTAACAATATACACTGCTATGCATGAGTTACCTAACACATAAAATGTATGATCAAATCTACAGTATTCTCCTGGAAATGTGAGGGATAATAACTGTGGCAAACACCCATTTACCATGGGTTTGGAGGTAGCATAGATGAGTTACTGTTGTGGCAGTTACAAGGGCCACCCATGTTTTGGGGGTGGGGGAAAAACACATCTACTGTTAGGATACAGACAGGTTTGAAGTCAGACACTGTGATGTGTAGCAATGTGTAGCCTCGCTTTCTAACTTCTGTCTTGAATGATGTACCAGTAATCTGCTGCAGTAGAATTGTATGGTTTCATGCATGAGCCCTACTAATTACAAATAGACACATACCAGTAAAATAATGTCAGTAGTCACATGTTACTTAATTGTCTGTTCAAATACACCACTATTTACTTGCATACTGTACCAAGTTCATAGGTACAAAGGACATGTGATACTACTATTCTACAAGACTACAGTCTAAGTTAAAGACCTACCTTTCAAATGCAGCAGTTGACACAACTGTAGTACAGGGCTGACTGTGTCTGATGCAAGCAGTACACAACCAATACATGGATAGGTACAGGTCATGTGAGTTGCCTGGCATAATTTTTAATGTATGTATGTGAGTATGAGAAAGGTATTAGTTCCTAGTTCCCTAAGTGGTCAGTGAATGTGCTATATGTTGTCTCTTAGCCAAAACAAGGGCATAATAAGCATACCTATTGTCTGCCTACAGGGACAGCAGCTGGGGGTCCTCCTCCGAGTACTCCTGTTGCTGTGGTGACCTAGGCATTGATGGGGGGGATGTGTGTCCCTTCCCCTTGCTTATCCTGCTGAGGCTCTTTCCTCAGGATCAGATTGTGGGGCATAGCACATACTGTAAACATCTGTGCACATGCATGTGGAGTATACTGCAAGGCTCCACTGGATATATGTAGGCATTGGAAGTGTGACCTCAGAAGCCAAAACACACACTCTGTGATGTTCCTAATTTGTAAGTGTGCCTCACTATGGCATTCTTCTGTGGTTGTGTGTGCGTTTCTGATGGGTGTCATCATCCATGTTTCCAGGGCATGGCCAACATCTCCCAGTAAATGGCCCCGTGAGATGTCCCCTGTAGCAAACATCTTATACAGCTGTCTTGTGTGCCAGATATGGGAGTCATGATAACTGCCCGAGTTGCCAGCACTCACATTCAAGATAATCCCCTGGGCATTGTACATGACTTGGCAGTTGATGGAGTGGTATATCTTGCAGTTAATGTAGATTCTACTCTGCTCACCAGGTGGTGCCTTGATGTGTACATGAGTGCAATCTATGGCACCCAGTAATTCAGGGTAGTGTGCTACATGGTAGAACCATTGAATATTGCTGGCCGCCTCCTCAGCGGAAAGGGGAAATGATATGTGCTCACTGGCATATAGAAGCATAGCATCCAGGAATTGGTAGAGTATCCTGGATGTTGATGCCTGTGACATCTCCATCATGTTCCAACTGGTCTTTGAAAAGTACCTGTAGCTAGTATCTTAAAGGCTACACATACTTTAGTTTCCACTGGGATGGGTTCCCCTCTGTTAACTGTGGCTCTGAGTTGAGGGTGTTAGAGCTCACTGAGTTTTTATAATATGTCCCTGTCCACCCTGTAGTGCTCTACAATCTCCAGCTCATGTAGCTCCTGGAAGGTCACCCTGGACCTGAACACTCTTCTGCTTCTCGGCTTAGGCGTATTGTCAGCAGCACCAGCAGCACTGACTTCAGCCTCTAGCACATGCAGATGTAGAATATCTGCAGCGGCCCTTAGCTTTATCTCAGTTAACATTTCCAAGTCTCTACTCTAATGGTCTTGAACTACTGAGGGAAAATCAGAATGTAGGCTGTATGCATACGTTATACACTTTTTGAGTAGGTCCACCATATGAGATTGGCTAATTAAGATGGAATTCACCTGCTTAGGATATAATTAACTCATTTAAAGGTCCTAATTCAGTGTGTAGTGGTGCAGAGCAGAGTGCAGATGTGCATAATTAAGGTAAGCCAAGTAAACATTTTATATTTTCATCTCTGTTGTCATGAAATGTAGAGAAAATGCTAATTACTACAAATTATACTTCATTTCTATAATCTGGAATTTCAAAATAGGATGAGAAAAGTTGCCACACTTTGTACTTGAATGCAGGACCACCTGAACTCCAGTCCAATGCTTAACACCTGTCGCCACAGGAGTAGTTATGCAAATTCCTATAACTGGTGGATATTATTAGAACTCAGACCCACTTACTGGGTTTGCACAATGCCCAGCAGTGCTCAGCAATATTGAATGAATGCATCTGGTTTCTATTTTTGGATGTGTAGCTCATTTCTTATACGTGGGTGGTCTAGTTCTGCAAACAAGATGTGCATTGCCAGAATCATTTGTGACAAGCAGTGCACTGAGCAAACACATGCAATACACCAAAAAAAAAACAAAGTTATCTGACACCCCCCCCATCAACATCCATTGGAAACATAAGCACCGTGTAGGAGCTTAGATGAAATGAACATCCCCACACAGTTCCTGCTTTTTGTGATTCAACAAATTCACTGATTTTTGCACTCATTTGTAAAATAACCGTGGTGACAGCCTGGAATCTACATGGGTGGTATCCATGTAAGTTGGGAAACAGCATGGGACCATTATTTTAAAAAAACACGGTCGGGTATTACTATACTTATTGTGGCACTACATTATACTTCTCTTTTCAATGATATTTCTGTTATTCATATTTAAAACCTTTTGAGACAAGCTGAGCACTGCGCAAACATGAGGTAAAAATATTTTTAATTTATACCAATCTGACACACCCCCTGATGCTTTTGGACATCCACAGTATAGACATAACCCATTGTATGTGCGTTGTTACCTTTTCATGGGTGTTCTCTCCATATTTCTGGAATTTTATATGCTCTTGCTTCTATGTAAATTCATGTACATGTAAAATTTCTGCATGCACTACCAAGACAGACACAGAGTCTACACGGTTATGTTTAAGGTTGTTGGATTGCTCCACCATGTTGTTTTGCTTCATTAGCATACATTTCAACTACTTCAGTTGAAATTTGCATTCCATGAAAGCTTCTGGTATTGTGTATGGGTGCGCTTGTTTGCGCACCACTACACAGAGTTTACTGAATCTAAAACTCACTGCATCCGTGTCCGTATTGCACTGTGATGCACACAAAGAAAAAATTACCATGCAAGCTTTATTGAACTTGCACCATCATTTTTTGCAGGTCAGCAGGAGCCACCAGTATCCTAACACCCCCTGCTAATTAAATATTCTAACTCTGAGATTGCACAATCCTAGAGAAAGGAAATATTCCCCTAACTTGGGATTATCAATATTGCACAACTTTCTACCATCTGTTTAGTCACCAAATTATGTCAGCTAAACAGATGTCAACCAAAGTACCATTCAGTAAGGTAGCAGTACCCATATATATCTATATCATATATGTATATATTGATCTCAACTCAACTGATCTAAGCACAGCTGATCTAAAAACACTTCATCTAACACAGCATAACTCAAAAAACATTATGAAAAATGTTTTTGCAGGGTGTGTAAGCCCCTGTAGCCCCCTAAATTATATATAACAACTCCACAGTCACACTGCTGTTGATAAAAGGAGAAAAATGCTGGAAGTGCACCACCAGCTCATACAGTCGAACACATTATTATAAATCAAACTGCGATATTGCTTATAAATCTATAAGATAACTAATACCATTTATCAGAAATCATACAATCTCCTTATTATCAGGGTTATAACTGATACATTATACTGGAGAATTTCATTAGAGCAAATGTGAATATTTTACAATTTTTAGACCACTTGTGATTAGATGAAGTCATAATTAGACCACTTGAATATAACCCACTGATGAGTGTATATATATATATATATATATATATATATATATATATATGTGTGTGTGTATATATATATATATATATATATATATATATATATATATACATATGAATATATAAATATATATAAGAATATATATATATATATATATATATATATATATATATATATATACACATATATATATATACATATATATATATATATATATATATATATATATATATATATAAAACATCAAAACCCCAGAATATTGAAGACCACATCATTGAGATGAAATCATCAAACTCTCACTTCAGCTAATGACTGGATTGTGGAATCCATTCCCATGGTAAGTAACCTGTTGTCCAACAAGGAGGACTTTGCCCTTCTTCCAACTGTAGTGTGATCTTGGAGTTGGTATATTTAGTTGGGGGGGTGTGGAGGGCTGGATGAAGGGAGTAGCCCCCCACATGGGTCGGTTGGGGATGGTACAGTTTAGTTTTCACAAATTATGGGATGAGTGGTTAGTTACCCTGGGAATGGATTTGATTATCTGGTCATTCACTGAAGTGAGGTTTTGATGCTTTTGACACAACAATGTGGTCTTCGATATTGTGGGGTTTCAATGTTTTGAAGTAGACCCACACACACACACACACACACACACACACACACACACACACACACACACACACATATATATATAAATATATGTAGATAATGATATATGTATGTATGCATGTATATGTATAAACCAAAGAGTAAAAAGGTCATACAGACAAACCAATTAGTAAGAATTTTCACTGTGTGATACCTTAAACCTCCTTTAACAGAGGCCTGTGGGATATATGCAAATGACACCTTACGAACATGGTTTTTGAATATGCATGACATTTTACATTTTCTTTTTAAGTCTTTATGGATACATCCGGGCAATAAACCAAACCCCACTAGCTGTGGACATGCATGTTAGTTGGGATATTTTGCAGACACCTTAATGGCTGTGGATATCAGCTGGGTTTAAAGACCCTGTCTTTCTAAAGTATAGCTAAACAGACCACTTATGCTGTTTTGACAGATCATAACAAGTCATGTATCCCATGAGCCTCTATTACAGGAGTTTTAAGGTATCACACAGTAAAAACTCTAGCTTTGTTAGGTTTTCTTGCAGTTTATATATATATATATATATATATATATATATATATTTACCATTTGTTTATTGGGAAATTTTGACTTGGAATGAGCCAATTTTCAGTAAAGGCCTGGTAAGAAAGATTGAACTTGAGAACTTCTTGTGAGGCGACAACACAAACCACTATACCATCCGGTATGTATATATATATATATATATATATATATATATATATATATATATATATATATATATATTAAACTGCAAGCATCTAAACAACAAATACTGACAAAATTGAAGTTATACTAGGGAAGAGTTTATGCCCTTTTCTAACTGTTGTGTGACCTGTGAGTTGGTATATATAATTAGATGTGGGTCTGGGAGGTGCAGGACGGGTTGCCTCCCTGCAAAAACATTGGTCATGGCATGCAGTTAGATTTTGTCAGACCTTGTCATGGCATGTTGTTAGATTTTTGTCAGATTTTGTCAATATTTTGCAGAGCAATCCCCCTTGCACCCCTGTACACCCCTTGCGAATTATACATACCAATTCCAAGGTCACATAATAGTGGGGAAGAGGCATATACCCTTCTCTAGTGTAACTTAATTTTTCTCAGTATTCTATGTTTAAGTGTTTTGCTGTTCATATTTTGACTGTTGATCTTATACTGGTTTTATCATTTTAGGTACACCCATATATAATTATATATGGGTGTATGACAACCTTTGAATGTCAACTTGATGAATACAGAAAACCGCTGGCACAGCTGATTGAAAATCATCTGATCATACATGCTAGCAGCTGTTTTGTGAAAGATCGTGGTATAGTGGCAACTGGGGAATTTGCCCCTTCCTCACTGTAGTGCATTCTTGAGGTTGATTCATACATATAATTACATAGGGTGTGCATGTGTCTTGCCTCTGTGAAAAAAAAATAGACTATTTTTTTATGCTGCTGATTGTCAAGTTCTGTTCAATCAGCTGTCATTCCATTTGTTGCATTTCACTTACAGATAATTCTGTAACACTTTTCCAGTGTTTCAGCTGCATCCAGAGCCATCCAAACTAAGAATATTTTCTTGATTAACTGCACTGATGCTTGCTTTATACAGTAATCACTCCTGTTTTTGAGCATTTTTAACTATTTATCTAATTTTGTGAAAAAAAAACAGTTGTCTGTTTGTTGTGTTTTCTAGGCTGTGTGTCTCCAAATCTCTTTATAGAAGGGTGATTAGTCAGGGACTTAGTTGTTTGGTAGTTATTTGTTATTTAATCTGCACTTGTTGTGCTTTTACATTAACTCATTCACTCAATGGAGCTCAGGAAGTTTGCAATGTAGCTTCCAACAGGCAGAGGCTAAGCCTTTTGACAGAATCAAATTATGTCCTCTCACATCTCAAACACATGTTCATATTTCTGGAACCATAGGGGTTATGAAATAAGTATAAATGGCAAACTCCTCAGCATAACTATTTTTATAGTGGTAGTATACTTTAGGTTATAGGTCTTAAACCAAATTTTATAAGTCACAGTAGACATAGTAACTATTACATTTGTAATATTTTTGTAACCAACTTACAATATCTCAGCAACCACTCAAGTTACATGCATACTGCCAGCATAATTTTATTCATCTACCTGAGAGCTTTCATATGAGGCTAAGGAGTTCTGTCTGTGTTACTTGGTCATTGAGAAATTTAGAAAAATGTGAAAATTATATCTATATAAATTAATATTAATTAATTAATTTATTTATTTATTTTTTATTTTACATTTGTTGACCGGGCTAGTCTAACTGGATATATGTCCATTTTCTGTAGAGGCCCAGGGAGAAAAGCTCAATTTACATAGTTATACAAGATGTCAATGCTAAAATGGATCTATTATAAAAACAACACTTAATATCTATTTACCTGCACTAGACAGTGGTCAAATATTAATGCAATTGAGTTTGCCATTGTGTGGGCTTTATGATGAAATATTTTAAAACCTTGTACATAGCATGGTTTTGAAATTACTGATGCAAATATGAACAAGCAATATTTGACACCTAGAAGCATTGGTAGGAGTTAACTGCAGATGCACCTGGAGGTGTCACTCGGATGTAATGAGTTAACAGATTCCCGGGTCAGACATCTTGTAACAGAAGGTCTTTACCTGGTCACTCTGAGTTGGGAAGCACTGGAGGAAGCTCAAAGTATGGTTGTTTATTGGATGGAGGGCATAGCAGTCACCTTACAATCTTTTTACTCTATTATACATCATGCAAGTTGCAAAGTTGTTTATTCTCTTACAGAGAACTCTGCAACTCTTTTCCAGTGTTTCAAATGCATCCAGAGTCATCCAAAGCTAAGAAAAGAATATTTTCTTCAGCACTTATACTTGCTTTATACATTAATTACCAATGTTTCTGAGCATGATGAAAGCATTTACTTAATTGTGCGGCAAAGTAATCATTTCTCTCTTTGTTGTCTTTTCTGGTTATATTTGCCTCCAAATCTCTTCTGAGAAGGGTGAGTTAGCCACAGACGTAGTTGTTTATTGTTTAATTTGCACTTGATAGATGATTTTGCTGTACTTTTACATTAATTACAGATTTAAGGGTCAGACAATTTGTGGTAGAAGGTGCTTACCTGGTCTCTCTGAGTTGGGAAGCACTGCTAGTTTTTTTGTTGTCTAATCTGCACTTGAGAGCTGTTTTTACTGTGCTTTTACATTAACAGAGTCCAGGGGTAGACATCTTGTGGCAGAAGGTGTTTGCCTGGGATCTCTGAATTTGGAAGCACCGGGAGATGCACAACATGTGGTTATTTACTGGCTAGAGGGCATATGAGTTAGTTTTCAAGCTTTGTTCTCTGTGTGTATGTTTCCACCAGGCCATGGTGGTTAGCAGTCCCCTCTATAATAGCAAATGCCTAGACAGTAACATTTACCTGTAAAGTTAGGATTAGATTGGAAACCTGTTAAACAGTGTGGCATTGTGCAGAAATGAGCTTAGACTCAACCCTTGGTCCTAAACAGCCAACCCTATTACAGGAGCAGACAACATGGATTTGCAATTTCCAAATGTCTCTTGTGGCCAGGTTAGTAGATTTGGCATCCTAAGGCAATGTATCAATTGTCTCATGTTCTCAGACAACCAGTTAATCTTTAAGAAAATAAGACAGTATGTGAGAGATGTAAATATACAACTTCCTCTGAGACACAAATCTTGTATACAAATGAGGTTGTCAGGAATACCCACACTGCATTCCTAAAGGTACCATTCACAGCACACACAGACTGTCTTGTGCTGAAGCACTTAAAAGAAACCTTTCAAAATCTCAAAGACCTCGAAAGCTACGTAATGACAGCACTGCTCCTCAGCAATCACTAAAGCCCATATGAAAAGCAACACTGAACATCTCACAAAAACCAACTCTTAAATGCCCCCTTCCCCCGAGTGCAGAGCTATAGGGCAAGCATACATTTTACCTAATACTCTTGTCATTAGGGGCTCCATTCGGTAACACACAGATCCCCCACTCACCAGGTTAGACACGGTAAAGATAATGGTATCTGGAGCCAGGATCTGCAGTATTCTGCACCCCAGGTACCAATATGATTCTATCATAGTCCATGTGGGTGTAAATGACCTGAGACATACCTCAATGAAATGGATCTTTCATAATATTAGTCATAGAAATGTAAGATCCTTGCACTGAGCAGAATTCTACTTTCATGAAGGATATCAATACATTATGAACAAAAAATGATTGATTTTAATAATTGGCTTAGTTTCTGGTCTCACTCCAGAGTGATCCAATATCTCTCAGCATGAGAGAACATGATCAAAAGACCATGTTGCTTTGCCAAGGATTAGTTGCATCTGCCCCCCCAAGCTTTTGAATATTGGCTAAAACTTTATCCACCCTCTTAGAGCCTTTTTTAGGCTATGCAAAAAAGACAAAGCTAAGAACATAGTGAAAAAGTGTGCAAGCAACCTTAATGTGTTACTGATCGATGCTCTGAGCCTAAAAAAAAATAAAAAACTCCACACCCTTCAAGCTCTCCACACTCTGGAGAATGAAGACATCTGGGCCATGACCAAGGCTTGGTTTAAAGTCATAGAATGTACTCCAGAAGTGCAAGGCTACAATGCCTTCCAAACATTTAGACCAACAACTGCACAGACTGGAGCCAAAGGTGGAGATGTTTTGATCTGTGTTAGCAACAGGCATACTTCCAAGATGGTTAAACAGGATGATACTATGGAGCTCATTCATGTGCAAGTCATTATAGGTAAGGTTCCTCACTATCATGGCTAGCTATTAGTCATCATTTATGCTGCTAGGGTCTGACAAGTCTTACCTAAACCTAGCAGAGGCACTTACCATCCAACTAAGCACTTGAGTCATGTGTGACTTTAACTACCCCTCTATAGACTGGGAAAGGTATAATACCTCAGAATAACAGGCACAATGCTCCCTGGACATTATTAACACAGACACCCTGGAAAAGATCGTGCAAGCTCCAACCAGAGGATCCAGGACACTGCATTTGGTACTCACCAACAGGGGAAAGCATTGCACCCCAATCATAACACATTTTCACTAGTGAGGTTTGATCACAATGTTGTCTCATTTGAAGTAACAATCAGCCCAGAAAAAGCATCTTAACCAGTAGCAGTTAGAAACTATTTAAAGGCAAACTATATCCTATTAAATGACAGTTTATCAAAATTCAAGGCTCCCACAAACCCTGAGATCACAGGTACCTATGCAGAATTATTCACAGTTCATAGGTTCATAGGTTCATAGGGTGATATTAGGCTATTGGCCCAGAGACCCTTATAAGCCTAGCCAAGAATTCCGCCCATGCTCCCTCAAAGTCAGCACCTGTTTTCCCTGTCCAGCAGGGACACAGGTGGGATTCCAGGGATATATTTTCTATTTCGCATCCAGTTGTCCAGGTTCCTCTTAAAGATGGCTAGAGAGGTACTCTGCTTGATATGGACACATATATATCCCAACAAGTTCTATTAATGTCACAGACCAGGTTAAGGCCCTGCGTGTGGGTTGTGTGAGTGGAGTTTGTGTTACGGATATCCACCTACTCCATCAAGGTTGGGTCTGAAATGGCCTTGTATGCCAGACACAGGTCACCTCTGAGCAGTCTGTACGAGACTGATTAGAGGGACAGAGCTCTTAGCCTATTTGTATAGGGTAGGCGCTTGAGTTCCTGGATTTTCCTGGTCAGGAACCTCTGTGGTCTCTCCAACTGGTGCAGGTGCTTGGCAAGGTACATGCTGAAGGGTTCCCTATCACTTCATTGAGTACGTGAATATCGAATGCTTACATCTTCGAATATTCATGTACTCGAAGTTTGTGAATTTTTTTTTTTTGCAGTACAGTGAAGATCAGAATTTTTACCCTTTCTTCACTTTAGTGTGGTCTCGGAGTAGGAATATATATTTAGCATGGGGTGTGTGGGGGGGGGTGCAACTTCTTTGAGTATGTGAATATTCGACTATGTAAGCGTTCGATATTTACATACTTGATGAAGTGATATAGATGCTGCTGAAGAGGGCATTGTACTCGATAATGGGTCTCATAAGGGAGGAGTACAGGGATGTTATGGCTTTCTTGTTCCTGGATGTCATAACATCCTGTACTCCTCCCTTATCAGACCAAGCATGTGAATGTCAGCATAGCAGCTGCCATATCTACTAGAAATAAAGCCAAAAAAAACAGTAAAAAAACAATCCCACTGATGGAATCTTCACTTAATCAGGGTATATAATAAAAGAAGAAAGCACATAGCCAAAATCAGGAAAAGCAACTCCCTTCAAGACATGTTGTCTCTTATAAAATTAAACAGGAAATGAAGAGGTCTAATTAAGTAAAACAAGGCCAACTATGAGTTCAGGATAGCCACGCAGGCTAAGAATGACCAGAAGGCCTTCTTCAGCTATGTTCAGAACCTTAACGGTAACACAACAGTGAACTGATGGTGAATGATACCATCTACACTGATAAGGGTGACATAGCAAATCTGGTGGCTGATAAATTCAGCTCAAACTTCACCCCCATCCCCACCAGGTGAAATCACCTCCAATATACTTCCCTGAGCTATTAGAGGGGACCAAGTGATGGCAACACTCACTAAAGCCAAGAACACCACTTTCATGGGTCCTGACAATATCACTGGTTGCCTCCTGAACAGTCTAAAACATGATCTATCAGGACCACTTGAGACACTGTTCAACTACAGCCTTGAAAC
Organism: Protopterus annectens; assembly: GCF_019279795.1. Taxonomy (NCBI): domain Eukaryota; kingdom Metazoa; phylum Chordata; order Ceratodontiformes; family Protopteridae; genus Protopterus; species Protopterus annectens. The sequence continues at coordinate 225,267,455 of NC_056750.1, forward strand.
AGGCTATGTTCCAAGTGAATGGAGGACCAAAACAATCATTCCTGAGCACAGGAGAGGACCATCAACTGACCCAGAGAACTAGATCCATATGTTTAACTAGCATAATATACAAAGCCATTAAAGCCTCTGTTATATAAATTGCATAAAAAGGTTTGTGTGATTGATTTATTTAATTTTGCATCATGTGACTTTAATCGTTAGTATATAATAAAGTATTTTTTATTTGTCTCTATGCTGATGATGCCTTTCTGGTGAAAGTTTTAATATGTGTGTGTTATTAAGTTTAAAGCCTTTTATTGAGCTTTACTCTGGTATCAATGATTTCTTGTGGTTTTATCATTTTTTAATTTGGATTTTCACTGGTCTTATCTCTGTGTTAGCTGTTTCTATGGTGTTTCTTGGATTTAATTTGCAGTCACCAGTGGACATGAGTAAGCCATGTGTGATACCTTCTACCAGAAATATTCCTGCTTGCCCTCTTTTTACATTGACTGAATTTATGGATGTTTCCACTAACCCGCTGTTGGATTTTTATAATACTGATTGGCAGCAGGTAGACACTCATCCCAGAGTAGGTACCAATGTACTACAACAATATAAAAGTAAAAAGAAACAGGTTGAGTTGAATGATTTTCAGTTTAAATGTTTGCAAAGACAAAACTGAATTTTATGGCTTATTTTCACCATAAAATGGTACCTAGGGGACTATGCATTTTTAAGATGGCGACTTATTGAAAAAAGTATCCAGATTAACTCAGGAGATGGCAATTAATTAATCTGAGCTGTTCCTTTCAGTATATGGAGTTGATTAACATTTATTTTGAGTCTATTGAGTCTAATTTGCATAAAGAAGTTGAAGAACTTTATACTGATCTGATATCATATAGAACTGAAAGTTCATTCTAATTTGTTAGGTGAAGCCATACATCATATTACTGCATTTGAAAAAAGATTAAAATAAATGAAGAAGAGAAAATTACAGAGGGACACTAATGATTTTAGAAATAGTAACATCTTCATTTGGACTGATGGGAGATGAGATAGACCTAAACATCATGTCAGCAATGCCCAGGGTTTTTGGATATTGGCAAAGGCTCTTGCCACCCCATAGTGCCTTTTAGGCAAGGCTCAAAAGTCAAACCCACCCCCATAGACAGCACAAGGAACAAGAAACTAAGGGTAATGCTGCTTAATGCCAGAAGTCTTAGCCTCAAGGTGCATGCACTCGAAGCTCTCCTCAGTATGGAGAACATCGATATCTGTGCAGTGACAGAAACCTGGTTCAAGTCTCCAGAGAGCACCCCAGCACTACCAGGCTATACCTCATATCATGCTTTTCGGCCCCAAAACCCGGACCGAACCACAAAAGGAGGGGGAGTTTCCATATTTATCAAGGATATCCACACCTCCAGGTTAGTGGCATTGCATGAAGTATCGGAGACCATCCATGTGCAACTAACAGTGGGCAAGACTGCTTTTCGGTTTATAGCAATCTACAGACCACCCTCTCAAAGTCAGGAATCCCACTCGGCTTTCCTGAAAACTTTGGAGAACATGAAGAACTCTCCAAACACCATTATATTGGGCGACTTCAACTACCCAAACATTGACTGGGAGCACTACTCAAGCCCCAGCACCTTAGCCCAAAGGTTCCTGGAAATTATAAACTCAAATGCTATGGAACAACTAGTCACCACTCCCACAAGAGGGGACAACATACTAGACCTGTTCATTACCAACATGGGGACTCTATGCTCCACACCAGAAGTATATCCCTCATTGGTAAGATCAGACCATAAATTAATTTCACTGGATGTCCACATCCCGACCCCACCCCCAGCCCAGAAAACCACAGTGAAAAACTTCTCAAAAGCGAACTTCTCACTTCTCACTTCTCAAAACCGAAGTGGAATCCTTTAAGGCCCCAGGGCCAGTGGAAACTACGGCCCAAACTACAGAATCCTATATAAACGCATTCTACAGACATCTCCAGGAATGCATGGATCATGCTATCCCATACAAAACCAAGACCCAATCATCCAAAGGCAGGCGTCCAGTCTGGTGGACCCCTGCCATAAATAAACTGTACAATAGAAGGAGGAAGCTACTACATGATAGAGCAAAATCCCCAATAGGGAAGGCATCTCTGATCAGTACTAGCAAAAAATTACGATCCCTCATAAAATCCTCCAAGGCCAGCTTCGAGAGAAAAATTGCACAGGACACCAAAGACAATCATAAGGCTTTTTTCAGTTATGTTAGAAACCTGGGATGCAACTCCCAGACTTGTTCTGAGTTGATTCTAAACGACAAAAAATACACTGAACCCACAGACATCGCCAATATCCTGGCAGACAGGTTCAGTGCAAACTTCTCCACCCCCCCCCAAAAAGAGCAAGTATCTATCCTGGCAGAGGGCTGCCTCCCAAACATCTCTGATGCTCAGGTGAAGGCTGCCCTCTCCAAAGCAACACTGCTTCCATGGGACCAGATGGCATCCCAGGTTGCGTCCTACATGAACTCCAAGAGGAACTAATCCCTCATATAAAACAGCTATACAATCTCAGCCTCACTACAGGATATGTGCCCACAGAATGGCGTACAGCAACAGTGGTCCCACTCCATAAAGGTGGAGCCTCTATGGACCCTGGAAACTATCGCCCCATAAGCCTGACTAGCTTAGTCTGCAAGGCTATGGAGAGGATCATCATGGAGCTCATAAACAAAGACATTGGGGACCTACAGACACTAGATCCTATCCAGTTCGGCTTTGTCAAGGGCAGATCCTGCCTTTTGAACCTGGTTGACTTCTTCGAAACAGTCACCAAAGCCATAGATGAAGGGAAGGTAGTTCACACAGCCTATCTGGACCTTGCAAAGGCATTTGACACAATACTCCACTCGGGCATCATAGATAAGCTATCCAGCTTAAATATAAACCCCTATGTCACAAAATGGATCGCAAACTGGCTCAAAGACAGAACCCACAGAGTGAGAGTTGCTGGAGCCATGTCAGACTTGAAACCGGTCACAAGTGGCGTCCCACAGGGTTCTGTCCTGGGACCACTCTTGTTCGGTATATACTTTTCTGAGGTACAGGCAAATGTGGGAGGACTATGGCTCACCAAGTTCGCAGATGACTGCAAACTGGGTGCCATAATCAACTCTCCAGCTGACACAAACATCCTTCAAAAAGGTCTCACAGAGACAGATAACTGGTGCCAGCGCCATGGTTTAAAGCTAAATGCCAAAAAATGTATAGTCATACCCTTTGGCAAAAACAATGTGCCCACAAATTACCACATAAGCAGAAACCCATTAAGTACAGAGAAAGTTATTAGGGACCTGGGGACCCAAATTGATAGCAATCTCTCCTTTGAAAACCACATTGCCAAAGTGGTTATAAAGACCTTCTACATAGCCCACCTCATTACGAAGGGTTTCACATCTAGATCAAGTGAGGTAATCGTGCCCCTTTATTCATCCCTCATCAGGCCCATCATAGAATAGAATGCCCCTTTTGGGATGTACCTTACCCAACATCTGCAGCAATTAGAAAGACCCCAAAAGTATCTCACCAAGAGGATCAAGGGTCTCAAACAGATGCCATATGCTGCTCGGTTAAAAAAACTCCAGCTCTACTCAGTTGCATACCGCCTACTTTGAGGCGATCTATGCCTGACATACAAAGCTATGTCAAATCCAGAATTAATGGACATGCTCCACCTCAGTAAATCTAAATCCCTTAGAGCCACACACTCGAGGGACTTGAACCTCAGCACAGAAATAAATAGAACTTGCTGGAGGGACAGGTTCATAACCCAGAGGCTCCCTTTGCTCTGGAATAGAATTCCAGTTCATGTGAGGCAGAGCACCTCACTGAATCTCTTCAAGAAGAATCTCGATAGGTGGATGGGGGATCATAGGTTTGTCCCAGGGATTACTCCCGTGTCACTATTAGACAGAGGCACAGTAAACTAAACCTTAAAAAGGGCACATTATACTCAAATCAAGGGGTGGCGTAAGCCATACAGAATCGGGCTAGGCTTATAATTGCCCCAGGGCAGATAGCCTAGTATGAACCTATGAACCTATGAACAACTGCACAGACTGGAGCCAAAGGTGGAGATGTTTTGATCTGTGTTAGCAACAGGCATACTTCCAAGATGGTTAAACAGGATGATACTATGGAGCTTATTCATGTGCAAGTCATTATAGGTAAGGTTCCTCACTATCATGGCTAGCTACTAGTCATCATTTATGCTACTAGGGTCTGACAAATCTTACCTAAACCTAGCAGAGGTACTTACCATCCAACTAAGCACTCGAGTCATGTGTGACTTTAACTACCCCTCTATAGACTGGGAAAGATATACTACCTCAGAATAACAGGCGCAATGCTCCCTGGACATTATTAACACAAACACCCTGGAACAGATCGTGCAAGCTCCAACCAGAGGATCCAGGACACTGCATTTGGTACTCACCAACAAGGGAAAGCATTGCACCCCAATCATAACACATCTTCACTAGTGAGGTTTGATCACAATGTTGCCTCATTTGAAGTAAAAATCAGCCTAGAAAAAACATCTTAACCAGTAGCAATTAGATACTGTTTAAAGGCAAACTATATCCTATTAAATGACAGTTTATCAAAATTCAAGGCTCCCACAAACCCTGAGACCACAGGTACCTATGCAGAATTATTCACAGTTCATAGGTTCATAGGTTCATAGGGTGATATTAGGCTATTGGCCCAGAGACCCTTATAAGCCTAGCCAAGAATTCCGCCCATGCTCCCTCAAAGTCAGCACCTGTTTTCCCTGTCCAGCAGGGACACAGGTGGGATTCCAGGGATATATTTTCTATTTCGCATCCAGTTGTCCAGGTTCCTCTTAAAGATGGCTAGAGAGGTACTCTGCTTGACATGGACACATATATATCCCAACAAGTTCTATTAATGTCACAGACCAGGTTAAGGCCCTGCATGTGGGTTGTGTGAGTGGAGTTTGTCTTAGGGATATCCATCAACTCCATCAAGGCTGGGTCTGAAATGGCCTTGCATGCCAGACACAGGTCACCTCTGAGCAGTCTGTACAAGACTGATTAGAGGGACAGAGCTCTTAGCCTATCTGTATAGGGTAGGTGCTTAAGTTCCGGGATTTTCCTGGTCAGGAACCTCTGTGATCTCTCCAACTGCTGCAGGTGCTTGGCAAGGTACATGCTGAAGGGTTCCTTATCACTTCATCGAGTACGTGAATATCGAATGCTTACATCTTCGAATATTCATGTACTCGAAGTTTCTGATTTTTTTTTTTTGCAGTACAGTGAAGATCAGGAATTTTGCCCTTTCTTCACTGTAGTGTGGTCTCGGAGTAGGAATATATATTTAGCAGGGGGTGTGAGGGGGGGGTGCAACTTCTTTGAGTACATAAATATTTGACCATGTAAGCGTTCGATATTTACATACTTGATGAAGTGATATAGATGCTGCCGAAGAGGGCATTGTACTCAATAATGGGTCTCATAAGGGAGGAATACAGGGATGTTATGACTTTCTTGTTCCTGGATGTCATAACATCCCTGTACTCCTCCATTAACAGACCAAACATGTGAATGTCAGCATAGCAGCTGACATAGCCACTAGAAATAAAGCCAAAACAAACAGTAAAAACAAATCCCACTGATGGAATTTTCACTTAATCAGGGTATATAAAAAAAGAAGAAAGTACATAGCCAAAATCAGGAAAAGCAACTCCCTTCAAGACATTTCTCTCTTATACAATTAAGCAGGAAATTAAGAGGTCTATTTAAGTAAAACAAGGCCAGCTATGAGTTCAGGATAGCCACACAGGCTAAGAATGATCAGAAGGCCTTCTTCAGCTATGTTCAGAACCTTATCGGTAACACAACAGTGAACTGGTGGTGAATGATATCACCTACACTGATAAGGGTGACATAGCAAATCTGGTGGCTGATAAATTCAGCTCAAACTTCACCCCCATCCCCACCAGGTGAAATCCCCTCCAATATACTTCCCTGAGCTATTAGAGGGGACCAGGTGATGGCAACACTCACTAAAGCCAAGAACACCACTTCCATGGGTCCTGACAACATCACTGGTTGCCTCCTGAACAGTCTAAAACATGATCTATCAGGACCACTTGAGACACTGTTCAACTACAGCCTTGAAACAGGCTATGTTCCAAGTGAATGGAGGACCAAAACAATCATTCCTGAGCACAGGAGAGGACCATCAACTGACCCAGAGAACTAGATCCATATGTTTAACTAGCATAATATACAAAGCCATTAAAGCCTCTGTTATATAAATTGCATAAAAAGGTTCGTGTGATTGATTTATTTAATTTTGCATCATGTGACTTTAATTGTTAGTATATAATGAAGTATTTTTTATTTGTCTCTATGCTGATGATGCCTTTCTGGTGAAAGTTTTAATGTGTGTGTTATTAAGTTTAAAGCCTTTTATTGAGCTTTACTCTGGTATCAATGATTTCTTGTGGTTTTATCATTTTTTAATTTGGATTTTCACTGGTCTTATCTCTGTGTTAGCTGTTTCTATGGTGTTTCTTGGATTTAATTTGCAGTCACCAGTGGACATGAGTAAGCCTTGTGTGATACCTTCTACCAGTAATATTCCTGCTTGCCCTCTTTTTACATTGACTGAATTTATGGATGTTTCCACTAACCCGCTGTTGGATTTTTATAATACTGATTGGCAGTAGGTAGACACTCATCCCAGAGTAGGTACCAATGTACTACAACAATATAAAAGTAAAAAGAAACAGGTTGAGTTGAATGATTTTCAGTTTAAATGTTTGCAAAGACAAAACTGAATTTTATGGCTTATTTTCACCATAAAATGGTGCCTAGGGGACTATGCATTTTTAAGATGACGACTTATTGAAAAAAGTATCCAGATTAACTAAGGAGATGGCAACTAATTAATCTGAGCTGTTCCTTTCAGTATATGGAGTTGATTAACATTTATTTTGAGTCTATTGACTCTAATTTGCATAAAGAAGTTGAAGAACTTTATACTGATCTGATATCATATAGAACTGAAAGTTCATTCTAATTTGTTAGGTGAAGCCATACATCATATTACTGCATTTGAAAAAAAGATAAAAAGAAATGAAGAAGAGAAAATTACAGAGGGACACTAATGATTTTAGAAATGGTAACATCTTCATTTGGACTGATGGGAGATGAGATAGACCTAAACATCATGTCAGTTCCGCCAGTAAGATCTTCTCAGTCTGCCATTACTGAGTTAGAGCAGTTGCATTTGGATTTGGAGCAATCTTCCACTTTTGTTGATGCTAATGCAGTTTGAGCATTAGATCCAATAGAATTTCCTTTATTAATGGAACAGCACTTGCCAATGGCAATATCTCATTTCTGGAGGGTGAGTGGCAGCTTAAAGACACAGTCTCAGGAAGAATGAGTCCAGAAGTTACCAACAGCAAAAGAGTTTTAATTATCCAGTCATTTGCAGTCAGATGAGGACTTAAGTAAACTTGTATTTAGCCTTTCAAAATATGAATTGACATATGCTGGTAAGGTGAACCAGAAATTTAAGAAACGTATTGGCAGTCATCTTTCAGATATTAATTGTCAAATACCTACTAACACATTATTTAAACACAAGACTGAAAATGTGTGACTCATGATTTTAACTTTTTAATAATTAGTGTTATATAAGAGTCATTATGTGGGGGAGATATCATACACAAAACAGAGATGGAGTAATACTATTGGAAACTCCATTTAAATGCACATTTCTCCCTGGATTGAATGGTCATGTGTATTTAAATCTTCTGTTACTTGAATTGCATAAACAGGTTTGACTGAATGTTCTATTTAATCTTGCATCAAGTGAATTTACTTGCTAGTATATAATGAAGTATTTTTTATTTGTCTTTATGCCTGATGAAGCCTTTCTAGAAGAAGTTTTAACTTGTGTGTTGTTAAATTTTGAGCATTTTACTGAACTTTATCTGGTATCAGTGATTTATTGTGTTTTTATAATTTGTATGTAATACTTTTACAGGTGTATATAATACTTTTAAATACATTTAAATGAATCACAGCCCTTCACTGTTGCTGAGCTTTGGTGCGTGATGTGCACCTTCACGCAAAAAAGCATTAAAGGAGTGAAATGGGTTAGATTGGACAGTGGTGAAATGGGGTTCAAGCAGGGGAAGAACAAAGGGAAGCCAGGGCAGGAATGTGTAGGAGGGAGGCAGGAAAGAACCATAGCTATCCATTTCTTTAAAAGTGTAAAGTGAGCACATGTGGAAAATATTAACTGAATTTGGACTGTCACCTCTAGAGAGAGGGGTGACCAGTATAGCCAACTGGACCAAATAAAGTGTGTCAAGAAGACATGTGTATGAAATGGAGTGCTATGTATGGGGCATTTTTTTTTTTTTTGTGGAACAGGTGCCCATTTTTTTTTCAAGAGAGAGGAATGTTGGGGATGGGACATAGGGATGTATGGGCCAGGTAAATTCGGTAGGTGAGGAAGCAATTTGCAGACAGACAAGACAAACAAGACAAGACACAGGGACGGTGAAGGACACAAAATGTTAGGGGACACCATGATAGGGTGAGGGTGGGAACATCCTGAACCCATAGTCATCAAGCTAGGTGATAATGAGAATCGATTCCTCACCCACTGGACTGTCATCATTGTCACCTCACTCCATCACTGGCTGGACTGCTTGACATCTCCTTCTTCTCCTCCTACAAGTACTCTGCAAAATGAGGGAAACAGCCTCTTTAGCTGGTGTAGGTGTGCACCAATAGTGTGCACCAATGGTGTGGTGCACAACCTTATGCACCTCCAGGAAGGTACCACTGGATCAGCCTCAGGGGCAGGCCTACCTGAGGGTGCAGGTAGCACAGGGACAGCAAGGATAATGCTGCTAGGTTGGCTACCTGACATGCTGGGCATCAGTGCTGGAGTTGGTGGAGGTGGGGGTCAGCTGGATCCTGTGGGACAGGCCTACCCCACTGTGCTGTGCAACATTTAGTGATGTGGTACACATGGATGACGTGGACACATTTCAACGACACACAATAAAATTAAAAAAATAAAATAACAAAATACAATAAATAAAATTACAAATAAAATAAAATAATTTTGTACAATAAAATAACATAACATAAAAATAAATCTATGTGTGTACGTATATATATATATATATATATATATATATATATATATATATATATATATATATATATATATATATGGGTCTACTTCATATGATCGAAATTTCATTTGACTGAAATTCATTTGACTGAGACCATATAACCTAAAGTTCATAATACTGAAAACTCACTTGACTGAAACTCATAACACTGACACCTTAAAATGTTAAATTTCAACATAGTAGTGGCAGTGCGAATAAGGTAATTAAAAGGTATATGCCCTTTTTACCACTATAGTGCAATCCTAGAGTTAGTATATATAGTTGGGGGGTGTGAGGGGGCCGCCACATCATCTGCTGTCAGCCAATGTGGCCTGACCGATCACACACCCATAGTGGCAATACTTCCAGTGCTCCATCACTGAGCTCATTGTCCACACCCAGACATGGCAGGCGATAGGGTCATGGTCCTAGAATCTCTGTGAAGGGAGCTCATCCAGCAGATATCAATCACATTCATGTAGCAGCACTGCATCTGACTGTGGGCATGGACATGCCAGTGTAACTTCTGTCAGAGTCATTTCCTGTGGTTGGGAACAATAACGATGAACTGCCACTTCTAACATGAATGGCTCACATTTGTCCATCATACTAAGATGTAGAGTCAGCACAGATCTTGGTTATACTCATAGGATCATAGGAAGTTACTAGGCTATTGGGCCTGAGGCCCTTACAAACCTAGCCAAGAATTTATCTTGTGTTCCAACAAGTCAGCACCCTATGCAACTGTCCAGCAGGGCCACAGGTGAAATCTCAGAGGTGTATTTTCTGTTCCCCATCCAGTTATCCAGGTTGCACTTTAAAAGGGTTAATGAGGCACTCTGCTTGACATGGAGAGAGAGAGTCTATTCCACAAAAGGGGAGTCTCTGGGACACAAAATCTGTCCCACCAACAAGTCCTATTGATGTCCCAGAATAAGTTGAGGTTGCGCATCTGAGTTACTCGAGTGGAGCTTGACTTGTGGATATGCAGCAGTCCCATCAGGGTGGGATCTGAGATTGCTTTGTATGCCAGACAAAGATCACCTCTGAGGAGTGTGTAAGAGACTGAGAAAAGGGACAGGGCCTTTAGCCTATCTGTGTAGGGTAGATGTTTGAGGCCCTGGATTTTCCTATTGAGGAACCTCTGTGATCTCTCCAGCTGCTGCATGTGCTTTGTAAGGTACATGCCAAAAGGGGCATTGTACTCAATAATGGGCCTTATAAGGGAAGAATTCAGGGATGTTATGACCACCTTCTCCCTGGATGAGATATCTTTACTAATGAGGTGGGCCATGTAGAGAACTTTCCATACAATGGCGGCAATATAGTGGTCAAAAGTCAGTTTGCTGTCAACCTGGGTGTACAAATCCCTCATGACTGATTGCATGCTTAGGACCTTAAAGGGGATGATGAATCATTTTTTGGCATTTAGTTTGAGGCCATGTTTCTGGCACCAGTCATTTGTTTGGGTGAGACCCTCTTGGAGGATGTCCACATCACTAGGGGAATTGATGACAGCACCCAGCTTGCAGTCATCTGCAAACTTGGTCAGCCAAATCCCACTGTTTTTTTGTCTGCACCTCAGAAAAGTATCCCAAACAGCAGTTGCCCGAAGACTGATCCTTGGGGTACAGAGCTTGCTACAGTTCTACTGCATGAGGTGGCTTCCCCTATTTTGACAAGGTGTATTCTATCAGTGAGTCGGGTTGCTAGCCATCTGGTAACATATGGACTGATTTCTTCAGAATACATTTGCTTCCATTGCCTAAACCCTTTATAAATTATACACATCAAACCGTTATTAATTGTCCCACCAATCCATATTCAATGTAGTAAATTCATCATAAATATTTACAATACCACATTACAAACTATATATGAGTAAAAATTGTTCATAAATAAAAACACACTATTACATATTTCTATAAATGTTTTAAAGACATATATACAATGTACTAATAACACACACTATATTCAAATCATATTAGCCTTCTCTATTAACATAAGTATAATAGATATGGTTTCATTTAACCCTGAGGGGAGCATTGCCACCAACTTTAACTGCCATTCTGCCTCTTTCTTTTTTAATAAATTTTCCAGTCTCCCCCCCAAGGTTCATATTGATTTTATCTAAAATGCCAAATAATTTTTTTTTATGTGGGCAAGACAGCGGCACGTTCCTTGAAATTGAAAATTTATGAGCATACAAATGACATAAAAAATAAAAAGTTAAGTAATGCCCTTTATAAACATTCTCTTACCTATGTCTCATTTACAACCCCCCCAGGGTTAAATGAAACTATATCTATTACACTTATGTTAATAGAGAAGGCTAATATGATTTGAATATGGAGTGTGTTATTAGTACATTGTATATATGTCTTTAGAACATTTATAGAAATGTGTAATGGTGCCTAATGGTGCTGCAAGTTCTTGCCTGAGTTCATGTAGGTTGCAGCCTGGGATGTTATCGGGACTCATGGAAGCTGCATTTTTTGCTTTTGAGAGAGCAGTGATTACTTGCTCCCTAGTGATAGGGGGAGGGAGACCGGTACTGGGATGTCCAGTTTTACTGATGGGGGGTGGGGGCAAAGGGGTGAAGTTTTCACTGAAACAGTCTGACAGCAGTCTGGCTATATCTACAGGGTTTGTGTATGTGGTGTCCTTGACCACCATTTCTGAGCAGATCTAGGTGTTTCCCTTGAGACTGTGGACATATGTGAAGAAGGCCTTATGACTGTCTTTAGTAGATGTGCCCAGTTTGGACTCAAAGTTTTCTTTGGAGGATTTCACTAGTGTTTTTATTTGCTTGTTCAGGCTAAGGAGAAATTGCTTCCAGTTAGGTACTTGCTCCTTCTTGGTCCTGGACAGCAATTGTTTTCCTTTTATTATACAGTTTATTTATTGCAGATGTCCACCAGACAGGTTTACTCTTCCTTGAGGAAGAGGATTTCATCCTGATAGGTATTCCTGATTCCAAGCAGCTATATAAATGTTCATATAGTACATTTGTGTAGGTTTGGACATATGTACCAGTTCCTCTGGTAGAGGAGAGGGCTGTGAAGTTGTTTATACCTTCCCTCAGGAACCTCCTGTGGGGGAATCGACCAACTGGTCGAAGGTATTTGCATTTGATGAAATCAAGAAATCGAGGAATCTCTGGGCATTTGTGTTTTGGCATGAACATTTCTTCCCATCTATGGTTGGATAGTTAGTTGCCCTGCAGACAGTGACACACTAGTTTCACCTGGCGGAACCCTACAGACACACACACACACACACACACACACACACACACACACACACACACACACACACACGCACACACACACACACACACACACACACACACACACACGCACACACGCACACACACACACACACACACACACACACACACACACACACACACACACACACACACACACACACAAACAGTTACTCATTTTGTCTCACTGGCCATTCACACACACTCACCGACCTTTTTAACAGCCTAGGCTTCCTGCCCACCACCACCCCTCCACCCCCATACACACACACACAACACCCTGTGCAACTGATGATAACTGCCATATCTCTGTTTTCTATCTTTTGGATTCAGGGATAAACAAGCTTTGTGTCTGATGCATAGGGTGCATAGCTAAATTAGTGCTTATTATATCTGCATTTCTGGTGTTGAACTGGTAATTGTAGGTTTGACTTATATTGGCCTTTGAGAGTTAGACAGTTGATAGCATCTGAGGTTCCCAACTTTAAAGTGAATGGTCTTGTGAGGGCTGTGAAGTCTGAAACTGGAATGTGTCTCATTACTTTCTAACTTCTCTCTTTAATGATTTTCCAGTACAAATGTAGGGTGCTAAAGTGAGGGCATGCAGTGATCATCATTAGTTTTGAGAGGTACGACTGTGTGACTCTTTGATGCCTGAGGTCTGCTACTTAGTAATAGACACATATAAGTCAAATAAATCTCTGCTGTCACATGTTAAGGTAATTTCTGTACCGATCTCCCACCTTTTACTTTTTTATCATACCAACTAATGAAATATAAGGATATGCCACACATTCATTTTTATTAGATAATACAGTCCAGGCTCAGGCCTTATCTTGTAAATGCAACACATTACCATGGTTTTAGTTCAGAGCTGACTGTCTGATGCAAGCAGTACACAGCCAACACCCAATACATGGGAAGGTAATGGTTGTGTGAATTTCTTGGCATCAATGTTATTATGTGTATGTGAATAAGAGAAAGGTTTTAGGTCCCTAGGTGGTGAATTAGTGTGCTGTGCATTGTCTCAGAGCCAGTGCAAGGGCATACTGAACATGCCTACATCTGCCTGCACCCACAGCAGATGGTGGTTCCCCTCTGACTCCTCATCTGTCTGTGGCTGTGGTGACCTTGGCCTTGGTGGTGGGATTAGTGCCCATTCCCCTTGCTGATCCTGCTGAAGCTGTTTCCTCAGGATTATGTTGTATAGCTTAGCACATACTGTCAATATTTCTGTACATGTCCATGGACTGTACTGCAGTGCTCCCCCAGTTGTATCTAGGCACTGGAACCGTGACTTCAGCAGCCCAAACACATGCCCTATGATATTTCTGGTTTGAGCATGTACCTCATTAAGGCATTCTTCCATGGATGGGTATGCATTTCTGATGGGCATCATCAGCCACAGTGCCAGTTCATAGCCTGCATCCCTCATTAAATGACAATGTGGGATATCCCCCCAACAAACATCTGGTACAGTTTGGGAGGTGTGCCAGATATGTGAGTCATGGTCACTGCCAGGGTTGCCAGCACGCACATTCAAGATGATTCTCTTGGCATTACACATTACTTGGCAATTGATAGAGTGGTAGCCCTTTCTGTTTAAATAGAGCCTACCCTGTTCCCCAGGTGGTGCCTTCATTTTAATATTTGTGCAATCTATGGCATCCAGTACTTCAGGGTATAACTCCTGTATATTTCTGGCCCTGTCATCAGAACTACAGGAAAAATATATGTAGTCACTGGCATGTTGGAGCATAGCATTCAGGAATTGGTGGAGGATGTTGGATGCTGATGCGTCTGACACCCCCAGCATGTCCTCTGTTTGTCTCTGAAAGATATAGCTATGAGTCTAAGGGCTACACATACCTTTGTCCCACCTGGGATGGTTTTCACTCAGATGGCTCTGGCTCTGACTTGAGGACAGCAGAGGTTGCAGAGTTCCTGTAGTGTGTCCCTATCCACCCTGTAGTGTTCTACAATTTCCACATCATGTGGGTTGTGAAAAGTTAAACAGGGCCTGAAAACTCTTCTCCTTCTCAGCCTAGGCCTATGAGCAGCAGCACTGGCTTCAGCCTGTAGCACATCATTCTGTCCATGTAGACTCTGACTCCTTCCTGTGGCTGGTATTCCAAAAATGTTGGAATTTGCAGGAAAAAACAGCATGGAATCTACACAGATTGTTTATAGCTTGTTGATTAGCTCCACTATGTTGGACTGGTTAGTTTGCATGGGATTCAGCTACTTATGCTGTAATTAGTATGCCATGGTGTTTACCTTGTTTGCAGAGGGATGCACTCCTTTACATGCCCTTGCTGAATCTAAATTTCATTGCTGCACACACGGTCAAAAATTACCATGTAAGGTTTATTGAATCCCCCTGTTTGTTAATATGTATCCCTCTTCTTTTTGCACCTCTCTCATTCTTGTTCTCCTTTCCACTCCTCTTACCCCTGTGTGGCTCTCTCACCTCTCCTCTGTCTTCTCACCTTGGTCACCTATCCTGCAACTACTCTCACTTGGCTATTTAATGTCTTCATATACCTCGATATAATGATTGTAGCTTAAGCCATCTTGGGTCATTTGTTGTTTAGCATATCCTTTTATCAATAAATATATTTTGTTCATTTCTTATGTGATCCTGTTCACCTGGGCTGAGCCTGTAAATGGTCCACTGCGATCAGTGTACTACCAAAGTCAACCAACATAAATAAATAAACAGTTATTCATGTAACATCAGTTGAATTTAACTTGGGAGTTGTAATGGCTGGAGTATGCACACATGACAAGACTGAGAAAGCAAGGTCATCAAGACCACTGCTCACACTGCCACGAATTACACATTAAGGGATTCAAACCATTAACTGTCTCTGTCTTCTTTTGACCTCTATACTTGTTACACATGCCACAGAATAGCTTTTATAAAGCTTGTCAGGCAAGCTTCCAGGTACTAGGCTTTGACTCTGGAAGGACTATTACCACGGTGCGAATGTACAGGCTGGTTCCTGCTATTAGTGTCAATTCAAAATATTCCCAAGGAAATAGGGTACCCCCCCCCCTAAATAATAACCGCGTGGCTCCCAGGTACTAGGCTTTGACTGTGGAAGGACTATTACCACGGTGCGAATGCACAGGCTGGTTCCTGCTATTAGTGTCAATTCAAAATATTCCCAAGGAAATAGGGTAAAAACTATACCCTTGTTGTATTTCTACCTCAGGAAAGCTCCCTCAGGCAGGCAGCAGAACAGTACTTTAAATCAAAGCTGGCAGTCTAATTCTAGACAGCCTACACAAAGTCTATATCTCCAGTCCCTTTGCTATTCAACCTGAAATCAGTGTGAAGCCAGTGAGTTAGTCCAAAACTTCATCTGAATTATCATCTTTTACATAAAATCAGGTCTAAGCATAAGGAATAAGCATTTTTCAAAAGCGGTCTTCTGTACTTACATGCAGTAGACCTTTAAGACCCTGAAAGCTCCTGGTCGGTGTATCGGTGCTAACACCCTCCCTTCCTTTCCTCTGATGTAAGTGAGCTTTCTTAGTCCCTACTAGTTTCCGCCATTTAAAAAAAAAAAAAAAAAAAAAAAAACGGTACTGTTGTGTTCTCCTGCTTGGTCACCTGTTCCTGCCACGAGGTATGCTATTAATGATGATTTTTGTCTTTTTTCCTTCTGTATCACCTCTGTTTTTTGACTAAACTGTAGGTGTATCAAGTATTTGTTCAGCTTGACTGTCACCAAACTTGATAGGAAGCATGTTAAGTGATCGGGTCAAATGTTAGCGTTTTACTACAGCACAAATTCAGTCTGACCGACTTAATAGATATATTGTTTTTCTTTTGGTATATTGAAGCATACTGGCGATGTAACCTCCCTTTTCAGTTGTATACGCTAAATACTAAAAGTCCTGTTTACTCCCACAAGGTCTGTAAGAACCTAGTCAGTAGCGTGCTGTTTCTAATTATTTATCACAGTACTTGCACGTTTTGAACCTATGTGGTATCCAGGGTCTCTTTTATTATACTGATTTTTTGCCTGTACTGTTATTGTGTTATCTAACTGTGGCTTAATAGGTACTGTAAAACTGAATACCTTTTATGCTAAATTGAATTCTTGTATGAGTAGCACATGTTTGACTTGACTATATTTGGTAATATAATATGTCTGCGCACTGTGTATAAGGTCGGAGGAACTTCGATTCTGTTAAAGCTTTTGGGAGTGTGGTAAAGTAACTCAACGCTAAATCTCCCTTGGCGTTTAACCACGAGTTAAGTTTTAATTTAACGCTCTTTCAAGGAGGACTTGCTGGCGCCATTTATTCCTGATTTATCTGCTTGTTTTATAATAGTTTATTGAGGGTGTGTGAATTTGTGGTTTGAGTTGCACCTAATAGTTTATCCTTTCCCCTGCTGATGATGTGATCAGTAGATTACCTTTAGCTACTTGGAACTGATAGACTGATTATAGTTGTTCTTATTCTTGGTCATGGTAATATTGCTACACTAAATCAATGTCTGTTCCTTTATCTCTTCTTAGGTACCCCCCCAAATAATAACCGCTTGGCTCCCAGGTACTAGGCTTTGACTCTGGAAGGACTATTACCACGGTGCGAATGCACAGGCTGGTTCCTGCTATTAGTGTCAATTCAAAATATTCCCAAGGAAATAGGGTAAAAACTATACCCTTGTTGTATTTCTACCTCAGGAAAGCTCCCTC
The DNA here is from genome assembly GCF_019279795.1 of Protopterus annectens. Taxonomy (NCBI): domain Eukaryota; kingdom Metazoa; phylum Chordata; order Ceratodontiformes; family Protopteridae; genus Protopterus; species Protopterus annectens. Next base: position 225,284,659 of record NC_056750.1, read on the forward strand.
AGGCAGGCAGCAGAACAGTACTTTTAATCAAAGCTGGCAGTCTAATTCTAGACAGCCTACACAAAGTCTATATCTCCAGTCCCTTTGCTCTATATCTCCAGTCCCTTTGCTGTTCAACCTGAAATCAGTGTGAAGCCAGTGAGTTAGTCCAAAACTTCATCTGAATTATCATCTTTTACATAAAATCAGGTCTAAGCATAAGGAATAAGCATTTTTCAAAAGCGGTGTTCTGTACTTACATGCAGTAGACCTTTAAGACCCTGAAAGCTCCTGGTCGGTGTATCCCCGCTCCGCTTCGCCCTCGCTTCGCTCGGGCTCGCTGCGTGCCCCACCCTGCCCCCATATCCCACCCGCCCCCGCTATTTCTACATTTATCAGGTCAACAAACCCATCCCACTCAGCTCTGAACCAATTACAGCTGCCCCTCAATACAAAATATCTCCTCCCACAATCCCAGTTATTTACCAATACTAGGCAGCCACCTCCAGGTCCTTCCCACCCCATTAGTTATCCTTTTCTCAATAACATGGGTAAAGCAATGAATCCTATCATCCCACTTATAGTTCCACTCATAATTATCCCTTATTATTTATCGAGGTATGAAAACCAAACTCTCTTGGGAATTCACTTTCCCAAGGGTCACACATGTAATCACATAAATCCTCCCCCTAATCTGATCTCTCCTTCTTATTACCCCATAACAACTCTAGGTACTAAAAGTATACATCTCACCCAATGATACCCAAAGGCAACCTCAACAAAACATGGTCAAAAGATACTATGCAAACTCCTAAGACTCTTAGACCATCTGAAGAAACGTATTACTAAAGATGGCGACATACACCCGAACCCAGGCCCAACCACTAACCTCGACTCTGTCACTCCAAAATTAGCCCAAAGATCAACTAACTCCCTCCTCATCTTCCATCTTAATCTAAGAAGCATAAACAACAAGGTTCACAATTTACATGCCATGTTAGCCACACATCTCCCAGACATTATGTGTCTATCTGAAACATAGCTCAAACCAACCACAAATGATGAAGAGATTCTCCCACCTGGGTACAATATTTTAAGGGTTGATCAGATAAAAAAAAAGGGGTGGTGGTATAGCTGTCATGTATAGAAGTACACTTAATATCATTATGAATCCATCTCAACCTCCCAAGGTCTCTAATGTAGAGCTAATTGCCCTAAAGATCTGCCTAAATATCCAAAAAAGTATCAATCTTATTGTTATTTACATCCCACCTGGGAATAACTTAGAAACCTTGGAGCTAACTCTAAGCTGGTTAGCCACTAACTACCCTCAAGAAACCATTGTACTAGGGGATTTCAACATTGACTGGACCCTGTGCTCTGCTCAGACTAATCCCTTGCCCATTAACTTATATGGTTTCTCCCAAAATATTATCTCTCCAACAAGAGTTGGAAATGCTCAACAAAAAGAGAGCACTATCGACTGGATTCTTACCAATAATGACACACATAAATATACCACTGGGACCCTCCCCAATGATCTTAGTGACCACCTTGTCACTTTCATAATAAAACATAAATTTACCTGTACAAACCTTCCCATACATAGACTTGTTAGAAATAAGAAGAAATTTGTCCCAGCACAATTCCTAGCAGAACTCAAATCCTGTAACTGGTCCAAGCTAAAAACTCTACCCCTAGATGAGAGTGTGACATACTTTAATGACACATTCCTAAACATACTGGACTCTCATGCACCTAACCGACTAATCAGATCCAAGGTACGGATAGCACCTTGGCTAACTAGAGAAACCAAATCAAAAATTAAACTTAGAGATCAGGCTTGGGATAAATGGCGAGCTACTAAAGCACCTCTAGATCGCATCAAATTCCAGCAACTTAGAAATGCTACGAAAACTGACATTACCCGGGACAAAAAGAACTATTTCTGTCACCTCCAGGATAAACACCAGAATAATCCTAAGAAGTTCTGGGCAGGTTTAAATAATCTCGTCCATTCTGGAAAATCAACTACCCTTACCCCTGAGACACTTATTGGTAAAAATCCTGAAGATGTAGCCAATACCTTTAACTCCTTTTTTACCGAGACCATCCAGTTTCTAGCCAATCAACTAACTCCTTCTTCTTCCCCCCTAACTAATGTTATTGACAAATCTCTACCCTTCTTTAACCTACAACCAATATCCACCTCTTACATTAGAACCCTATTGAAGAAACTTAAACCAACCACCCTATCGGCCGATCGTCTCCCAGCGGAATACCTACAAATAGCATCAGATGTTATAGCCTATCCTATCTCAATCCTGATTAACAGAACTATAACAGAGGCCACCATCCCCTCCATTTGGAAAATATCCTACGTCATTCCACTTCATAAGGGTGGCTCCTCCACGGAACCATCGAACTATAGACCTATAGCAATATTGTCACCAATAGCCAAAATTATAGAAAGATGTGTCCACAAACAACTCTTACACTTTCTCACCCTAAACAATCTTTTGTCCAAATCTCAACACGGTTTTAGACCCCATCATAGTACAACCACCGCCCTCCTTTTTTTTACTGACGCAGTCAACAATAACCGTAATAACAAAAAAATATCTTCCGCCCTCTTTCTTGACTTGTCAAAAGCCTTCGATATGGTCAATCACCAGCTATTGCTCCACAACCTTGAAACCTTACACCTCGATAATCCAGCCCTCAGATGGTTTAATGCTTACCTTTCTGGTAGGCAACAAGCAGTCCAGTGGCAAAACAAGCTATCACACCTGCTACCTAACACCATAGGAGTTCCCCAGAGCTTCATACTTGGTCCCCTTCTCTTCTCCTTATTCATAAATGAACTTCACTCAGTCATCCCTAAAGCCACCTGCATCCAATATGCAGACGATTCCACCCTGATCTGCTCTGATGTTTCTCTCCATGATCTACAAGTAGTCACCCAACACTGCTTTGCTACAGTTGAAAAATGGCTCACAGAACGGAAACTCATCCTAAATCCAAAAAAAACTAAGTTACTGCTATTTTTTCCCACCTCAGTTTCTCCTCTAGGGCAACACCCTCTACATTCTAATAATAGGACCTTCTACGTTCAATCCATTAATGGTACCATCATTGAGCCTGTCACCAACACCAAACTACTAGGTGTCACTATTGACAATAGGCTTAAATTTGATATGCATATTAGTCAAACCATAAAGACAGTAAACAAGAAACTCGGTTCCATGTACAGAATTAAGAACTTTCTAACCCCTAATGCCAAACTAACCATTGCACACACGCACCTCCTCTCCACCCTATTATATGCCTCTCCTGTGCTTTGTTTCCTCAACAAAAGAGAGATTAATAAACTCTCTGTTGCCTATAATCATATCGTACTCACCACTGCCTTAACCTAAGGAAACTTGACTGGCTAGAACTACCCAATCTTCTCAAACTTAACCAACTCACTGAAGCGTTTAAAATAATTAAGGAACCAGATAAAACCCCTTCGCTGAATAAACTTCTGACTCCGTACTCCAATCTTAGCTGCCTTCGATCTTCAAATAGTTTACTGGTTCTAACCACTAAATCTAATAATTCGGGTGGCGAAGCTCTTTATTCCAATTCCATAGGAAAGGTCTGGAATTCCCTTCCTAATAACCTAAGACTTATTACCTCACTTTGTCAATTCAAAAATAATCTTAAAGAATTCTTTAAGTCACATTGGCTATGCCCATGTCCTAATCCAGACTAATCCTAATAGTCTCACATCACCCACATACTCTTAACTAGGGGCTTTTCTCTCTTTTCTCTTTTTTCTTCTTTCAAGTTTCATACAATTGTAACTCCTCTGATCACTAAGCCTTTATCTCTGCTGGTTTTATAGTAATCAGGCTCCTCTTGGTCTTGCTGTACCTCATAAGGGCTAGGTTCTTATTTGTGGGACAAAGTAACATTATTGTCCTTTGAGCCTATAATCTTAACCACACTGTTGGCAAATGTTTCTATACCAAGGTAACTTATAACAAAGTATAAGTGGGACAAAGTAACATCTTTGTCCTTTGAGCCTTTAATCTTAACCACACTGTTGGCAAATGTATATATATCACTGTAACTTATAAATCATGTTAATGTGAATTTATCTGTATGTAAATTTATGTGTTTTTCTTGTCTTTGTGGAGCTTTTCTCCCCGGGCCTCCGCTGAAAATGGACATGTATCCAGTTGGACTAACCCGGTCAACAAATGTAAAATAAATAACTAAAATAAACACGCATTTGCAGGGTTCTTGCCAACAGCAAGGAAAATGTACAATAAGCAATGTTCAAAACACGAAATGAATCAGGGATACAAACCCTCAACATAACTTACTTTAAAATTTTACATCGCAAGTGCAGTTCAATGAGCCATAGGTGGTGTTAGAGTGCAAAGAATCATCTGAACCTGTGATTATAGTATTATCGCTTTCTGTTTATTGCACCTCGAGTTTAAATTCGGTCATCTGATGATCACTAAATTATTAGTATGGACAAAAGATCACTCTTCCAATTTTGTCATGAGATGATTAATGTCTGTGCCAAGTGTTACACACTGTTTGACAAGCATAAACGTTTTTTATTGCAATCTGTCAGACCTTTATGTATGTGAGTATCTTGTACTTATTCTGAGTTCACAACATGGTAAAAATAGAAAACCGTGCATTACTTGTGCATCACACATATCTTCCACATTTCAGGTTATCACAACAGTGGAAATCACCATAAAATTAATTCACAGGACAGGAGTCAAACACTTGCATAGCTTAGTCATAATGTAACAAGCACATCTTTACACAAGTACACCACCAAAGCTACCAGTCAAAATGTGTGAAGAGATGATCATTATACATATAAATATTGGAAACAATGCTATACAAAGGCATCCCATCCTCAGTAGATTACAAGTATGCATGTAGTCCATGGAAATGGAGTTTCACATAATTAGTACAGTCAGCCATGGAAACTGTTAACAGACGTTATCATCTTACATTACTTCAGTGTTTGCTTTTAATGTCAGATTTGATTACTGATGTGCAACTTTGCTAATCCCTGGTACTTGACTGATGGCCAAGTTTTAACACATGTGTAGGAAGGACAAGAGCTGTCATTACCCTCTGCTCAGCGATAACGTGCGATATTGTTCAATGTCAAGTGTTACACAAAGGATAATGAAAAATAATGAAAAAAATAAAAGCAATAAAAAATGTTCAATACGTTATTCCTGGCCATTTGTTTGTTGTGTTTATGTCTTTTTTGTCCAGATTAACTGTTGGAAATGAGAGGATACATTGGAGAGTTATGGAGAAGGAAGCATATGGTTGCACAGATGGTGAAATGTCATAACTGGAACATGACAATCATGGAAGTCTTATGCTTCCGCTGCCATTGTAATGACAATAACCCCCATTTGTTTTTTTTTTGGTTTTTTTTTTGTCCCACCATTCAGTCATTATTATTGGCCCAGCCCTCATGCCCCACTCAGTCTGGGTTTTCCAGCTAACTCCATGGCCACTGGACTAAAGCTGGTACTGTTGAAGCTGGTCCAGTATCCAAGGCAATGTGGCTCAACATGTCTAAAATGTCCTGCTAGGGTAGTTTCTATTATAAACTACCCAACCCCCTCCCCTTTGTGGCAATGTGGTATGGTCCTGAGTGTGCTTGTGCAATGTGACCTAGCAGCATTTTGCCTGATCTTTGTAGCAGCTCAGCTATGACCACTTCCCCTCTCCCGATCACACTTCTTCTAGTGATGTCCCTGGCTTCAGCCAGGGATTGTGGCCAAGAGATGCTCTTGTACCACCTTCCTTGCTTGAGCCATCAATCAGTCACCTAAGCTGTTAATCAAACTTGGGTCACTTGGTCATAGTCAGGGTTTTAACTCTCTACACCACTGGAATGGCTAATAATACCCATTTCCTAACCAGGTAGGCCTACTTGGTTACAGTCAGGGGTGATCTCGGAGAAATGTGTGGTAGAGACTTGATCAAGGTCACACAGTAGACAAACTAGGGCTGAGAAACTCCAACCAGGTACCACTGGAACTACAGCTCAGACCATTAGCTATCTGCACAACTCTACTGTAAGAAGGACAACATGGCAAACCTCAATCCCTGTTTTTTCTACTAAGAATATTATGGTCAATACCAACCAAAACTTTTATAATTATGGCTAGCATGGCCATTGATGACAAGCTGTGATGTATAGACTGTGCAAGAGCCACCTCATATTAATCACTGAACAGATGGTCAATATGTTGACCACTCTCCTGACTACTCACATACACCTACAACTCAGACTGTCACAGAGTTCTTTAAACTGACAATATAATTTTCCAATGTCAATGCGACATGGAGCAGGGATCATTACTGACCTACAGATGAAGCATTTACTTTTTGTATGAGTAACTATTGCAGTATTATTTTGTTCCCTTACAACAGGAATCTGTAAAATTACAGGTATGTGTTAATTTTATATCTGTTTCTTTACGCAGTGTTAACATTTTACAGTACTGTATACTTGTAGATGATACATGGACTGCTTCAGTTCTTCTTCCCTGTATCTGAATTTTTAAAGCTGTCTGCACGTGTACATTGGCCATCATGTGTACTGGCCACAACAGCATCTCAGCACATTAATCCTGCTTGGTGTGAACTTTAGTTTGCCATTTGCCATTGTAATACTGGTTTATGTTCAAGCCTTGGTACACAGGATAATTATAACAATGGTTTGCAGCATGATTTTTTTGTATATTGTGACTATTTTGCTTGAAAGGGTTCTGTGCTTGATGGTATGCCAGTCGTGTAGTTGCTATGCTTTTGTTGGTTGTGCATTGGTTATAACTAATGACAATGGTAGTTTTTTGTTAGGTACACCTATTTGAATGCCATGCCATGGGAAAACATGACTTATATTCTTATTAGTAACCTTCTCATACATTCTGTTATCAGTACCAGGTGGGACCATGGCTTCCAATTGCAGTGTTTTCCATATTTACAGGGATATGACTGACACACAGCTGACTAGAGGGAAATCCAGCCATAAGCCACAAGCAACCAGGGCTGAGAATCTGGTGGTACTACAGGTTCTCCATCTCCATGCTAGATGGTTTGTGGCTTTGCAACTCTTTGATTATCCCTTTCCCATCCGTATCTGGCAACTGGCTGCTCTGGATGTGAATGCTGTTAGTTGGAGGATTCTTAACCTCTGATGATGATGATGATGATGATGACAATGTCAGTGATGATTAGACGCAGTCCAAGGCTGCAGGGCATTTCTTGGACACATGGAATGTAACCCAGACATCCCCTCCAAAGGCATTCTCTCTCTCTCTGCTTGTGCATACCCATGATACATTACTGTTTGAGAGTAGTCAGGTTAGTGGGGACACTGTAGATCAGAAAAGTATGGTGGCCTGTACTACAGACATCTAAAAACCTGTCCTTAACTTTCCTGGACATAAGGTGCCACACAATACCAGGGCTCGCTGGAAGTATGGGTACCTAGGGCCAGATCCAGCACAAGACACCCTAGGTGTCTGCCTTAGGCCCGGTGTTTTCTCTGTGTGTGTGTAGGAGGGACTGGCCATGAAAATTTAATTAAAAAAATTTTGCTCAGTGTCCGAACTAAAAAAAAAAAAATCCCATAAAGCATGGATTTCCACAACATTAAAAAAATGATGTTCAGCATCCTTAGGGAAATAACTTCCTGCTCAGCATGGTATTGGCTGGAGCTAGCATGCAGACTGAATGTGTAATTTAACACCAGAGATGGATGGTAAAGTGAATTTCTTTCTTAGCTAAAGCATCTCTATTTTGTAGAAATAGGAGCTTTGTTTTAACAGTACCAAGAAAAATGGAATGAATTTCTGTTTTAGAAGTAAAGCACTTCTTATTTGTAGAGAAAGAAGCAACAGCTTATTTTTTAACTGTGCTGAACTGAGAGAAAGCGGCAGCTGAGCACTGAAAGCAGGATGCTAGGAAATGTCACATGCATTTAATAAGCTCCAACCGAATAGGTATGTCAGAAGTGTGCTCCGGCTGTTGAATTTAGTCTGTGTGTGTGTGTGTGTGTGTGTGTGTGTGTGTGTGTGTGTGTGTGTGTGTGTGTGTGTGTGTGTGTGTGTGTGTGTGTGTGTGTGTGTGTGTGTGTGTGTGTGTGTGCACGTGCATGCGCACGTGTGAGCTCCTGCATGTGCACACGTGCATATGTACATGTGTGTGCGTGTGTATGTGTGCGAGCTCCTGCATGTGCACGCACAGATGTGTGTGTGTGTGTGTGTGTGTGTGTGTGTGTGTGTGTGTGTGTGTGTGTGTGTGTGTGTGCAAACATATGTGTGTGTGTTAGGTGGCACTGGCTGGTTAAGTGACTTCCTCAGTCTTAAACCATGTGTTTTAGGTAGGGGAGACAAGTGTCTTAATCCCACACAAACTGCCGCATTTGATAAATCACTCAGGATTACACTCAATCAGCCACTAAAGTTTCATAGCTTTAGTGATTCAGAAATAAGTGTTGATACAAAATCAGTTGTTCTACTAATGTTTAACTGATAGGTTCCTAGTTAAGTACTAGGCTAGCTGCCCTTGAGAACCATTTTAAACCTACCCATTTTCCTTCAAAGGTGAGATCCAATCCTTGCATGTTGTGTCCATGTGGAAATGAGTTAAGCATTAAACCAACCCCCAACTCCCTTTCCAGTTTTGCAGAACATCTCTGATTTCACTTCTTTTTTGAGCGAGTCACTTTGTAGTAAACAGAAGCATTAACATATCGGTCATGTTCTTTCCATGTGATCCTTGGCTGTGAATATAATGGACAGCATGAAGTTTGAGTTTAATATTAATAATTTAACTATGAAAACATTTTTTATTTACCTTGCTTTTTCATAGACATACTGGTGTGAAATTCACTGTGTTTGGCTTCAACAGTTTGTCTAGCACTTAGTTTAGTGAGTAAGCCTAGACAGTTGCTTCCTGTGGGACAAGGTTTGATTCTCTCAGCCTTCACTTATCTTCGGTGTGACTCTGTCAAGTTACTTCCCCAGACAGTACTCCTAGACTGCTCCAGAAAAGGGACACTAAACTCAGGTGGGTACTCCCAGGCTATTGGCATATGCTTTATACATTTGTCTTTTGAATTCCTGCACCCTTCACATACTGTAGATGCTAATTAGTACTAATTAGTACTTCACTATATGCTGTTTGCGTATGTTTTCCAGCATATCTCTTGTAGTTTAATGGGCTGCAAGATGCATTTTTGCTGAATGTGAGTTTCAAGGGAAAGAAATGTACTGTTTCTCATGCTAGGTCTGTTTTATGTGTGAGAGTGTTTTGATTTGTTTAGAAAATGACTGACAGTATTTTTCCTGTAAAAGATGAAATAGAAGTTTTAAATGAAATATAAATCTTGGTGATTGTAAAAGTAACATAGAAAATAGTATGTACACAGATAGGTTTGAATACTGTTAATGGTAACTGATGACAGACAGACAAGTGCTGGGAAACTGGAATGAGTGCAGTGGAAGCCCTGATCTGTTACCCTACTTGCAGTCCCATTTGACCATGATCCAAACTCTGTGGGTCCCTGCCTCCCTCCCCTAATGTCAGTTTGTCAGTAGATGTTACCTAATATATATGCAGAGCCATTGTGGAATTACAGGTGAGATCCATCAGGGTTCTCAGATATTGTGAGGGTTATCCGGACAGTGCATGTTGACTTACAGGACAGCATAAACTGTGTGTGTGACTTTTTAAAGGAGATGAATAACAATTTGAACCATGCAGTGTCTATTCTGTACTGCCTGTCTGAGGTGAGGGCTGGTCCTCAAAGTAAGTTGTTTGTAACATCTGTAGGTGTTAGCTGACCTGGTCATGGACAGGTTTGGTCACACTCCTGCAGTTGTAACACTTCCATAGCTACATTGGTGGGGGACATGCCTACACCTGTTTGAGGCTGACCCAATATTCATGTTTATGGTCATGCTGATACCTCCTTCAGCAGGCACTGTTCACATTTGGGTTGCACACCAACATCTAGACAGGGTGGTGAAATAACAAGTGCAACTCCTGACAAAGCCATTTCTTGTGGGTGGGGGTGTGCACATGAAGGTGAACCTTCTGCCATGCATGGCATGGTCCAGTCCAGAAGGTCAAGGTGTAGTGCTGGTCTGCATGTTATGGTTGTGACCCTGCCACACACAGATACACATGCACTTGCTCACACACACACACACACACACACACACACACACACACACACACACACACACACACACACACACACACACACACACACACACACACACACACACACACACACACACACACACACACACACACACACACACACACACACACACCAGATCATTCCTGTTGTACTTGGTCTTAACAGAGAAATCTTTGTATGTATCCTTGCAGTTCTATCAGTCCCAGTTTCTATCTAGTGATCTAGTCATTACACAATTACTTTCTAATATCTGTAATAGTTCATCCTTTAGCTCCTTCTGTTCAGTGTCCATAACTAAACACTTACATTTTCCTCAGGTAGCCTGGGGATCTCAATCACGTATTCTGTAGGAGCCCCCTCACAACTTGAATTAAAAACATACCTACCAGGTCCTCTGATCCTACTTACCTCCCAGTCAACCCCCCCCACATCACTGTACCAGAGTCTGTTACCATCTGATCCCTAACAACATGTCTGTAGCCAGGTTATTCCTAGTGAATCTGTTCACTTATGCTGGAGAAGTAACCATCAGCTGATGTTTAGGCTGTTTGAATAGAGGGTGTCATTTTTCATACATTGAATACTATTTCCCATATTAGTGTGAGTATTTATTTATATGTCTGATATGGTGCAGTGGTAGCTTTGTTGCCTCACAGCAAGAGGTTCTCCCGTTCGATTCTCGGCTTGGTTTGGGAGTGCCTTCTGTGTGGAGTCTATGTGTCCTCCCCGAGGTCGAGTGGGCGTTCGAAAGACATGCGTTAAATGGGCATGCCTTCATTGAAGGTTGGGCATCAGGCTGGCAACTTGACACCATAAAAGCCAACTGCCAATCATTAGTGGACTGGAGTTCCGCTGTGGCGATCCCTAACCGGGAAGAGCCGAAAGACAAACAACAACAACAACAGTGTGTGTATTTATTTATCCTTTATCGACCTGGTTAGCCACACTAGGCTAGTAGTCCCTTTTGAGGGAAGACCTGAGGTGGTATTTTTACTACTGCAGGAAATTTGGTCAGGGCATCAGGTAAACGCCCCTTACGCCTTTCAATAGGCGCCTTGGGATCGTTTACATCCAGCTTTGCTACCACCATAGAACCCAGGTTTAACATCTCATTCAAAGGATGGCACACTCAGGAGTGCAGCAACTCCCTTGTGCTACATAGCAGTGTCAGGAATTGATCTAACTGGTAGGGAAACATACCCTCCTGCATGAAGGGTGAGTGTGCTACCTGTTGTGCACTGTCACTGCTAACAACAAATGTAAAACAATTTAAGGCTTAGACTTTGTAGACAGATCAGGCTGGTAGGCTAATTTGCAATGTTTATCAGCATTCACATTTTTTTAATTAACCAGTACAATCCCAGGTTTGTCTTTAACAAGGAAAGTTTGTGGGTGAGGCTGATGGTAAGGTATAGAAACTGCTATTGTTTCCACATGTGCGTATGTGTACTGCATTTTCTAATGCTCCAGAGAGTTGTAATGCTTTTATGAGCTGTATGAATACCTAACTCTCTAATCATGCACACATTACAGAGATTATCTGCTCTATCTCACTAGCACTCATCCACATATTCAAATATTGTACTTTGTGACAGAGTGGCAAACCATCATTCTGCCTTGGAATTGATACTGGCAATTATTTCCTTTTCAATACAGAAATGTACAGCATTTAGGATACGTGGCTTCCATATTCCATTAAGAACCCTTAGGATTCTCAGAGTTCCTAAATATATTTAAAATGTGAAAAACCTGACTCTCAGTTATATTCCTTACAGACATAAAAGGAACTCAGGTGAAGAAAATATCTAGGAAAATGTGTGTAATTTTAGTACATCTTATTTAAATAAAATGAAAATCTGCAATTGATCACAATTAGTCATGAACACTGGTTAGGGAAATTGTAATAGAGTATAGAATAAAATTTCATTGGAAAAATAAAATAAGATCCTCATGGATGTGGGCAAAGCCATTCATAAAATGTACTTCTTTTAAAGTATTATTTGTATTAAAGATTCCTAACTGATTCACTGATAATGAAAACACTGCAGACAAATGACCTTTCCAAAAGTCAGGGTCCTATAATGAGGAAATCACACATGAATGCAGATGCCACAAAAACATTCACAGAAAGTATTCCTCACTTGGCATAGTGGCATTGAAAGCTAGATTAGAAAAACACTGAAGAATTAACAAGACTAGCAATATACTCTAGTGGACTGTAATAAATAATATAAATACATTTAATGATGCATCTTAAAAAAGAATAAAACTGAGTATACAAGAAATAACTTTTGCAATATTTTTAATACATTGTAGATGCTTTAAGCAATATACTCCATAAATTGCATTCTCTTGTGCCCAGAGGTTTATGGCGTTGCAGTTGCTTGGTTTTGTTTTACTGTGTCACTCACTGCACAGTAATAAACAACACCTGTGTCTGCGATTGTTACATCCTTTATGGTTAGGTTTGTTGTCATTGCTTTTCTGTCGACATATAATATAAATCGACTTTCATTTTTATTTCCATCATAGTTCTGGATTTCGAGTTTAGGGCCATCATAAACCATTTGAGAATACCACAAGGTATTGTAAGCAGCACTTACAGAATGATTGCAAAATATTGTGACTTCTGTCCCTTCCAAAACTTTCACGTGAGGTGGTTGAGTTACTTCTGCACACTTAACACCTGTGAAATAAAGAGAGGAAAAAAATGCTTCCATAAATTAATGCAAAAATGTATTTAGGATTATTAAAACATATCTAGAAGACACAGGATAGTTGAAATGGACTGGAAACAGACTGGTAACAGACACATGCTGACAAAAATAAAAAATTATTTAATCATGTTTAAAGTTTTCATACCTATAAATAAAGCAGTTATGAACAAATGTAATGGATGCATCCTCGTTCCACTGTAAAACATTGTCTTAATAACCTGTTAATGAGGAACATCTGAAAGTCTTCACCATCTCATACAAAGAATTTATATGAAACTGACAATGTAGTATTTGCAGAGAATTTGTATTTTTCTTTTGATGACCTGCAACCAATCAGAGCTGCTCCACAGTTTGCTTGTTCTGATGGTATCAGCAGTGTTACATCTTTTACATCAAAACATCTTTTATTCAGGTACGCCATCTAAAGACTTCAAACAGTACTGATAAAAAAAAATCATGTCTTTTTTTCTGTTATCTGCTGTTCACTGGTGGATATTTAAAGAAACACTTTTTGAAGCAAGAATTTAACATGCTTTTCTAAAAGGGAAAATCTGAATAATAACTGGAAATGCTGGTGATCGTGACACCCATTGTGCAGAAAGGCAAAATCTGTTCTTGAAATAAATAGAAATTATCAACTATGTTTAGTGCTAGCAGTTTTTGTCATGACTAGGAAGATGTGAACAAAGCAACAAACAAAGCATCTATAAAGATGTCTATTTTATTATTAATTTATTTTGATGGGGTATTTTTATTTGTATGATGGAAGGTATCTTTCAACAGCACTGAAGATCTTCATACATAAACATAGTAAAGAACCACAGGAAACTGTAACTGCATTTAGTACAGATATATACAGTTTTATAAATGAAAAAGTAAAGAACTCATCTTGTCTTTCCAAACAACATTTAAAAAATATTATGCAGAAAACATCCAAAAACTTTTCCATACTACGCTTCTTGATTTTGAGCACTGTCAGAATGATGGTATTATTGTACATTTATATACATAAACATACACATAAGTTCATAGGTGAATAAATAGACTGAATACTTTAAAGAGCTATTTTAAACCTAGCCAGCACACACACACACACACACACACACACACACACACACACACACACACACACACACACATCATCCTAAAGAAATGCATACATTCCACATTTCATTTGCTTGTAACATTTGAGTATCTTCCACAATTCCAAAATGGTTGATACAATGATAAAAATGTCTCAAGGTTTTTAGTGTGCTGCATTATTGGCAATGCATTTCTGAATGTGTGTGTGTGTGTGTGTGTGTGTGTGTGTGTGTGTGTGTGTGTGTGTGTGTGTGTGAATGATGAATGTTTCTGTGAATGTGATTGACTTGGAGAACATGATTGTTGATAAGCTGTTGTGGATGTATACGGGGGATATCTAGAAGTGTGTGTGTGTGTGTGTGTGTGTGTGTGTGTGTGTGTGTGTGTGTGTGTGTGTGTGTGTGTGTGTGTGCGTGCGTGTGTGTGTGTGTGTGTGTGTGTGTGTGTGTGTGTGTGTGTGTGTGTGTGTGTGTGTGTTTGAGAGAGTGGGTGTCTGTGTGTACACTGGCTGAGTTGGAACAAGAAGTTGACATTCTAACAGAAACATGTACCAGAAGAGGGACTGGTTTTCCCATTTAGTATGTTAGAGGAGCATATGAGGAACAAGAACACTTAAGAGATTTAATTTGCCAGTACATCTGGGAGCTGAAAGAGAAACTAGGTTACTTAGAAGATGTTAGGGCAATCTAATTACCTGGATGATACACTACATGTTGTGGCTATCCAGAAAAAGGAAGCTAACTTTTTTCTTGTGTGAAAGGTGAACTGTGTTAAAGCTAGGAGTACTGTTATTACACTGTGGCAAGTCTTTGAACATTCATTGACTGAACGTTCTATGTATCCCTTATTTCAGCAAATTCCTGAAAGCCAAGAACTGGTTTTATTTTCACAGAATTTATGAAGAGGTATGGAGTAACAACACTTGTGCTAATTTTGACATGCTGAAAGCAAAAAAAAAATAAATAAATAAATAAATAAATAAATAAAAACCACCTGCCTTTATTTATTTATGTATTTGTTTGTTTGTTTGTTTGTTTCCAGTTTGATTACCGGGGAGGTCCACTGGGCCCAGAGAGCCCGTTTTCAGTGGAGGCCCGGGGCGAAAAGCTCTATGAAACAGATTACAGTAAAGGTAGCAGTCCAATAAAAACAGGGTACAACCACAAATACATATCAAATAATACAAAGTGTGAGCAATATTGCCCATAGTGGAAAATTTTTGTGCAGATACATTTTAACAAATTCACACAGTTAAAGTCAAAGTCAAAAGATATTTACAATATTTGCAGAGTGTGAGAGATTGTATAGGAATTAGCTATAGAAGGTTATAGCCGGCTATAAGGTGCTTGGGAGCTAAGGAGGATACCCTCCCAGGCTTTTGTTAAAGAGTTCTAGGTAGGGAGAATGCAGTTACATTTCCATTTGGTGGAGAGGTAGGTGTAATGCTGAGTTTTGAAGTTGTTTGTGTTTGACATTGTCCTTAGTCATATCCTTAAACATGAAAAGGTGGATTTTGTGACTGACTTTATATAGTGTAACAGCATGGTGATATATATATATATATATATATATATATATATATATATATATAGAGAGAGAGAGAGAGAGAGAGAGAGGGAGAGAGAGAGAGAGAGAGAGAGAGAGAGAGAGAGAGATGAGAATATTACACATAGATGAATGTTTGTAATACCAAACTTCTGTAATGCCAGCAGAAGTGATCAGTGATGGGAGTAACGCATTATTAAAGTAACATTACTGTAATATATTATAATTTCTAGTAACTAGTAATATAACATATTACTTTTTCAAAAATAGTAACGAAGTAATAGTACTGTATTATTTTT
>NC_056750.1:225308042-225360542 GCF_019279795.1 Protopterus annectens
TTGATCCCAGAATTTTGAGTAACTGAGTCTCTTTTGGTATTTAATTCTATATATGTGTTTGGGTTCCAGACGTTTGCTGGAATGAGCAAACGACTGAAACCCAAACGGCCGGGCATACCTATGCGAAAGTGCTTGTCACTGAATAAGCACTTTTGTGTAAGTATGCCTGTTACTGAGGCTGTACTATGGTGCGGGTAAGCGAAAATTCCCTTTTCCCCACTGTAGTGTGGTCTCGGAGGGAGAATATTAAAGTGGGGGGTGTGGGAGGCTGTGGGGGGTGCAGGGTGGGTGAAGCCCCCCTGCTAAAATGTTAATGTAGTGTTTTTTTTTTTAACACGCTTTAATGAAAGCACTTTTTTGATAAAAGCGCTTTAGTTAAAGTGTGTTCGGTTATTATGAATTTGGACGTTTGCTTATTCGGGCAACATCCTAGATCCATGTGTTTATAGGACAGGACTAACATTCTTTCTTACTAGAAAGAGCTTTCAATAGCTCTGATACCTGTTTAACTTCAGTTTCATCAATCTTGCTACCCTTAAGTATTAATGTGATTATTTCTCGTATCTGACAAAGTATTATAGTGCACTTTTTTGTTAGGTTTAATAATTCCTGCAGTTCCAAAAGTGAATTGTCCCTGAATTTGTAAATGTCCCAAAGTGTGCAGTGTCTTATTAAAGGGTAGTCAGCAAGATTGATCATCTTATTGTTCAATTTTAAATTAGGATTTAGGTGAATGGGTTGGAATAGATGAAGAGCTTTATCAAGCTTAAGTGATTGAAAAATCTCTTGAAAAGTTTTAACTTTATCCTTCAGTACATAGTTTATGTTTATTTTTCCTAAGAGTTGTTGTCTCCAAGATGGGAAGTGCTTTCGGGTTAAATTTGTTATTAGATACATGATTATGCCATATCTTAACCCAAGAGGGAGTCCACAACTCACTGTCTGAATAGTAATTTGCAATTAAGATGACTCTGTTAGCACATAGGATCTTATAATAGACTTGCAGGTCTGGCAAGCCTAAACCCCCTCTATCTTTCAGGAGTATAAGATTTTGATATGAGACTCTTACTGCTTTTGGGTACCAGATGAATTTTGCAAACACTTTGTGTATCTTAGTGAAGACGTTAGTTGGAATGAAAGAAAAGGATGCGTTAAAATAATATAAGAGCTTCGGAAGGATATTCATTTTAATGATAGCTGTTTTTGACAGCATAGGCAGTTTCATCTGTTGCCATCTGGCCATATCCTGTGAGATCCCTGACCATAATTTCAGAAAATTACAATGCATGATGGAAGGATAAGAATGGTCGTAGCAAATCCCGAAATATTTAAAGAAATATACCATGTTGAAAGGGGAGTTTGTGAAGTAGTTTTCTCTGTGACTTGCAGGGTTAATAGGGAAAATATAAGATTTATTTTGGTTAATTTTATAGTCAGAGGTAACTGAAAAGGTATTCAAGGTTGTGACCGATTTCTTGAGATCTGTGTTGGGGTGCTCAAAATATATATTCAGATCATCTGCAAAGGCAGACAGACTTAATTTGGTATGTAGCACTTTGGGTATTGAATGGTATGTCTTTTGCATAATAAACAGGAAAAGGGGCTCTAGATATAAGTTGAAAAGAAGGGAAGAGAGTGGACAAACTTGTCTAGCTCCACTGGAAATTTGTATTGTTTCTGAATAATTTCTATTTATATATAAGCATGTATATGAACTATTATACAATATCTTATTTGTATCAATGAAATCTGTGGGGATAGCAAAATGGGATAGTGCTGCAAACAGAAAGTTCCAGTTAACCCTATCAAATGCCTTACATGCATCTAATATAATCGCATATCTCGGGTTAAAAAGAAGCTGTTTTGGTTTTAAAATATGGTACCCTATTCCCTGGGGGAATGAATATGGAATGTAATTGTAAATGTATGCTATGAATGATTAATTAAGTTTATGTAACTTTTAAATTGAGCAATTAATTTATAGGTAGATGTATTTAAAGAGTGGAGAAAAAAAAATGTCATACTCTGTAGAAGCGTTGTTGTTAAAGCGCTAGAGAGAGAGAGAGAGAGAGAGAGAATTCTGACTGTAAAACTCAGTATTTTTTATTCTTTTAAAATAAAGCCTGCTTTTAGATTATGCTGGTCTTCTTCGTGGTGTTTTTCATCTTCCAGTTTGGTGTATCGTGGTGTCAAGAGTTTCTATTTATGTTCATCCTACCTACAGGAAGTTAGTAAATATTTTTATGAATGCAACGTATGTGTGAAAGAATAGTAAATGCACAGTATGGACGTCTGATTTTTATATATATTTTTGATTAGTATTTTGAAAGAAAATGATGTGTGTATAAAATTACATTCATTTGGTAGGCTACTGAAATCTGAACAAGTTTTGTGTTCACAATATCTTGCTGTCATAAATTTAAAAAATATCCACTTTTATTTGTTTTGTACAGCCACAGAGAAAATATGGAACAATAGATGTACAAATTGGTGGATGCTTTTGTGACCATTCCAGTTTCAAGTTTTTGATGTCAGTTTGATTCTGGGGATGGACATACACAACATACAAATTATAGTTGATATTTTTGGAGATAGAATTCAAACAAGCTGCAGAAGCAATGTGAAGAACTAATACTTATTTTAGCTGAAAGATCAGGCAATGTGTTAATTTCCACCATTTCAAACAACAGTACAAGGAGAGGGAGGAGAAACAAAACCGATGTTAATAATATTCCGTTGGGTCTGACATGGTGCTGTACATCTTCGGCTTTATACCAGCTGCAGTAAGGCAGCAATGGTGACAAGGCATGTGGTCGCCTTTGTATGCTGGTGACAGCAACAACAGGCTGTGGAGGGGCTCAGATTTAAAGGTGTGTAGTAGACAGAGCCAATAATACTTAGATGTGTGGACACTACCTGCCTTTGTGGTTATTATTTATGTTAATGGCAGATATTGTATCCTGGATTACTGCTTTTGTTTAATTTATGATTAGAAAAGTGATGGCTTTCAGACGTATGTAGTTATACATCAATATTGCAATATGAAGGATATAGAATTGTGAAGATATTTTGTATAACTGCAGTCAGGGAATCTTCATCTGCGTGTGCTTTTTCTTTGTTTTTCATTTCCAATCATTTGCTTCTTTAAACATCGTCTTGTGCTTATCCTGGTTTTATCATAAAAAATGTTGCTGTTATTCTACTTTCGCTGGATTAGAATTATAAACATTTTTGTAGTGCACGGACCTCTGTGATTCTGCTTCAAAACTGGTAGAAAGATAAACTTGTAAAGCTCTTCAGAAGTGCGAGACCCAACTGTAATAGTACTCCAAGAGGTGTGTAGCAATTGTTACACACTCTCTAAACACTGTTACAGTTGGGCCTCACCCAAGGGACATTCATTCATTCACTCTGAACTGTCCCTGAATATCTTGTCTCATATTTTGTCAGTGGAACTTTATAGACATCAGTCTGTAAGTAACTTAATTAGATCAGCATTTAAAAACCTGACTTTTTCCTATATGTATTTTTTACATGCTGTCTGTGTGACTGGCTTTCAAACTGGTAAAACACTTTTTTTTTTCTAACCAGTAGTACATGGAGTAAATAAAATTAATGCATTGCAGAGTTATGATCATGCATCCATTATTCTGACCAATCAGTAAATGTTTTTGGAATGGATGTCGAAATTCAGCTTTTGAGCTTCACTTTCAAGGTGAATTTCTTGGTATCAATATCTTGAATACATGATAATATAGTTATGATTGAAGACCCAATCATAACCCTTTAAAATTATGCAATTTCATATCTCTTCATTACATATGACTATTATACATTTACATACATCTGGAACAGGCTCCTGTATCAATAATTCCATTATACTGAACATACTCACTATCCCTCAACTTAATTACTGATAAAGATAATGTCTCCTTTTGACATGGGTCATGGCAGAAAATGCTAGCTTTTCTTGATAATAAATTATCAAATTCATTGACACATGGAATTTTTTATGGGCTGCAATTGCTATATACTTTATGAGTGAAAACTGGGCAAATTATGTGAATTAGTGGAAAGCAGATAAAAACGGAATTTGTCCTGATGACCATAGTTAAATAACATTGTCTGAAATCTGCAAAATGGAATTCAGCATGATATTATTCACATTAGGACAGATTCCCTGAAAAAGATGTTTTATGTCTCTTTTTGGTCATCAACAGAAAATATGAATATTTTATATATGAAATGCTATTCATTTTACAAGGATTTTCATGATGAAGAACTTTTATATAATCACAATTCACCTCTTATCTAGCTTTATTTAAAAGTGATTTAGATTTATTTTTTAAACATGGAAAGTCTTTTCTGTTTTAACTTGTCAGTCTGCCCTTGACCAGTAAATGCAGTAGAGGCCTGTTCTTCTCAAATAAAAATGTTAGGGCTAAGAACAAGCTCTCACCCAGTAGCTTCAGAATAGTTCTGTAATCTCTAGTTACCCCTAGGGATTCGATAAGAATCATGTAGGCTTCATGCTAAACCTACATGACGTAAGCATGTTAGCTCAATGAGCAGTAGTGCTAACCAAATATGCATGCTGCTCACTGCGCCTGCACATTTGCAAGTGCCTTTTCATGGTAAGAGTGCAGCCATGCAAAGCTGCTTGCAAACACGTGTACAGAATGCAAACAAAATGGTTTGCTATAGGCAAAGCTAGTATACTAGAAAGTGCTGCAGCTCAGAAATACTGAGGGCAATTACAGTGAAAGAATTCTGAAGGAGGGGAAGTGCAATGGAGGATCTATACACAAACAACAGATTTTGCACTGCAGAAGTAATTGAGAGTGGAAATGGAGAAAGTGCAGTCAAATTTGTTTGTGTCTTTCGGCTTTTCCCGGTTAGGGGTCGCCACAGCGGAACTCCGGTCCGCTAATGATTGACAGTATATTTTTATGTACTGGCTTGCCAGGCCTAACGCACAACCTTCAACGAAGGAACGCCCATTCACACATGTTGCTACACAGAAGACGCTCTAATTGAGATACTGCAGGCAAATGTGCTGAAGGGTCACAGAATCATTTCTAACATAAATATTGCACTACTGATGTAATGATAACTAATGTCAATGACAAGACAGGGTTATGCACATAAATAAAAACAGGGTGGGAGAATGGCAGAATTGTTAAGGTGTTTACCTTGCAGACACAAGGTGCAGGGTTTGATTCTCACATGCGGTAATTGACTAGGCTTAAAATGGCACACAACGGCAGTTAGCCTAGTACTAATCTATCTATTTATCAGCTATGCTAACAAAAGATGTGATAGGGATATAACAATGCAGTGTAACAAAGGGGAGTAAATGTGATATACATGTGAATAACATGCTGAGTTGAGATATCAGTTAGTAAGGACAGAAGATAAATTATGGGATAAATGCATAGACTATGGTTATTGCATATGAGATTTATATACAGGGAAATTATATATGCTAGCTGAGACCAATGGTGTATTCCCCATCCCACATCAGCATGCCATGTACACACAAGAACACATGAACCTTAACCTGTTGTGTCAGGCATAACAGAAAGGGACATGCTTTTGTAAATAACTGTTATTGACACCCATAGTAAAGGGATTTATCATCTATAAGAATGTACTAGACAAGCATGTGTTGTATAATCATATAAATGCTAAATGGTAATATAATAACACTCAACATGTATAAGTGACAAATGACAACACAGACCGGATAACATTTCATAATTTCAAGCTTTCCATTGGTAAATTGCAAACATCTTATATATCATTATACTGAGCATGCTCACATGGATTTACAGGGAACAGTAACATAACAGCACTTTAACAGCACCAACACTAAAGAAAGTGTTATAACAGAGGACCACTCCCACTTTCTGATGGTCTATCAGCATGCCACACTGTAAAAAATATTTATGGAAACCCTTATCTGGCATTAAGCTGTACAGTGAGATGAAAATAATTACAGTAATAAAGAAATGTTTGAATGAAGACATGCAATACAGAGTATATTTATTTTGTAAATAAGTAATGTCTGTGTGCAATGAATGACATAATAAACCTTTGCATCATGTCATTTTCAAACACATGCCAAGACAGATATCTGACAGATGCATATCAATCATGGATGCCACAGTAATATGCATTTTGGCTATTTCTTGAAGAACACTGTTGAAGGGCTTACAGCACTCCTATCATAAGGGTTATGGATGTCTTACCTTGTAGCAAAATTGCCTGAAAAAGGTGTCCCTCTGAGTGTGCCATAAGTATTGTTTGTGTGTAATCCACTGCTGTTCTGGCACAATTATCTAACAGACAGGTATTACCAGATTCAAACCAATGCCTATGATGCTATGCTGTCTACAGAGTTCTGTATTGACTGCACATGCCACAGGAGACAGCAGTAGTGGCTGTCACAAGTAACTGAAATCAATGTGTGCTATAAGAATGGTGTTATAATTTGAACAATCTGATTAAGTCAGACTGCTGAAAAGGAGATACACATGTTACTGCCCCACAGCAATGAGCAGTATCAATGCTTCTTTGCCAAGGAAGCTGTTACCATCATGTAGAACATACACTGTCCCAGAATTGAGCACCATTCTATCTGTGTAGGTGTGCAATACAAGCCAGTTCTCAATGCACATGCCACAGGAACACTCATAGCTTGATTGCCCCAAGTGACCCTTCCACGGCCACACAGTCACAATATATGATTATATATCATTGTCCAGTATAAAATGGATACAAATAACTAGATACAATGTTTTTTGTGTGACATTCATATAATGATGCCCTTTTTTGGGAAATGAACAGCAAGCTCAGCAAGTCTACTAATTACATGCATCACAGTGAAAGTCTTAACAACTGTGACGCTCCACCTCTGTAAACTTATTACCTCAAATGTATGTGTCACAAACAATCTCTTAAACAAAGAAAGGAATGTAGAAGCCTTTCCCACTGTAACTGGACACATTATATCTGCAGTAGATGCCATTCATACATTACAGTAAAAGGCCACACAATGCTAACAGTCACTGGCTGTTTATGTTGAACAATTGAGCGTATGACTACAGAAATTACATGATACTGTAGAGGATGAATGCACTACAGTAGAAGTGTCACTACGTTTGTGAGATATAGATAGCTACACATCATATATGTATTTTAATAGTAACCTAAACAGTATAAGAGTGAAAGACACACAGCTGGACTCAAACCTCCTACCTATGTAGCTACACAATGTACAAAGCACTTTATCAAATTCACCAAAGACAGGAGAAGTCACACTACAACTGTGAGACACTGCACTTATCTAAGGAGTATGTAACCACTGTGCTGCGAAAAATATATTTTCCCTGGGGAGGCTAGAATTTGCTAGTTTAACACTGTGCTACTGCAAATAAATGTCATAAGTATGACATCAGCAGTGTATTGCCAAGGAGATGTGAGTGTTAAAATGTCTTTTACAGCCATCTGGGGTTGTAAATGTTGCTAATACAAATGTATATAAACCAATCTTGAATTTGTTTATAGTCACATAACATCTGTAGAAATTAAACACTGCTGTATTCAAACCTGTCTTCAAAATTCAATACAGACATACAAACATTGTGCAAACTATTATTATTAGTTTAACTCTGCACCAGAAAAACAGCTTTGCCAAGCTCAATTACATTGCTGATGGCAAAGTATTAGGACATCCATAATCATATCTTGAGGTGTTGAACTTAGAATGTGAATTAGCAGTAGTCTGTGGTGATCCTTGCTGACTTTCACACAAAGAAGTATTATACGCATACAACCATATGTGAACCTGCTGGAAAACAGAAAAGGTATCTGTTATGGTCAAGTTTCATGTATAACGATTTACACATTTATCATGACAATTTCATTTAGTCAACCTGTATATGAATGATACACATGCATTTTTAAACACATGAAGAACCGAACATGTTTTTGCTGGTGGAAACATGGTTTCTGGAAGCATTTTGGAATCTAATAAATGTATTGGATGATAGAGAATTACTGTGAAGAGTTGGACAGTTGGTGGCAGAAATTCACAATAAATATATAATAACACATTAGCCCGTTTCATTTCTGTCCATATTTCTGTTGTGTTACTGTTTGCTTTATAAGCATAATTATTCAGTTATGATCTGTACAAGGCAAGCTTCACAATAGGGTGTAGGCACATTAATATAGCAGCAGGGTAATGATGTGTTAAGGAAAGGTGTCACTGACATTTACAGCCACAGGAGTCAGACAAACCATTCAAAATCATATCTGCATCCATCTGGATTCAAATCTTTAGTGCACTCCAAGAAAAAAATAATATCTGAGTATAAGCACAATGCATTGGAAGTCATACTTCAGAAAGTTCACATTTGACAGCAAATTTCAGAAAACAATAGCATACGCATTCATCTTCATTATCCTCTTGTCAACTGTAATCTGTACATTCAGTTCTTCAGCTTGTTGAAAAACTATACTAAACTGACTAAGCATAGCTAAGCACAGCAGTGCAAAGCACATCCAAGTAATGCAAATGAAAGCAAAAACTCACAACATATTGCCATAATCTGTTTACTACCATTAAGCCTTCGTTTGGCTAGTGCCAGACGTCGCATAAATGCAGACGTAGAAGACTAACATCACAGAAAGGAGAAGACACATCAACAGGGTGAGAGGGAGGCAAGGGCAAAGCAGCATATGATAAAAGAAAGATAATGGTGGCTCATAACAATATGAAACCAACAGCTATGCATACAATAGTGTATTAAAAACAGTCAGTAACATTTAACTTATGCCTGGAAGCGGACTCTTGAAAGTAGTCAAAAAGCTCTCTATGCATGTGAGCATTAACTTGTCCCACCACAAAGGCATTACTTCTCTACACCTACTACACTACACCATTTATATAAAACAATAGAAACACAGTGACAACTTAACTTCAGTAGAAGGACTGAACAGAGAGACACAGACAGATGCAGAGATGAGCAGCAACAATATGTTTTGGAGAACATGTAGGAACATCTGTATGGTGTGTTACTCTTACTTATTAAATCAGCAGTCAACTGTCATGTTCTGTATAATAAAGTACTTGCTATAGGGAGAAATAAGAGATAGAACAGTGCAACCAATATAAAGACATAAGTGGGCTAAGGCTGGCCTACTATGTCCCCATGTTGGAGCTGCAATATTTTTGTAAATGATTTCTTGCTGCATTATTGAAATGGCATGTTAATAAAGTGTGGTAAATGGTAAGAAATACAGAGGTTTGCAGTTAACTATATAAAAGAAATATGAAATGGCATGAAATAATTTGATCTACAGCTGTAACCGAACCCATGACACTATGCAAAAACATCAGGCTGCAGTCAGAGTAATTATAGCATGCCACATAGGAACTCCTTGCTCAATATATCCAGCAGACTAAGAAATGTCACAGTAATTGTTTCACAGTACTGCCTTTAGTTTGCCTTTACTCTGTATTTCAATGGTGTCACAGATTTAAGCACATTTTCATGAAAGTAACAGGACCACTGCAGCTGAAATTGAAATCTTCAACGTTTACAATAGGAAGTTAAACAGTGTTTTCCATAACTCGGCATTCTTGTGCTATGCCCATATGCACACAAATGATGAGGACAGAAAGTGAAGGTTTTCCCACAGAAAATTTCTGCCCATGAGTGTTTTGTGGGAATCTCTTTTTTGACCACATTAAACATCTGAAAAAAGGGTGACTATGACAGTGATGAAAAGGGGGTTAGTGAGCAGAGGGTAGAACATGGGAAAGAATGCAGAAATTTGCAGGAGGCTGGTGGGAGAGCACCATAGCTAACCACTTCTTCACAGCATAAATATACTATTGTGCACACAATTTTATGACTTTGCAGAGTCACCACACCAGGGGTGGGTGACAACAACAGAATAATGTATGGCCAATTGGACATAATCCAATGTGTGAAGATGACACACAGGTGAAGAAGAGAGCTATGTATGAGGCAGAATTCTTGTTGTGGGACAGGCCCTCATTTTTTTGGAAGGGAGGATTTTGTGAAAGATGATGAAGAATGAGAGGGGGAGGTAGGTAGGGTAGTTTAGGAAGCATGCACAGACATACAGGATTTACTAGAAAGGATGCTGATGGAGACAAAAGGTTGAGGGACACCATGACTGGGGATAGGTAGAAGACATTGGAGGTGCATCAACATCCAGCTTTAGAACAGTGAGAATTTAGTCCTCACCCTCAGAACTGTCATCAATGTCTTTTGCATGAGTTGCATGGATCAGTGGTGGATATGGCAGAAGTTTTTCATCACCACTCAGGATCTTTTCAACCCTGCCAATATGTGCACCAAGAACCATCTTTGTAATATTCTCCATAAATCCCTGTAATTTCCTGCAGGGTGACAAAATCACCACCTCCAGTGGTACTGCTCCCAGAGAGTAGCACTGTACCAACATCCAGGGCAGGGCTACCTGACTCAGGTGGAGCAGGTAGGACCGGAATTGTGGAGGCAACACTAACAGGTTGTGAAACCAAAGTGCTGGATGTCTGTGCTACCATCTATGGAGGTATGGCAGGCCCAGTCACAATGATCAGTATACCTCTCTGTGCTGTTGCTTATTTTGTTTTCAGCATCATGATATGCAAATAGCAGAATAGTAATAAATTGTAATCCCCAAATAAGAGAGATAGAGTGGGGGGACAAAACAAGTAATACTTAGATCCATGGCTTGTCATATTAATTTATTTTTTCAGTAAACTGTTTTTGCTAATACATAAACAATTATGAGAATTTACTATTATTTCACCTTTGACACATCTATGATGTGAAGTTATTAATGTGTTATAAAATAAACAAATCTCACTACTAGGATATGAGAAATAGCAGTCTTTATTTTGCTATGACAGATAGGATATATGCATTCAAACGTAATAATCGCAATTGACATATTTTAATTGTTCCTGACATATTATTGTTGTTAATATTTTAGAAGTATTATCCTGTAATTAAAACTAATTGCTGCTTCTGGGTATTTAACACACAAACCGTTAAGCTGGTGTTGTCACTGCGTAATGCAAGCAAAAAAAGTTATTGAGGAAGGTATGCATGCTTTATATCAAGGTTGAGGTATGCCTGCTGAAGATGCTAGTGACTGTGGAAATGAAATTAGTTATCTGACTTGAATTTCAACCTGAAGCATACTTACCCAGTACCTCTCTGAAGTGAGTTAATCTCACCTGGTGCACCTCATGCTTTGCTGCTATTTCCTCTGCAGCTGTACAACACAAAAAGAGCAAAATACGTATGAATACATAATGAGTACCTGCATTAGCTGGCTAGATCATTAATGTCATATCAGAGACAAGTTATTGGTCAGTATGCTTACACAACTTAGATGTGTTTGCAGTCCTAAGTTTAGCCTGTCATTGGCTTAGAGGTCCTACTTGCATTTCTTAAAATCCCTGTACTGGTGACAACATTCTTCTCCAGTATGTTGAATGCCAGTTGCTCTGGAGATAGCCTTGGTAAAGCAATTCCAAGACTCAGCCTTATACTGAAACCAGTATAATCCCCCTGCAGCAGCCTGTGGCTGTAGTGCTTCACAAGGAGTGCCACAAAAACCCTGGGCTCCCCAATACCCCATCTTTGTGCTCTAAATTGAATACTATTCCCTCCATGACCATCCATGTCTACAGAAGTCAAGTAACAATATATGTCTAAATTGACACCCAGTTCATATCTTGCATATAACAGGTTGTGCACAAGGATGCACAGCCATTCCAACTGCATTTGTACAAGTGAAAACACATGGATTCATTATCAGGCACATTGGTATTACATACATGAAATAGTACTGAAGGTGTGAAACTTGACAGTGAGATTTGCCATGTGTGATACTCAACCTAGTGACACAAGTTCCAGTGTTCAACAATGAAATGTTTAATGGCTTGGCTTATAATCATTGGTGTTTGTAAGGATAAATAGGATGAATTGTGTCATATTTTGATGTTGAGACTTACACACTGTTAAAATTGTGTTGTTCATGAAACCCATGGAATAAAGAATGCAAAAATTGAAACTTGGCTTATTAATCTCATTGCCACAAGAGAGCTTCTTTTTAAGTATGGTAATTAGCAATATACTTATATCACAATGAATGGAGATATAATTTAGAGAGACCTGTATATGAGCGAGTTTATGCAGTCCTGGGTATTTTACATACATACTTCACAAGATATACTGTCCTAAATACATAGTTAGGATATGTGATGAGTCATTATGATTATAACAAAAGTATTGTGCCCATCATACATATGCAAGTGCATTTTAAATGAAATATTATTTTCATGTTTAAGAAGTTGTACACACATTCGCTTGGGGTTATATGTGAAGCATCAACGATGTATGCTAAGTAGAAAAGTTTAGTTATGCAACCATTACTAATACATTGCTTGCAATAAACATATTTATCATTTTCATTTGTCTTTAGTTTTAGATTCCGAATCAAAATGTTGTGAGAAATGGGAATCCAACACCCTTTGTAGAAATATCTTTTAGCTGAATTTGAGCCCTCAATAACCTGTACTCTTTTTCTAAACTCACTGTATTTACACCTTGAGCTAAAGAGATAGGTAAATGACAGGTGGAGTTTCTCCATTTGATACTTTCTAGTATGTTGATGAAAGGGCACCGGTACCAGGCTTGTTTCTGCTACATAAGGCATCCTAAACTAAATATTCACCTTTACTCTTTAGGCAGTGAGCCATGTCTGCATGTTGGCAAGCTAAGCACAAATGCAAAAGGCATTACAATTAAATATATGAGAGTCAAAAAGCTTAGAGTATAAAGATTAAAAACAATAGGCGTATGTAGCAATGACCAAAGGAAGAAGTATATTGAAGTGATTCATTCATCCTAGCACATCTCCTTGCAACATCACATATGTACTTTGTGGAACACATTGTCATTGACAAATAATCTGAAAGTGTACAAACATCTCACATGTTGGTGCAATACTGACAATAGTTGATTTTTAAACAACACAATGATAGTTCAGAATGTGAGTAAATATGTATTTAGACCACCCTCTGTAAAATTATCAGATTAGTAGATTTGAATCTGCATCAGCTATCCTTTTATCTAAGCTTACTCTATTTATACCTTGTACCTCAGAGAAAGTTACTGGACAGGTGCATTTTTGCCCTCAGTACTGTCCAGAGTGCTCATAAAATTGCACTATTGCCTGGCTTGTTTGTGCTACATAAGGCAGCCTTAACTAAAATTTTCACTTTTTTTCCAGTCAGTGAACTGCATTTGCACACTGTTGAGCAGAGTGCAAATATAAAAGGCACAACAAAAAATATGACTCAAAAAAGCTGACAGTATAAGGAATTCAATCAATAGGTATATGCAGCAATGACCAGAGCAAGAAGTGCATTCCAATGACACCTTCATCCTTCTCAGGTCTCATTGCAGCATCATAAATGTCCTTTGTGGAACACATTATCAGACTTGTATTTAATGAAAAGTAATGTGAAAGTGGGCAGACAATAGCTCACATGCTATTAGCAATACTGAGGATAGTTGAGTTTTACACAACGCAGTGGTAAAACTAAATTTGTGAAAATATGTATTCATATCAACCACTGTAAAATGAATAATTACTGTATTCGAACCCTGCATCACCTATCTTATTTTCTCAATTCACTTCAACTGCACATTGTGCCACAGGGATAGTTATCTGACATGTAGAATTTAATTACTAAATACTATCCAGACTACTGACATCACTACACCATTGCCAGGTGTCCTTGTGCTATTAAGGCAGCCTAAACTATTTTTTTTCACTTTTTTTCTTCGGTAGTAAACATAGCTTGTGTGCTTCCTTGCAGCAAGTAAATGATGATTACAAATGAAAAAAAATACATATTGAGATATGATCTGTAAACAGGATTTGAACACTGCATCATCTGTCTTATTTCTCTCAATTCACTTCATTTACACCCTGTCCCACAGAGTTGCAATTCTGTCATGAGCATTCTGTGGCACTAAAGGCAAGCCAAATTAAAATTTGCACTTTTTTCCTTAAGCTGTCAAACTTGTTTGCATGCTGCCAAGTGGTACACAAATGTAGAAAGCAACATATAGTAAAAATATTTAAAACAATTGTTTTGGATTAAAATTTAAAGGAACACAAACTGATTTAAAGTGTATATCTAACAATGAGCAGAGATACTACTGCATTAGACTGACACATTCGGCATTCTATCAACTCCTTGCCACATCACAACTATCATTTATATCTCATAATATCAGACTTTAGATGATTCCATAAGAATGGCAAAGGGGACAGGGAACAGCAGAAATGCTTTCATTGTTCACACAACACACATACTTAATACTGACATAATTTCAAATGACATCTGTTAGTTTTAGTCAATACTGACATCACTTGTTTCCCATCTCAACACATTCAAAATGAGTATAATTTATTATGAACTCCCTCAGTAAAATGATCTGTGAACAGGTTTCAAACCCTGGATCACCTGTACTTTTTTTCTAAGCTCAAAACATTTACACATTATGCCACAGAGATAGGTGTATGACAGCTTGAATTTATTGACTACTTAGTATTAACAACAGTGCTGAGGAAAGTGCACCATTGCCAACTTCAATTGCACTATCGATGCCTGTTAGAAAAATATATATATTCACATATGTGCTGCCTAGAAAATATATATATTTACATACATGCTGCCTAGAAAAATATATTTACATATATGCTGCTTAGGAAAATGTGTATTCAAACATTCAAACATATATAAGTTGTGTGGTCAGATATATAGAGAAATGTGTGCTTTAGACAGGAATAAATGTGCTCAAATCTATATAGGGAACAAAGGTTGAAAAATAGTATGATATGTAATGCATTTAATTCTGTTTTACTAGAATAATAGTAGAAATAAACTGCATATTATTGCTTGAAGCATAAGCTGCAGTGTAATTAGAAATTTGGCCTTGGCAGCGTTCAGCTGCCTGGCTCATGTCTGTCAGTAAAGATTATTTTGCAAAGTTAGAAAATAATAAATCTGTCTGCATGTGTATCTTTTCCTGCTTCCACCAGAAGAATAGTTTTGTCGCACTATCAGAGATAGTGTCCAGCTGGTAAACAAGAGAGGGACAAAGAGAAGCATTAAAGAAGACATGCACCCATTGTATTCGAACTAATCTAAGAGCCTTGAATTGGCTACATCCTCGGAAGGACATTGTGATTGACCAGGTGCTTGCAAGGCTGCAAGATTCTCATGGGAAAAGATTTTTGAAAAACACCATCTCAGCACTTTTCATAAGTTACTATGATGTAAAGACCCTGTCACTGACCATAACAGTGAGGTGGGCAAAAGCTGATAGTAAAGTGTATAAAATACCATATGTTGCACCAATAAAATCAGACAAAATTCTGTACAAGTTTGTGTATGTTTTTTTGCCTCCTAATGTACATTAGAGTATTAGAGTTTTAGATACTTGAGTCTTCCTGCATTACTGTTTGTTATTGACTGTCATTATTTTTTAATGCCAGATGAATTTTACAGTCTGACTTTAACAAATTTATTTAACATTTTGGTCCTAATAATTCCCTTGGTAAGCTGCAGGTCAGAGTATATAGGTGGCACCAAAACCAGGAGAAGGAAAGACCTCCGACTGAATTGTCGATCTAAAGAGGCTGTCCACTTGTCTGATCTGTGGCAAAGGCGGAAAACTGGATCCTAAAAAGAAGTTTCAACAGTAAGCGGGAGGCTCGGGTAAGCAGAATTCCTCTCTTTGTTTTGTTTTAGATCAGGGACCAGGTTACACTGTGCTATTGCTAAGGTTTGTGATAGCAGGGAGAGAGGTAGTCAAGTATTGTATCTTGAGTCATAGATCAGGAAGTAAACAAAGCAAAGTAAAACAGTTATTCTAGACACTACTGTGGATGGGAATAAGATACCACGTGGTACAAGAGAAAGGGTTACGTAACAGTTCTTTTTTTCTTTCAGAGACATGGGAAATGAATGCACTAAAGGGTCACGTGACCCGCCCCTAACAGAAGATGCAAAGTATATGCAATTGCAAAGAGCAGATAATGTGAGATATTTTTCAAAATGGGTTAATAAGTATGACTTTAATGGTAAATTAGATAAAATATCATTAGTAAAACTTTTGAAACAGTTAAAATCTGACACAGAAGGTCAGGCAAAAAAACAACAACAGTTGGGCGTTCCTCAAGCACATAGGTGGATTGAGGAAGTGAACCGAAGGGAACAGAAAAATAAAAATGCAAAAGCATTGTTTTAGACAAAGAGGATAATAATACAATAGTAGCATCGGTCCCTCCCCTACCACCTCCTCCGATGCCTTACTTAGAATATGAAGCGGGAGGGCGGGCTGGACCTCCCCCACGGTATCCGGAGACAACAGGGATATTAAGACAACCATTTGTAAGAGAACCTATCGGAACTAGATCCAACACGCCAAACATTTATAGATGTTCAACCAAGCGGAAATTCATTAGATGAGAGTGAGGAAATCTGTCCATTAATTGAAGTACCAAACCCACAGGCAGGACAGGAGGGCCAGGCCTCAACTCTCTTAGTGTATAGACCATGGACACCGGAAGACATCCGAAAGCTACAGAGAATTCCCCATCCAAAAATTAACTTTGAGAAATTTGTACAAGATTTACAGGGTATGAGATTGAGTTACCACCTGAATGGGAAGAGGTAGAAAAGTAGTTAGACAAATTTTAGGTCCGACTGGCACATGATTTGTGGTGCCTGGAATGCCCGTGACGGCGCAACTCAGGCCACTCCCACATAGTGACGCAGAACTAGATACTAGATTGAAGGGTCTTACAGACCGCATTACTGAAAAGTGGAAACCTAGGGCAGACTGGACTTGTATTAACCAAACAACAAGATAATGAAACAGTAGACGCATACTATGGTAGATTATTAGAATGCTTTAATAACCATAGTGGTATGACTATTCCTGAAAATCAAAAGAATGATAGCTCATATGAACAGCAGTTGAAGAATGCATTTTTAAAAGGTTGTATTTATCAATAGCTTCTACGAAGCATATGATAGATCAAGTAGGCTTCAAGCCTTGTTAGAATATGCTAGACATGCCGAAAAACATTTTAACAGTAAAAAGAAAAGGTCTTCACAGCTGAAGACGGTGCGGAAGTTTTGTAGTACAAACAGCCAAAAGGGAAATGCTCAGGGTAACAAACGTCTGACAAAAACTCAGAATTTTATGAGGACAGGAAAAAGAGGTGAGTGCTTCAATTGCGGTAAGAAGGGACATTTGGCAAGGGATTGCAGGAGCAAGGCACCTGTGGAAAAAAAGGATAAGGATGATGAGGATTGACTAGATGGCAGTTATACTGCTCGGCAGTCATTAGGAGAGACTAATGAGCAGGGGAATAATGTAAATACCTTAGAAGAAACAAATGACATGCAACCGGATGTAGAAGTTGGGGAAAGTGAAGTTTTGGACTTGGCACTACTGAGCTTGGAGCTCTATTTAGCAGACGCTAAACCGAAGTTACACTTCTGGTGGAAGGGAGAGAAGTCAAATTTTGTGTGATTCAGGAGCATCACGAACTTTGATACATCCTTCAAAGTTACGGAACATTCTGAGTCACCCGATTACATATTAGTGAAAGCAGCAAACGGACAGCTGTACAGGGAACCACTTTCCCATGATATAGCAATAACTGACCCCATCTCGGTATAACCCAGAGAAGTAAAATAGTACTTTCTGCCAAATGCCCCATGAACTTATTGGGAAGAGATCTTATGCAACTCTTTGGCATAGCAGTAGTCCCTACCATGAATGGTATGGAGGCACAGAGACAAACTGATGCTTTGTAGTAACGATCGAGGGTGAGGCCTATTATTGGTACAGCCAGGATCTGGTTACAACCGGTCCAGGGGCAGTGACCAAGGAACTGATGAATGTAGCCACCAGCAAGGTGCTTCCATGTTGATCAACAACATTTGTTACATTGTACCCTATATTATTGTAGCACATCAGGACCTGATAAAGAATATGAACAAAATTGTTCAGGAATCCCAAATAGACTAATACTACGGACTTTATACTGGGACACTGAGGGCAATAGTGTAGTGAGTTGTTCATTGCCTCAGGAGTTCTTGGAATTGTACAAATCCAATAAACTACCGCATGTTAGCCTAACCAAGAACAGGAATGTTAGGTGGGTAGACTTGGGTGACAAAGTGACAAAATGGGAGAAACTAACTGACTTAGAGTTATCGGACTTAGGAGTACAGAAACAAAAACTAAATTGTAGCAAGCTTGCGCCCAGCTGTACACTTACAACAGAGTGAAGACAGCTGATTGGCGTTCTTGATAGAAGAAGAAGAAAAAGCTTTGAGTAAAATACCAGATATTCTTTGGTCAACAGGGAAATCGGATGTAGGACTTATTCGAACAGCAGGGCCAGTAGTTATTACACCAAAATCGGCCTTTAGACCAAGAAAAAGACAATATCCTTTGAGCAAGGATGCAGAACAGGGAATCAAACCTATCATAATGGCATTACTTAAGAAAGGGATACTGGTAGAATCTTTGGATTCACCATGTAATACTCCTCTGTTTCCTGTTAAAAAAGCTAACGGAGAATGGCGGATGGTACAAGATTTACAGGCTGTAAATGAGCCAGACCCACATACCTTGTTAAATGATTTAAAACAAAAATATTTCACCGTGGTAGATATTAGCAATGCATTTTTTTCAATACCTATCCACCCTGACAGCCAGCATTGGTTTGCATTCACATTTCAGGGCAAAAGGTATACGTACACCCGACTACCACAGGGATATAGTGAAAGTCCAACAATATTCGCACAAGAGATGGCTAGCAACCTGGCGGGATTTTCTCCACCAGGGGCAGTCAAGTATTACTTTATGTAGATGACATCTTGCTTAGCAGCAATGTAGGGAAGACACAATAGCATTGTTGAAGTTCCTAGCTGAGCAAGGACATAAAGTGAATAAACATAAATTGCAACTTTGGAAAGAACAGGTTAAATACCTGGGATATGTGATATCCAAAGAAGGTAGAACATTAGATGAAGATAGAAAACAGCAATCTTACAAGACCAACTACCAAAAGGAAATGATGTCCTTCTAGGAGACGACTTTTTTTTCTAAGTTGGATACCGAATTATGCTTTAGAAACGGCTCCATTGGCTGATTTAATATTTAAAACACCAATGGCAGCACAAGAAACACTACATTGGACACGGAAGCAGAAGCAGCTTTTGCAGACTAAAACAACTGATAGTCTCATCGTTAGTTTTAGGCTACCATAAGAGATTTTTCCAGACTGTAGATAACAACATGGCGCAGCAACGCCCCATAGCTTACTATTCATCACAGTTAGATCCGTGGCACGATCATTACCACCCTGTGTACAAGCAGCTGTCGCAGCAGCTATGGCAGTGCAACTCAGTGGTATTGTTTCATCCTCTCACGTTGAGAGTACCTCATGCAGTTGCGATAATTTTACTGCAAGAAAAAATAGCATTTTTATCCCCTGCCAGACATCTTTCTTGTATGACCATACTATTGAGTCAACCCCATATGACAATTGAACGATGCACGACATTAAATCCATTACTTCCAATTCCTGTGGATGGCACACCACACAGTTGCCTACAGGAAATGGAACAAATAACCACACCTAGACAAGATCTTACTGATGTGCCCTTAGCCGATGCAGAGGTGACATTTTATGTAGATGGGTCCTGTAGACGAGGTCCTACAGGAAAGAACCTAGTGGGTTATGCAGTAGTGACTGATAACGAAATCATAGAAGCACAACCCCTGCAACATAACCTGTCAGCTCAAGCAGCAGAATTGATAGCTTTGACACGTGCTTGCACCAGCGAAAGACAAATGTGTTAACATATATACTGACAGTCAGTATGCTT
This sequence comes from Protopterus annectens, assembly GCF_019279795.1. NCBI lineage: Eukaryota > Metazoa > Chordata > Ceratodontiformes > Protopteridae > Protopterus > Protopterus annectens. Next base: position 225,328,090 of record NC_056750.1, read on the forward strand.
TCTCTACAGTGCATGTCTTTGCACAACAGTGGAAAAACAGGGAATGATAACATCTACTGGCAAACCGATTAATCATGCACAATTGATTTTGAACCTGTTAGATTCTATTCAGTTACCCACTAGAATAGCTATCTGTAAATGTGCAGCCCATACCAAGCAACAAGATAGAATTTCAAAGGAATGCTCGCGCTGATGCAGCTGCAAAGCAAGCTGCCTCAGACCTAGAAACTGTGTTTTTAAATGAAGAACTACAACCTTCTGAGACTCTAGATTTAGAAATGTTAAAAACAATGCAGACATTAGCTACAAAAGCAGAAAAGCAGAAGTGGATAAAACGAGGAGCAATCCTTGAAGAGGGACTGTACATCTCCAAAGAGAGAAAGCCAATATTGCCATCTAATTTATTTAGATATGCAGCTTTGTTGAGTCATGGGCAGAGCCATGTCTCAACAAGGGGGATGGTACAGTTAGTTAACAAAACATTCCAAACATAATTATACACAAAAATTTTGTGCAACATGTCATATTTGTAGCAAACATCATGCACAGGCTTTCCAACACCACCCTATCCGTTCCATACTATTTGTATGGATTTCATAGAACTGAATAAATGTGAAGGGAAAAAATACTGTTTAGTGATCATAGATATGTTTTCAAAATGGGTAGAAGCTTTTCCAACCAGGAATCCGGATGCAGCAACAGTAGCAAAAGCCTTAGTGAAAGAAATCATTCCTAGATTTGAAAGAATCTATAGTGACAATGGAAAAACCAGACAATACATCAGCTTGGGATTTTTGGGATTTCTTTGAAAAACCATTGTGCTTATCACCCTCAGTCAGCAGGACTGGTGGATACAATGGAATTTTGAAAAACAAGTTGAGAAAATTGATGAGTGAGACTCAAAAGACTTGGATTTGCTGTCTGCCTTTAGCACTGCTGAGCATGAGAACTGTTCCAAATGTAAGGGGCTTGACCCCTTTGAGGTAGTGTTTGGAAGAGCATATTGTGTGCCACAATGGAAGGCCCTCATGCCTGCAGAGCTGGAGGCCGATGGCTCATTAGCTAGTTATATGAAGAAATTGTTAACAAATAAGACTGTTTTGCAGTTGAACTCTTTTTCAGATAAACGAGAAGCAAAGGGTCCTGGATCTGGCTGAAAGTCATCAAAAGAAAGAACTGGGCAAGTCCAAAGTGGGAAGGTCCGTACCAGGTACTATTGGCAACACCTACTGCAGTAAAAATTGCTGAGAGATCATCTTGGGTTCATTTGACGCACTGTAAACCACTCAAAGAATTTAAATTGGACAAACATTTTTTAACTGACATTCCACAGATACAGGATGGCCAGAGGCAGAGTGAATAAAAATGTGAAGCAACCCCAAAGACATTGGTTCACTGGCCTGCTGATCATACATTTATTAACCATGTTTGTAGTGACCTGTTGTTGTTATGGTTTTTCTTGCATATAACTACAGAAGTGAAATTGATAAAACGTGATGATGGACTGGCTATAGACTGGCACCCGAACTTCAACACATACCTAGCTATGAAACGAGTCTATGTAGAGACTATGAATGTTTCAAATTGCTGGGTTTGTACTGCAATACCCACAGCATATGGAGGACTTTTAATGTCTGCTGTCCCCTTGGGGATAAATGAAACTTGGGAAAACCTATTATTTGACACGGTACTGTGAGATCACAAGACAAAGTGGCATTATATTTACCTACTCAGAAAGGAATTGTTTGTTTGTTAAAAATTACACACTCCAGGTTGGTTGGAGTAACTGTAACATAACTGTGTCTTACAAATGTTATATAAAACCTGTAGACCAAGGTACTAGTTGTAGCACGAACTATGGTTATTTAAGCTTGATGAAAACAACATTGAGAGATGTGCAAAAACTCCTGAAATATATAGACAATTATCTGTTATAGATAAAAAATGTTTCATTCAGGGTTAACCATCAGTACTAAAGTAGAAAACTGTTATTTTGTTTGTGGGAAAAAGGCCTATAAATGGTTACCTGAGAATTGGTCCGCAGTTGTTTTTGGGTTATCTGGTTCCAGCCATAAGACATACTGCAGAATTGCCCCTGCAAAAAATCGTAATGTGAGAGATATAGCTCAGCAAGCCGAGAATACAGTCAGAAAACCTGCTAATCCAGTGGGTAAGATTGAAGCAAGCTGGAAGGATCACTCGGCTGTGAAGGACAAAGAAAAATATTCCCAGCCACAGACAGAATCAAATCGATTTGGGAACTGAGGAAATTGTCAAAACTCCTCTTGAACTTGTGACTGATGAAATGAATGCAATGAGAACAGTCACTTCACCCTAGCGGGAGGTGGTGCGTACGCGCTTATCAAAGAAGAATGTTCCAGACAACCAACATGAAATCAATGACCACCTGGAGGTAATACAGCAGGTGTCAGCAATGGCAGAACCAGGCCCAAACCCACTGACAAACTTTTTCCAGAATCTATTTGGGGGTGGGGTCGGTCATGAATATTCTGATAGCAATTTGTGTAGTACTGCTCATAATTGGAGCATGTGTCTCTGCGGCATACCCTGTGTGAAAAATTAGTTAAAGACTTAGTTGACATATCAGTAACTGAAACTATGTACCAAGACATGGAATTGAATTTGTTGATAAGCGAAAGCCTATCTGAAATATAAAGCAAATGACTTACTTAGCTAAAAGTCCTTGAAAGGAAAAGGCTAAGAAATGAAATGATACTGTTTATGTTTCAAATAGAATGAAATGCATTAACAGGAGGGAGAATGTTAGAAAAATATATATTCACATGTGTGCTGCCTAGAATATATATATATTTACATACATGCTGCCTAGAAATATATATTTACATATATGCTGCTTAGGAAAATGTGTATTCAAACATTCAAACATATATAAGTTGTGTGGTCAGATATATAGAGAAATGTGTGCTTTAGACAGGAATAAATGTGCTCAAATCTATATAGGGAACAAAGGTTGAAAAATAGTATGATATGTAATGCATTTAATTCTGTTTTACTAGAATAATAGTAGAAATAAACTCGCATATTATTGCTTGAAGCATAAGCTGCAGTGTAATTAGAAATTTGGCCTTGGCAGCGCTCAGCTGCCTGGCTCATGTCTGTCAGTAAAGATTATTTTGCAAAGTTAGAAAATAATAAATCTGTCTGCATGTGTATCTTTTCCTGCTTCCACCAGAAGAAACTATCAGAGATAGTGTCCAGCTGGTAAACAAGAGAGGGACAAAGAGAAGCATTAAAGAAGACATGCACCCATTGTATTCGAACTAATCTAAGAGCCTTGAATTGGCTACATCCTCGGAAGGACATTGTGATTGACCAGGTGCTTGCAAGGCTGTAATATTCTCATGGGAAAAAGATTTTTGAAAAACACCATCTCAGCACTTTTTCATAAGTTACTATGATGTAAAGACCCTGTCACTGACCACGTCAGTGAGGTGGGCAAAAGCTGATAGTAAAGTGTATAAAATACCATATGTTGCACCAATAAAATCAGACAAAATTCTGTACAAGTTTGTGTATGGTTTTTTGCCTCCTAATGTACATTAGAGTATTAGAGTTTTAGATACTTGAGTCTTCCTGCATTACTGTTTGTTATTGACTGTCATTATTTTTTTAATGCCAGATGAATTTTACAGTCTGACTTTAACAAATTTATTTAACAATGCCATTCCAAATTAACTTTGTCAGATTTTACCTTGGGAAGTGAACTACCATTCACTGCTACTGATCACTGCCAGTAAACAGAGCTCAATGCCATAATGCATGCAAATGAACAAGGAATAAAAAAGACACATTTTGAAACAAATACATTAAATGTACATTTCTGATTTTTCCTCCACTGCAAGAAGAACCTATATGGATTTGAACCGTCAAGCCATGGTATTAACAGCAATTATTTAAGATCACTTCCCATATTTGCCACAGACAATAACATGTATTAACAAGGAGAAAAAGTGCTTAGATGGACTCAGAATGTGACATTGTATCATGTCACATTGAAAGTGCAATGGAAATATGTTATGAAAGTTAGCCTTCTCATTTTCCAGTAAATGTCTGGATTCATGGGATATTGACAGCAGTTGAAATAGCCATGTAATCACACAATATTAAACAAAGACTCCAAACAATGTAGGCATATTTCTCTCTTTCCTTATTGTGTCTTATTCCCTAATCAATGCTTTCCTAACAGTAATGCTACCTGTTTTTATTGCATATGGTATATGCATCATTACAATGTACACCCATGAATATGCACAGCATTTCTTAGTAAGAAGCAGTAACCATGGTCATTAAAACAGCATTATTTCAGACATTTCAGTTAGTTTCTTCTCCCTGACACACCATCAGTAAGTGTACATCAAAGAGAAGAGACTGTGAAATGCTGATTGTTTCTACAGTCAGACTAAACATGGACACCTGCAAGGGATTATAGGTTCCACCTCTCAATGCTCTTCATTGCAGTGCTAGGGCATGTGTATGCAATTGTGTATTCCTTATACCATATTTAATTTCTCTGCTCTTAGTGCAGTTTGTGGCATTTAAGAATGCTAAAAACTGACACCTCATTTGGATACTCATAGTGCTCAGAGGGCTGAGTCTGCACTATATAAAGGTAATTATTTCACAAATGAACTTGTATTGTAGTGGGGAGACTGGATCTAAAGAGCTTGATACTGCTAAATACACACACTTTTAGAGATTTATCTCATTGATAAACTGATTTCTTGTCAAGGTATGTTGCTATTTCTTACAGAATACTTTTCTGTAACATTAAGCATGAATTGCAATGCCCAGTGCAAACCATTTTGTATCTGTCTACTTTTTCCTTGTCCATTACTGTTGCTATAACCCATGTATGTCAGTTATTTGTCTGCATTACAAAGTTTGGTAAACAATGCTACCTGACATAAATTGTGTATGTTTTATTTTCTTTGAATTTGAACAGTTATGGGAGAAGAGTGTATTATTACTTCAAGGCAAGGCCAGGTATTTTTACATGTGTAGCTCAAAGTGTTAAGGTTGTAATATTTACAGGGTTGCACCTACACCAGTGGAGATAGCACTATAAGAGTTTTCTCCATTTCTGCTTGTACACTGTGAGTTAGTATTGTTAATGGTGCAATGCATTACTCAGTTACACAACTGTGGTCCACATTACCAAACTGTTATATTTGTGATTAATTTAGTAATATGTATATTTTATATTTTGACAGGGCTGTTTTAACTTGTGTGTTAAAGGGCGCATTATCTTTTTAATTGTTGTGTGGATAATGAATGCATACATTCATGCATAACTAAGCTCACAGCCATCCTGTCTGTGTATTAGACATTTAATTCTGAGTCATTTACTGTTTCATCTCATACAGGGATATGGTGCCCAAGAAGTAATCTGTACTTCACAATCCACCATACTCTGAATCAGAAAATAAGGTCACTATCCATGCCTTACATTGACATGAAACTTTTATCTTAGGGAAAGGTGGAGGTGACTAATCTGGCCAAGACAGGATATGGCAGCAGGTGGTAAATGACAGCAATGCTTTTAGAGGGTATGGAAGAATTTACTCCCAGATATGACACAGGTTAAGTGATACGATAAACCATACCTCTCAACCTGGAAACATCAACAATCTGGACAAGGCCCATGAAAAATAGGTACAAATCTGTATGCTGAGTAACAGAAAATTTGCATAAATAATTACATAACCCCACCCACTCCAATGGAATTGTGAGATACCAACTTTCAAACGCAAACTGAAGAACATACTATATACCCATGTTACAAACACAAACATGCACACACACACACACACACACACACACACACACACACACACACACACACACACACACACACACACACACACACACACACACACACACTATGAAATCATGCAATGTACCTGCAGTGCTAGGTTAGAATAACATTTTTTTAAATATATTAACTCAAGAAAAAATATACTGACAACTATCTAAACTTTACCAAGGTATAGTTTAGACAGCAGACATGCTAGTTGCATTCTGCAAGGAATTCCTAAGAGGGTAAACTCACCCTGTAGCATTATATCAGTGCTGCCCTAGTTTTTATGTAGTTTAAGGAGAGGATTTATGAACATGTTTATTACATTAACAAAAGGAAAATGGAGAGCCCATTGCACTGCATTGAAAACCCTAACCACAGTTTCAAATTTAAGGCCATCGACTCAATTGAGATGAATAGTAGAGGAGAGGCGTCTACACTTATGTTGGAGAAATTAGAACGTTTGTGGCAGCTTAGACTCAATGCATGCTTTCCGCGGGGCTTGAATGAAATGACTTCTATTCTATGTGTGCTAAAATTAAAGAGCCTTTAAGAGATAGTAGCTGTACATACATTATTTTTGTTGGATGGTTAAATAATAGATGCTCATTAGCCCTAGGGAGGTTATAATTGCTAAGTTACACCCACCTTTTAGAGGTTAAAAGAAACATTATGCAACACAGTTTTTTATGAAAAGATTACTACTTCCACAGGTCCCTGAACATTAGTTATAAGTAAAGTGAACTAACTACGATTTTAATTAGTACTATTTAATTTACTACATGTTCCGTTACAAGATAACAGAACTTTTTTTTTTTATAAAACTAAGGCACTCATTTTACCTAATGACTTAACAAAAATAAACTGTTTGACTTCAGTATTTTAGGATTATACCTTTAAATTATGTGACTGTGCTTAATTGGCTTAATTGTATTAACAAGTATGAGTCACTAGAATAGTACTTAAACTTGTTTTTTTCTTTCTGAGCACTATTGTCTGAAGAAGTTAGGAGATGTGTTTCCTAACGAAAAGCGCTTTACACTTTGTGACTTGGATTCTGAGCAGCCAGATCGTTTTTAACTTTTTATTCCTTGACAGTTACCGGAGTGTGCACCAGACTACTGATTGCTGTAAGCTTGTTTTACTCAGTTATTAAACCTTATTGGACTTTGCAGTGTATGCTCATCTTCTCTTGTGCCTCGTAGTAAAGATTTGTCACTCACACACACAGACTCACACACACACACACACACACACACACACACACACACACACACACACACACACACTGAATAAATAATAAAAATATGTTTCCTACTATTTGAAATTGCCACCGCAAAAGAGATGTTTCCTTCTTTTATGTGAAAAGGATGGACATGGCTGTGGTGAATACGTATTTTATGAAGAGGGAGGAGCATAGGGTGATGTACAAGAGTGGAGGAAGATACACACAGGTGAATTATATCCTTTGCAGGAGGACCAGTCTGAAGGAGATTGGAGACTGTAATGTGGTGACAGGGAAAAGTGTAGTTAGGCAGCATAGAATGGTGGTTTGTAGGATGACGTTGGTGATCAAGAAGAGGAGGACAAGTGTGAGAGCAGTGCCAAGGATCAAATGGTGGAAGCTGAAAAAGGGTGATTGTGAGGTGGAGTTCAGGGAAGAGTTAAAACAGGCACTGTGGGGCAGTGAAGAGTTACCAAATAGCTGGGTAACTACAGCAGAGATGGTAAGGGAGACAGCCAGAAAGGTGCTTGGTGTGATATCTGGACAGAGGAAGGAGGACAAGGAGACCTGGTGGTGGAATGAGGAAGTACAGGAGAGTATACAGAGGAAGAGGCTGGCAAAGAAGAAGTGGGATTGTCAGAGAGATGAGGAAAGTAGACAAGAGTATAAGGAGATAAGGAGCATGGCAAAGACAGAGGTAGCGAAGGCTAAGGATAAGGCATATGGAGAGTTGTATGAACGGTTGGACACTAAAGAGGGAGAAAAAGACCTGTACCAATTGGCTAGACAGAGGGACCGAGCTGGGAAAGATGTGAAGCAGGTAAGGGTGATAAAGGATAGTGAGAGAAACATACTCACAAGCGAGGAGAGTGTGTTGAGAAGATGGTAAGAGTACTTTGAGATGCTGTTGAATGAAGAGAAAGCGAGAGAGAGAAGGTTGGACAATGTGGAGATAGTAAATCAGGAAGTGAAACAGATTAGTAAGGAGGAAGTAAGGGCAGCTATGAAGAGGATGAAGAATGGAAAGGCTGTGGGTCCAGATAACATACCAGTGGAAGCATGGAGGTGCTTAGGAGAAATGGCAGTGGAGTTTTTAATCAGATTGTTCAATGAAATCTTGAAAAGCCAGAGGATGCCTGAGGAGTGGAGAAAAAGTGTTTTGGTACCTATTTTTAAGAATAAGGGTGATGTGCAGAGCTGTAGTAACTACAGAGGGATTAAATTGATCAGTCACAGCATGAAGTTGTGGGAAAGAGTAGTGAAAGCTAGGTTAAGAAGGGAGGTGATGATTAGTGATCAGCAGTATGGTTTCATGCTGGGAAAGAGCACTACAGATATAATGTTTTCTCAAGAGTGTTGATGGAGAAATATAGAGAAGTTCAAAAGGAGTTGCATTGAGTCTTTGTGGACTTGGAGAAAGCATGTGATAGGGTGCCTAGAGAGGAGTTGTGGTATTGTATGAGGAAGTCGGGAGTGGCTGAGAAGTATGTAGAGTGGTACAGGATATGTTCGAGGATAGTGTGACAGTGGTGAGGTCTGCAGTGGGAGTAACAGATGCTTTTAAGGTGGAGGTGGGATTACATCAAGGATCAGCTCTGAGCCCTTTCTTATTTGCAATGGTGATGGACAGGTTGACAGACGAGATCAGACAGGAGGCCCCATGGACTATAATGTTTGCATATGACATTGTGATCTGTAGTGAGAGTAGAGACCAGGTTAAGGAGACCCTGGAGAGTTGGAGATATGCCCTAGAGAGGAGAAGAATGAAGGCCAGCAGGACTAAGACAATATACATGTGTGAATGAGAGGGAGGATAGAGGAATGGTGAGGATGCAGGGAGTAGAGCTGGCAAAGGTGGATGAGTTGAAGTACTTGGCATCAACAGTTTAGAGTAATGGTGAGGGTGGAAGAGAGGTGAAGACAAGAGTATGGGCAGGGTGGAATGGGTGGAGAAGAGTGTCAGGAGTGATTTGTGACAGCCGGGTACCAGTAAGAGTGAAAGGGAAGCTCTGCAAGAGGGTAGTGAAACCAGCTATGTTGTATGGGTTGGAGATGGTGGCATTGAGAAAAAGGCAGGAGTCAGAGCTGGAAGTGACAGAGTTAAAGATGTTAAGATTTGCACCAGGTGTGACAAGGATGGACAAGATTAGGAATCAGTATATTAGAGGGTCAGCTCAGGTTGGACAGTTTAGAGACAAAGTCAGAGAGGTGAGATTGCATTGGTTTGGACATGTGCTGAGGAGGGATGCTGGGCATATTGGGAAAAGGATGCTAAGGATGGAGCTGCCAGGTAAGAGGAAAAAAGGAAGGCCTAAGATAAGGTTTATGGATGTAGCGAGAGAGGACATGCAGGTGGTTGGTGTGACAGAGCAAGATACAGAGGACAGGAGGAAATGGAAACAGGATCCGCTGTGGTGAGCCATAATGGGAACAGCCAAAAGAGAAGAAGAAGAAGAAGAAGAAGAAGAAGAAGTTTTCTATTTAAGCCGAATCTTGTTCATTCACACAGTCCATTCGTCCCATCCCTGCCTTGCCAGCTCGCAGATAGAGAAAAGCTGAAATGCTCCATTTGAAATTGCAGCTGTCAGACAAGATCAAGATCCATATCAAAATGCTCATAACTGTTTCCCGCTCGCACTTGCAGATCAGCTAATGGAAATGCATTTAAAATGAGCCAGCCGGAAATGTGTGCACTGGATCCCTTGAGTTCAATTCTGACAGGTTTGAAGCCCCAACGGAGCTGAAGTCATCTTGCACGTGATGACATCAGCTCAAAACAAAATGAAGGAAAAAATTGAAAATAAAACTTGGAAAAATTCGGAAATGAAGGGGTGCTACTCAGGAATCGTGGCACCCCATTATTTGGACCCCAAAACTCAGTATAAACCAAGTTATTCAGTATGGTTGGTAGGTATGTGATAAACTCTGCCCACTGTAGAGCTGCTGCAGTTGCTTGAGAACAGGTAGCTGCAGGAGGTGGTCCTGCTACTGTACCACCAATAAATGAAGCAAAGAAATTCCTGTCCACTGCCAGAGATATAGATAGCTCAGCAGAGGGTTCACACAGAATCCTTGATGTTGCTGCCGAAGTGGATGACAGACCCAGAATGTCTCAAGCAGAATTTCCAGTATGCAAAATGAAAATAATTCTGACAGTGTATATTTCTTTATATGCATATATCTTATATGTCTGATATATCTAGAGCCAGAGATAAGTGTGAGTTAGATATCATAGTAATAGAAAGACAAAGGAGGGTGTTTTTTTTGGGGGGGGTGAGGATTCAGCTGGTCAGTACAATTTGGTATGAGATCATTCTTAATCTGCACATGTAAAGGGATTATTCTCTGCTTCTTGTTTCATTTGCATGATGATACTTATCAGCCTTCATTCCTTGCCTTTCCCTACTTATAGAAACATCTGGATTGCAGTCTGCAAGACCACCTACACATGGTAAGCACACATTTATTATTGTTAGTAGTCTATACTAAGGTAGATTTAGGTCTAACTGAGAGTAATATTTGTATTGCTTTAGCATCTATTATGGTTTAACATACCTTTTCCCTTTGTTCTGTTCATTGCTTGTTATCATATGTGACCCTGACAGTGGCACTGTGGAACTCCTACCATCTGATGACAGAGTATGAGTAGCTCTGATGACGGTGGTGATGATGAAGAGGCACTGTCTTGAGATGCAGACAGTCATTCTGACACTGAGGTTGTGGCTCCCATGTCCCCTACCCATAATTCAAACATAGTCAGTATGCCTACGTATACCCATGACATGAAGCCCTCTGATATAGGACAAGTTGATAGTGACACAGTTGATCAGGGTAGTGTGGTTACTCCAGTTGAAGAGCTGGTTGCTTTTCCCCATAGCCATCATGAAGGTGATGTGCCACATAGGAGGGTTGATAGAGCTGTTCAGAGGGTGCCTGCTATCCACACTCCTCCCAATGCTGGTATGTGATTAGGCGCCACTAGACATATGTGTAGGGCCATAGTGGAGGTGCAGGGACGTTCCACCACGGCATCATAGGAGATATTGTGAGTACTAAACCTCATGAATTCTGACATGTGTGACTCCCTGAACTACATGACCGACTCCTTGGACAGGATGAATGATACACTGGATCAGGTAGTGTCTGTTGTGGATCATCTGCTGGGGGAAGGTGGGCATCCTTATAGCCAGATAGCCTTTACATCTTTACTTGTTAGCAGAAGTGGCCATAACAAATCCCAGTCCCACAGTAGCACTACTTCCACTGCTTCATCAGTGCTTGTGATGTCCACAGTATGCCACGGGGTCATGGTCTTAGATGTAGTCATGATGACAGGTTCTTCAGCAGACGTCACTCACATTCATCTAATACCTGACTTCTAGCCAGGGCCATCAAAGTAAAAGTGTAACTCTTGGAAGTGGAAGGTCTCATTGTCTGAGGCGAGAATGCTGAACTGACTACTCTATCATGCACCACTCCCACCTGTCCGAGAGGCCAGGATATAGTCCTAGGACAATGCTTGATTGTGTTTATGCTGACACACACACATTGAAAGAGCATTCACTTTCCCAGCTACCTCACACATATGCAAGCTATCTAAACAGTACTGTTGAGTACTATACATCTGTTGTTACTTGTCCTGAACACTGCCACCCTCCTCCAACCAGCCATTGTAAATTATGATGAATGTGCCCTGTGATTTGCACATGACTTTGTGACTTAGGGTTGCATACATGTGTAATGCACACAGTGGATAACTAATGCTTGCTTTCTCCCAAGCTTGCATTTGTCAATTTTTATTGCAGAAGAAATGTTGTTACTACTCATTTGTGAATGATTGCTTTTATAATTGTTGAACCTCATTGTATTTTATTTAATACTGTAAGTAAAGCAGTTGAACCAGTAGGTACTTCAGTCTTGCTTCTTGCTATACTTGTACAAATGATAGTATAATTGACCTGTTCCGTGGTTTATAGACAGTGATCAAGTGACAGGCTTGATGCACATTATTGGGTAGAATACATAACTGTATATTGCAAACATCAATCATATAAGCTATTATTGACATAATTTTACACCTCAGACAAATGGTTTGCTTAGGGGTATATACATATTTTCATATTAAAATACACCGTTATGTAACTTTTGTATTTTCGTCACAGTTTCCACACTTACATTGTCATTAATGCAGATACAAATTGTGTCTTTGGGGGTTGTCCCTATCTGATAGTATCAGAACACAGCCATTATATGGTTAAGTAAAGGTTGTGGAGTTTGACAGGCAACAATTTTCCAATTTACATGTGCATGGGATCTTAGGCTTTGATCTAGGTAGTGATTATGTGTGCTGTCCTTTGCCTCTTAGCCAGAGCCAGGGCATACTGTGCACACCTCCATCTGCCAGAACCATCTGCAGCTGGTGGTTCTCCCTCATACTCCTCATCTGTATGTGCTGCTGCTGGTCCTGCCTGTCATCCTTGAAACTGTAGTCCTGCCCATCGCTGTCTCTGTTGAAGGTGTTTCTTCAGAATGATACTATGTAACATGGCTCAGACTGTAACTGTTTCAGCAGAGGTAGCTGTATTGTTCTGAAGTACACCTACTAATGTGTCTAGACACTGGAACCTTGATTTGAGCAATCCAAACACACATTCTATGATATTCCTAGTTTTAGTGTGCAGCTTGTTGTATCCTTGCTTTGTGGAGCTACTTGAGTTTCTCAGGGGTGTCATGAGCCAGGGCTCCAGTGTATAACCTGCATCCCCAACTAGACGCCTTTGTGGAATTTCATCCCAGCAAACCTTGTATACAGCTCACAGGTGTGCTATATGTGTGAGTTGGGTTACCTGCATGCACAGACATTGTAGGTGATCCCATGACCTTAAAGAGAGCCATGCATTTGGGATGCATGGCTAGGATTAAAAAGGCCCCTGTGGTCATTAGCCTAGTAAACATCTATGAACCTGACAGTTTATAGAGTGGTAACTTTTTCTGTTGCTATAACTCCATCCCTGTTCACCAGGTAGGGCTTTTATTTCCATGTGTGTGAAATCTATGGCCCCCAGCACTTCAGGAAAGTGTGCTACTTGTATAAAATTCCTGTATTGTTTTGCTGTCTCCTGTGGGATGCATGGGAAACAAATGTGATCCCTTGTATGTAGTAGCATTGCATTTAAAAACTGATGTAATATTCTAAAGGCTGATGCCCGTGACACCCCTAATATAGCCCCTGTATGTACTGGAAGGTACCAACAGCTAGTATATTTAATACTGCACACACATTTGTTTTCACTGGGATGAATTCTCCATGATTTCCTGGGGCCTGGGGTGGGACCAGCAGAGATTGCAGAGTTCCTCCAGTATTTACCTTTCCAGCCTGTATTGCTCAGCAATTTCTGAGTCACGTAGTCTATGATAAATCCAATGGGGTCTAAACACCCTTCTTCTTGCCTGAGGTCTGGCAGCAGCAGCACCTTGATTTAAAGTCTGTTGCACATAAACCATAACAACAGCAGCAGCAACCCCTAATATGTTTTTTCCCACAATGTAATCATGCTATTCAGGGGAAATGGTTATGAGTGTACATAACTGCTTTGTAGTTTCCTAAATAGCTGTACCATATTAGATTGGTTAACTAGCATGTAATGCAACTCATTATGCTGTCATTGGCATATTCTGCTAGTTCAATTGGAAAGTAGCTCTACACAACATGTGGAAACAATAAACACAAAATATCGGTCTGTTGTGTTGGTGGAGTACCGCACACCCAGCATAATAACAGAACTTACTGCATCTGTTAATGAATTCAGCCCACAGTCTTTCATTCTCTTTCTCTTTCTCGTCCTCTCTGTCTCAGTCATTCAGAACTCGATTAACAAGAATAAATTCCAGCTTTCTGATGGTGCCACTTTGCAGTTTATTCCACTGTCTCACTGCATTCAACATCAGATCCCCCTCCTCCCTCCACCTTCATGAAAGGGAAAAAACTCTGCAGGGGCTTTCCTCAACCCTCTTTTAACAGATTTTAAATTATGTCATTGCAGAGAACCTGTTCTTATAAATACAGCAAATTCTGTCTCTGCTCTTAAAGAAACACATTTGACTAAGGTAAAGAAGCATTCTCTCTTAAGCAATAATATTCCTTTACAGTACATTCATACGATTATAGGAATTACAAGACAACTATGCCACAAGGAGATTTCTGCCCTGTTAGTACTCACTCCTCACCCAGAGAGCTGTCACCATGGCTACTGCCTGTGTAAGTGCAGGCAGTGCTGGGCAGGGAAGTGCCCTAACAAGACACTGACATGGATCATACATTCCATTCAGCAAATGCAGGCATTGAGCCACCTATCTATAATCTCCCCTGCAAGCTCTGTCAGATCCTGATGGCTGACATAAATGTCACCACCACTAGCACCACTCCAGGTGCATACTTATACACCATCACCTGGGGCAGAGCTACCTGACATAGGTGGTACCAGTAGGGAAGATGAGTGGAAGCAACTCTTGCAGGCAGTGACCCAGATGTGCTGGATTTCTCTTGTGGTGTTTGGCATTGCTGCTATCTACTGGGGTGGGGGGTGGGAGATGACAGACCATGAAAGAGTGGCTGCTGCAGATCTTTGTGCTTCTGCATGAAATGGTAAAAAAAAAGGGAGAAATAGCTTGGCTGAAGAGACATAACCCAAAAAGTGAAAATGGCATTCCACAGTAGCTTTTCTAAGCATACTTTACAGTAATTGACAATAACCACAGCATAAGGCACATACGTTTCTTAGATTATCTAAACTGCTTATTTTATTTAGCAGTGTACAACTGTAAGTACTATGCAAATATTAACTTTCAGCCATTAACACATCAAGGTTGTGCTTTTATGGGTTTGTTTGAATTGAACCATCATCTATCATGTCAATTGACACTGCACATAACAGAACATGTGCCTGCCCGGGTCTACCTGAAAACGCTGAAAGTCCACAATGCCGACAACGGGAACACCGACACCGGAAGATCAACAATGGAGATGATCAAAAGTTGAGAATCCCGATGCTGAGAACACTGACATGTTAAGGTAAGTGCACGACAGGGACGGACGTTAGGGTCAGGGTGTGGGTAAGGTAAGTGTGTGATAGTGATGGATGTTAGGGTAGTGCGCAAGTCAGGTAAGTGTGCGATAGTGACAGACTTTAGGTTTAGGAGCGGGTTACGTGAGTTAGGGTTAGGGTGCGGGTAAGGTAAGTGTGCGATAGTGATGGACCTTAGGGTTAGGGTTTGGGTTAAGGTTAGTGCATAGATAGTTGTGTATGTAAGGTTTAGTGTAGGTTTGTAAGGATTTTGGTGTGCTTGTGTTGTGTGTGAGTTTTTCGGGAAGGGTATTATTTTTGTTGATTGTCGGGATTGTGGTTTGTCGGGCATGTGAAGTTTCATGTTTTTGAAGTTTCGGTTTCTTTCAGTTTTGTCATGTTGGTTATTTTGTTGTCAGTGTTTTGGTGTGTCGGTGTTATCAGGTAGACCCCCCTGCCCACCTATGCAGATGATAGCATTCTGTAGCCAAAGTCTTCACCTTTGCACAGAATTACTATTTACTATGTAGAATGACATTACTGTCTGCTTTATATTTGCTGTTTCAGTGTCTGTTGCCATTATTGCAATAGATAAAACATTGACATCTTAATCAAATATACCATACAGTGGGCAAAGATCGTGGGGGAACAAGCATACAAAAATGATTTCATGCCATTCTTATATTTTATTTGTTAATCACCAAATACAGTCAATGCAATATGAAGCATTTTCATCACAGCACATCCAAGTTTATTTTAACCTCTTCATTATTCGCTGTATAATTTTCTTACTTTCAGTACTATGATATTTAGCCCCTGATAATATTAAAGCCTTGCCCTTCGGCGGTGGTGGGGATTGAACTCGCAAGTATCATTACAGTTCTAGTGCATATTGACTTAAGATGATGAGTCACTTTTCTGGTGGCATTGAGGGAACTATGCAGAATGAACAATCTTTATTTGCTCAGTCATACTAATTTCATTAGTGACTGCTGTATAAATGTACTTTACCGGTACCGGTATTGGGTTTGATTCTTATTACTACTAAAACAAGGACATGTTTCCCAAAATGAGCCAGTACTCCAGCAGTCTCTCAGACTACAGTCCCTCCCTGTGCACCTCACAATTCTTTTCTACCTCCTCACAATGTAAAGACAAAGAGACAGTATAATAAAAATGTGTACGTGCCATTCACTGGCAGGATGTATGGATAGGTAATTGATGTTATACTTACAGTGCGGAGGTGGTGACCTGTCTCAAACCTCGTCCTACCTTCAGCTGAGGAGTTTAGGCTTCATACAACTTATGTAACTATGACATGACTGCAGTGTTCCTCCCACGAGTAGGATGGTAGTAGCATGAAGGATGGAAAAAAAATTCAAAGGTATAAACCATGGCAACCCTATTTTTGTTTGCTGCTGAGATTACATACTCAGTAGTGACTCCAGTTATCATTATTATTCATTGAATATTAATCACATCTAACTTGACAGCTGTAACATCTGTAGTATGCATGCATGGCAAGATGGAGAAAGAAAATCAGTTTGTATATTCCTCACAACTGTTGTTCACACTGCCACAACTTACGCATTCAGGTTTTCAAACCCATATTTCCCTCTTGCTTTTTTTGCCCTGTCTGCTACTTATAAGATGCATGCCACAGAAAAACTTTTATTAAACTTGTCAGGCAGCAAATATTTGCAGGGTTCATGCCAATAGCAAGGAAAGTGCACAATAAGCACTATTCAACAGACATCAAGGATGCACATCCTCAACATAATTTACTTCAAAATTGTACATCACAAGTTCAGAACAATAAGACACAGATGGTGTTAGAGAACAAAGAATCATATCAGCCTGTGATTATAGCATGATTTCTTTCTATCTGTTGCACCTCAAGTTTAAGCTCGGTCACATGACTGTCACCAGATATTTAGCATAGCTGAAAGATTTCTCTTCATTTTTTGCCACGAGATGGCACCAACCTATATCTGTCTATATCTGTCACTGTTGCTCTATGCCAAACATCACACACACCATCTGAAAAGCATATTTTTTTATTGTAATCTGTCAGTCCTTTGTGTATTTGTGTATTTTTTCCAACATCTATTAAATTTCCACGTGACAAAAGCAATCTTACCTTTATATAAATGAAAAACATACAAAATGAAATTACTTTAGTTGTAAACAGTTCGCATCACAGACACAATTGAAACAACTGTAGTTGTAAACATTACTAATCACTTATAAACATTCTAGTCATTGTCAGTTAAGCATTATATAGCTCATTCACATCCTGCCACTTAAACCTCGTTCCTGCTCTGCATATACTTTTCCCTCAATTCCCATTTTTTTCCTATGTAGTTTGCTCCTTGCCTTTTCTAAAGATCCCAATTCCTGTTGTTTTATCTCTGTTACTATATTCACTACTTCTAGTAAAGTTGGTTTAGACTTTGATTTCCATTTTCTAGTAATTGCTTTTTTGGCAGCCACCATAACTAGACTCAGCAAGGCTTTACCATGTCTAGGCAATTCCAGATCTGTAGCATAACTCAAAAAAATGATCTCCCCAGTCAGTCCAATCCACCCCCAGCATCTCTGACAGAGCGGCCTGCAGGGAATCCCAAAATTCTGCCAGCCCACCACACCTTCAAAAATATGTTACCAGCTACCTCCTTCTTGCCCATCACACCTCCAGCATTTGCTATCCACCTGAAGAAAAGTTATTTGGAGTGTACTTGGGGTATAAAAATGCCTATGTAAACATTTCCAGGCAAAGAACCTAAATCTTCTAGATTTTGTTGCAGATTTGGGAGATATACATATATCCCCCCATTGTATCTTTGTGAATTGCTATCCAATCTCTCTTCCCAATCCTTTCTAAGCTCCTCTGATGTATGTGTGTATTTTGTGTTTTACTGTGAGTTCATAACATAGTAAATCTCACTAAACATGCATGACTTTTACATGACACAAATCTTTCACATTTCAGGTTATCACAGCAGTGTAAATCACTGATAAAATTAATTCCCATGGCAGGACTCAAACCTTTGCAAAGCTCAGTCATACTGTAACAAACACAGCTTTACAAATGCATGCCACCAAAGCTCTCAGCTAATATGTGTAAAAAGGTGATAATTTTAATGGAGTACACATAAAGAGCGGAAACAATATACAATGATACCTGTAACTGTTTCAGTTCTTCTTCCCTGTTTGTGAATATTAAAAAACTGTGTGCATGTCTACATTGGCTACAATGTGTACTGGCCATAATAGCATTCCATCACATTAATCCTGCTTGGTGTGAATATGAGCTTGCCATTTGCCATTATAATGTTGGTTAACTTGAAACGTAGGTATACAGCACAACAATTTTGTTGCTTGACTTTTGTGTCGGTTATGACTATTTTACTTGTGAGGGTTGTGTGCTTGATGGCATGACAGTCATGGAGTTGTTATTCTTTTGTTGGCTTGCATGGATTATAGCTAGGGACAATGGTTATTTATTTTTTTTTTGTAGATAGCCTATTTGAATGTCTGGGCTTAGGAAAACATGACTTTTACACTTATTAATAAAATTCTCATGCATGTTACTATGAGTTGGGTTGGGATTACAAGGTATAATTGGCTAGGCTTAAAATGGCTTGCAAGGGCAGTTAGCCTAGTACTAACCTATGAACCTATGAACCTATAAGACTATTTGTGTAGGACCATGACTGCTACTTGGAGTGCATTCCATATTAACAAGGATATGACTGACACACGATTGCCTGCAGAGAAATCCAAATGCAACCACAGTTTACTGAGGCTGAAAATGAGGTGATACATCAGGTTCTCTGTCTCCATGGTAGATAGTTCATGGTTTTGCAACTCTCGACAATTCCTTTCATGATTGTGTATGTCAATAGGCTGCTCAGGATGTGAATGCTCTTAGTGGCCAGGCCCACAACTATGCTGTTGTCCAGCAGAGAGCCAGTAACATGATTCACAATGCCACTAATAGATCAGTGACTATGACATGGAATCAGAGGGCTACAGGTATTGGGCTATCTATTGATCTGCCACTTATAGACACAGAAGAGTTTCTGGCCACAGTTAGAGGCAGTACCACCTCTGAAGGGGTCCATAGTACTGTGTGGTATAGGAGCAGAGATGGATAGGACCACAAATATTTTGACGGGAAATCCCCCAACTATGTGGTCCTTCCTTTGCTATGTCTCCCATTTGCAGCTTGCACTCACATTACTTGTTTATAATGCCTCTGTCACATAGTCCAGTAGGTACATCTGGCATCAAATGGCACTGACCACCTGTACAAGACATGTGCACGGTTGAATTGATTCATGTATCATTGTAGCTGTAATGATATCACTCACATGTGTAGTTGTGGTGCTTAGACAACGTTACAGTGGGTGTGATTCTTTTTTTTTCTGTGTTCACAGGTGACATTGCTCTGCATCCACATTGTGGAACTATCCCCGTCTGATGTTGGAGAATACCTAGCCTCTGTTGATGACGTCAGTCCAGGGCTGCAAAGCAAGTGATTGGATGCATGGAATGTAATACACACAAACATTCCCTCCACAGACAGTGTGCACAGTCTCTCTCTCTGTCTGTGTCTATCCATGATACATGGCTGTCTGAAAGTAGACAGTTTAATGGGGGCACTGTAGATGTATGGTGGCCACAGGTACAGACATCTCAGTCCTGGTCCTAGCCTTCCTTGGCATGAGGTACCACGGGAGGGTGGGGTGGTATTAGTGCTTCTGAGAGGTATGTGTACCCAGGGCCAGCAGATACTTAAGACAAGGTGGTGGCTGATAATAATAATAATAATAATAATAATAATAATAATAATAATAATAATAATAATAATAATAATAATAATAATGATAATAATAATAATGTTTTCCCTGCACAACATTTAAAATGTTCTGCAGGCAGTCCTAATTAAAAAAATCCTGCTCAGCATGGATTTCCATAACATAAAATTGTGTTCTTCCTGCACAGCACAGCATGCAACAGCTTCTATTGGCTGCAGCTAGCACACACATATTGGGTGCATGATTTAACTCAAGAGAAGGAGGGAAAAGTGAATTTCTTTTTTAGAAGTAAAGCACCCCTATTTTTCAGAAGTAGCAGCATAGTTATCACAGCACAGAATTCCAATAAATGTCTTTTTTAGAAGCAAAGCACTTCTGTTTTGTAGAAATGCCTATAGAAAGCAGCAGCAGTTAATTTTTAACAGCACTGAGTCAAGACAAAGCAGCAGCTGAGTACTGAAAGCAGGACACCAGGAATTTTAACATGCACCTCATGAGCTCCAGGTACTTCAGACGCTCACTCTGAGTGTTGAACTGTGTGTGTGTGTGTGTGTGTGTGTGTGTGTGTGTGTGTGTGTGTGTGTGTGTGTGTGTGTGTGATACCCCAATTAGGAACCACTTGATAGTTAAATGACTTCCTTAGTCTCAAACCCTGTACCTTAGGTAGGAGGGACAAGGGCCTTAACCCTGCACCAATCATGCAGGATTATAGTCAGTTATGAATTTCACAGTTTCAGTGGTTCAAAAATACATGTTGATACAAAACCTGTTGTACTAACAACCTTTTAAGTGATAGGTTCATAGGTAAGTACCAGGATAGCTACCCTTGTGAACCATTTTAAGCCTATCCAATTTCTTTCAAAGGTGAGACTCAAACTCTGAATCTTATTTCTCTGAGGTAAAGACTTTCCCCATTATATCAGCCTTGACTGCTTTAGTGTAGTCTGCAATTATCTATCTCCAGCTTTACAGAACATCTCTGATTTTGCTTCACATTTATGTCCTTTGCTTGAGCAAATCACTTTGTAGTAAACAGAAGCAAGTCACTTGTTAGTAAACAGGAGGAGCATTATCATATTAGCCATGTTATTTAGTTGTGATCTTTGGTTTCCTTGATGTTGACAGTGTGTGTATTATTTAGCTATAAATAAATTGGAGAACATGAAGGCTGAGTGTAATGTTCAATATTATAACTATGAATTCATTAATTTATCTTGATTTTCATAAGCACACTAATTTGGAATGCACTTTTTGTGTTACAACAGTTTGTCTAGCACTTAGTGCAGATGTGTAAGGCTATGTTGTTAAAAAAACTGCTTCCTGTTGTACATGATTCCCTCAACCTTCATTTGACTTCTGTGCAACTCTGCCAAGTTCCTTTACCAGACAGTACTCCTGGACTGATTCACTAAAGTGTTCAGTGGGTTGTCCCAGTCAGTTAATAAATGTGTTATACATTTGTTTTTTGAATTCCTGCACCCTTCACAAAGATGTTAATTAGTACTTCACTATATGCTTCCCAAGTTTGAATCCAAGCATGTATCTTGTAGTTTAATGGGTTGCAAGACTAATTTTCTCTAAATGTGAGTTTCAAAGGAAGGCAAGTTTACTAGTTCTCATGCTAAGCCTGCTTTCAATGTGAAAGTGTTTTCTTTTGTTTAGAAATTGGCTGTCAGTGTTTTTCTGTAAAATGTGAAACAGAAGTTTTAAATGAAATACAAATCTCTGTGATAATTGTAAAAGTAACATAGAAAATAATATGTACACTGGCAGGTATGAACAGTGTTTATGGTAACCGTGGTGAGACAGACAAGTAACGGGACACTGGAATGACTGCAGGGAAGATGTGGTCTATTAGCCTGACTAGGACCCCACTAGACCATGATCCAACTCTGTGGGTACTAGCTTCAAATGAT
The DNA here is from genome assembly GCF_019279795.1 of Protopterus annectens. Classification (NCBI taxonomy): domain Eukaryota; kingdom Metazoa; phylum Chordata; order Ceratodontiformes; family Protopteridae; genus Protopterus; species Protopterus annectens. The sequence goes on from NC_056750.1 coordinate 225,349,956, forward strand.
GTTACTGTGCCAGTAGGTCCTGTCCAATGTAATATGCAGGGTCATTGTGGAAGCTCAAGTGAGCTCCACCAGGGTTTACCAGCTGTTGTGATGGTCATCCAGGCAGTGCATGTTAACTTATTCGACAGCATGACCTGTCTGTGTGATAGGATGAATGACACATTGGACCATGCAGTATCTGTTCTGTATTGCCTGCTTCTGGCAAGGACCTATCCTAAGGTCAGACATCTGTAACATCCATAGATGTTGGCTGACCTGACCTTGGATAAGTGAGGTCTCACACCAGCAATTGTATCACTTACGGCTACATTTATAGTGGACATGCCTTCAGCCAGTAGAGACTGTCTCCATATTCATGGTCATGGTCATGCTGATATCTCCTTCAGCAGGCATTGCTCACATGTGGGTTGCACACCAACATCTAAACAGGGTGGTGGAACTGTCAATAAAACTCCTCATAGAGCCAATTATTGTGGGTTGTAGCATGCACATGAAGCTGAATCCTCTGCCATGCATGGCTTGGACCTGTTCAGAAAGTCAAGGTACTTTGCTGGCCCACATGCTGTGGTTATATCCCTACAGACACACACACACACACACACACACACACACACACACACACACACACACACACACACACACACACACACACTACTACTACCATCACCACCAGGTCCTTCCTGTTGTCCTTAGTCTTAAAAGGTAAATCTTAACACATATCATTGAAATGCAGTCAGTCATGACCTCCATCCAGTGATCCTAGTCATTAAACAGCTAATTTCTAATATCTATAATAATCCACTTTTTAGTTTCCTCTGTTCAATGTCTACAACTAGGCACATTCATTTTTCTCATAACTTAGAAATCAGTACCACTCATTCTGTGTGAGCTCCCAGCTACAAGACTTATACATATACCTACCAGTTAGCTGATGCTACTTACCTTCCAGTCAAATCCCCCCACCTCCTCTCACAATGTACAGCATATGAGTCTGTAACTCATCCCTAACAACATGCCTGTGGCCAGGTTCAGCATGAATGCTTGCTAAATCTGTTCAGTTATGCTGAAGAAGTGGCTATCAGATGATAATTAGGCTAGCAGAATATTAGGTGTCAGTTTTTACACATTGATGACAATTTTCCTCTATTAGGTGGGTATTGATGTAAAACAACCATTTAAGACCTAGACCTTGTGGACAGGTCAAGTTGGTATGCTAATGTGCAAGGTTTATCAGCATTCACAATTCAACCAGAACCATCCTAGGTTTGTTTTCCACAGGGAAAGGTAATGGGCAAGGCTTACAATAAGATATAGAGACTGTTATTGTTTTTGCATGTGCATAGTTGTACTGCATAGTATGATGTGTTTGGTGAGTTGTAATGATTTCATGAGTTTCTGAATGTTTAACTCTGTAATCATAAACTCATTGTGAAGATCATCTGCTCTGTCTCATTTATAAAACAGTCATTCACCTATTCAAGATACAGCATTTTTTGACAGAGAAGTGAAGCATCATTCTGTCTTGGAAATGATGCAGGCAATTATTTCCTTTTCAATACAGAAATGTGCAGCATTTAAGATGCTTGGCTTTCATGTTCCTTAAGATCCCTTGGGATTCTCAGAGCTCCTACCATATCCAAATGGGTAAAACATCATGTTTTGGTTGACTCTGAATTACATTCCTCACAGAAATAAAAGGAATTCAGATGAAGAAAACATCAAGGAAAATGTGTATCATTTTAGAGAATCAATGTTAAATAAAATGAAAATCTACCATTCTTCATGGTTAGTCCTAAACATAGTTTAGGGAACTAGGTCTAGTCTAGGAAAAGGATACAATTCCAGAGGTCAAATAAACCGAGTTCCTTGTGGATATAGGCAAATATTTGCATAAAATATACTTCTTTTAAAGTGTTATTTGTGTTAAAGATTGCTAACTAATGCACTGACAATGACTTAACACTGCTGACAAATGACATTTCCAAAAGCCAAGACTCTATAATGAGGAAATCATAAATAAGTGCAGATGTCACAAGACCATTCACAAAAATTATTCTTCAGCCAGTATAGTTGGGTTGAAAACTAGATTAGAAAAATAAATGAGAATTAACATGCATAGCAATACAATGTTACAGAACTTTAAAGATGCTTGTTAAAAAGGAATAAAACTGAGTATGCAGAAAATGACTTGAACATTTTAACAAGTTGCAGATATTCTTAGGAACATATTCTGTAAAGTGCATTCTGTTATACCCAGAGGTTTATGGTGCTGCAGCTGACAGGTTTTTGTTACTGTGTCACTCACTGCACAGTAATAAACAACACCTGTGTCTGCAATTGTTACATCCCTTATGGTTAGGTTTGCTGTCTTTACTTTGCTGTTAACATCTAATGTAAATCGACCGTCTATTTTATTCCCATCGTAGTTCATGATTTCAAGTTTAGGGCTTTCATAAACCTTCTGAGAATACCAGAGGGTACTGTAAGATGTAGCTACAGAATGATTGCAAAATATTGTTACTTCTGTCCCTTCCAAAGCTTTCATGTGAGGTGCCTGAGTTACTTCTTCTGCACATTCTGCTCCTGAGAAATGAAAAAAGTAAAAATTAATGTGAATCTGTAAGCAGAGACATAAAAACATATCTAGAAGACATAAGAACTTTGAAACAGACTGGCAACAGACTCATACCCACAAATTAAAAATTATTTAATTGTGATGTTTGGAGTTTTCATACCTATAAATAAAGCTGCTAAGAACAAATGTAACGGATATACTCTCTTTCTGCTTAAAAACATGTTGTCCTAATATCTTGATATGAATAACACTTGGAACTGCCTTTACCACCTCATACAAAGACTTCATATGAAACTGATAACTGGGATGGTATTTGCAGAGAATGTGTACTTTTCTTTTGATGACCTGCAACCAATCAGAGCTACTTCATAGTTTGTGATTTGCAATGGCATCAGCAGTGTTCTGTAATGAAGTCTGTTATTCAAGTACGCCATCTAAAGACCTCAAACAGTACTGATGAAAACATGTTTTTTTTTCTGTGATGTGATGATTACTGGCAGATATTTAAAGAAACACCTTCCAAAGTAGGGACTCAACATGCTTTCCTAAAAGGGGAAATTTGAATACCATCTGGTACTGTTGGCCATTACGATACTCACTACATATAAAGGCAAAATCTTTTCCTGAAATTATTAGAAATTATACAGTTTGTTTACAGCTGGCAGCTTTCATGGTTACTGGGAAGGCAGGAGCAAAGCATCTAAATAGATAAGATATTCATTATTTTATTATTTATATATTTATTTTGATGGAGTAATTTTCTAGTGAAACAATATTTATTGATAGAAGATGTCCTTCCGAAGCAGTTCTGGCCTTCATATATAAACAACTTAATGAAATTTAACAAATTGTTGTTTCATTCAGTACAGATATATACCATGTTATAAATTAAAAAGCAAAGAACTCAACCTGCCTTCCCAAACAGCACTTAAAAGTAATATGAATAAAACATCTAAAAACATTTACATACTACTCTAGTCCTCTTAATTTTGACCACCAACAGAATGATGGTGTTATTACATATATTTGTGTGTAGGTCTAAAATGATCAACGTTTCAGAACATCAATAATCAGATTGTCAAATACCAGATGATCAAAGTTCAGAAACATTGAACATCAAAAAAAAAATCTAAAAAGAAAAAACATCTTCTTTTATGTTTTGCACACCCCCTGCTACTTACAGTGGATATAAAAAGTGTACACACTCCTGTTCAAATGCCAAGTTTTTGTGATATATAAAAAAATGAGACACCTACATATCATTTCAAAACTGTTCCCACCTTTAATGTGACCTATAGCATGTACAATTCAATTGAAATACAAACAAATTTGTTAGGGAAAAAAATAAAAACACAAAAACTCAAAACTAGATAATTGAAAAACAAACACACAAGGGAAACAAAACCCACGTTGACACTCAAAAGATTTAGTGAAGTTAGCGCTTTCGGAAAAAAACGATCAATTCCTTTCCTTCTTCAGACAGTTACACAAACACAATCACATGGTTTTTAAATCATTTGAATTAATTAGTTAATTGCTCAATAAGCGAAGTTCACACATCAATCAATGCCCAATAATATTACGCAAAAATGTATAAAAACAACAACATGCATAAAAGTCTTGCTTCTAGCCAAGGCACAAATAAACTTTCCGTAAAATGAATATACAAAAACCCTAAAAACTCAGTTATTAGGCTATAATAGCAAAAAATGCATTATAAAAAACCTGTTTGAAATTTAATAAAATAAAGGCACGAAGGACATGTCAAATTCAAACCAAAGCATTAAAACTGCTTATGCCTTAAACAACCCATATTCCTTAAAAAACACACAAATCATTGCAAATGGCAAACACTATCTTTTAAGGGCTAAGAGTTTAAGTAAACATTTTATAGAAATCATTTCATTCAAACCTGGGGGGGTGTACGAAGCTGTCCTGATTTGCCATTTTAACTCCTCCACTTCCAGGTTTAATTGACAAGGACCCCCTCTTACATCTTTTGTGACCTGATGCAATATGGAAAACATAAAGAAATGCTCGGGAAATTCACTCAAATGCCTAGCTAACGCATTATTCTGATCTTTCCTATCTATGGCATAAAGATGTTCATAAATGCGTTTTCTGAGTTTTCTTTCTGTTTTTCCGATGTAAAATGAATTACATAACTGACAGCTAGCACAATAGACCACTCCTTCTGAATCACAGGAAAAAAATTTTTGTATTCTATACTTTGTATTCCTTATACCTATTTGATTCCCCAAACTCAAAAAGCTACATTGTTTACATCTACCACATTTGGCCATTTTCTTTATTTTGTTGGTGTTGGGGATGTTTGAATACTGTAATAATGACTTCAAGTTTTTACCTCGTCTAAAGGTTATACTGGGTATATCACCTAAAATTTTGTGTAGGGCCGAGTCCTCCTGGATGACTGCCCAATTTTTGTAAATGGTCTCCCTAATGAACGGGGCATCAATATTAAAGGTACAAAGAAATCTAATACTATTATCGTGGTCCTTCATGATGTTGTTATTAGAGTTAACAACATTAATTTCGTTACTAAATGACAAAACCTCATCATCAATATTGACCAACAAGGGTTTAAAATGACCAGATTGCCTTTTGTTTATAACTTCAAGGGAAATGGCTTCAAAAATCCTTTTATCTAAGCTCATTCTATTTATACATTGAACCTCAGAGAAAGTTACTGGACAGGTGCATTGTTGCCCTCAGTACTGTCCAGAGTGCTCATAGAATTGCACCATTGCCTGGCTTGTTTGGGCTACATAAGGCAGCATAAACTAAAATTTTCACTTTTTTTTCCAGTCAGTGAACTGCATTTGCACACTGTTGAGCAGAGTGCAAATGCAAAAGGCACAACAAAAAATATGAGAGTCAAAAAAGCTGGCAGTATAAGGAATTCAATAAATAGGCATATGCAGCAATGACCAGAGCAAGACGTGCATTCCAATGACACCTTCATCCTTCTCAGATCTCATTGCAGCATCATAAATATACTTTATGGAACACATTATCAGACTTGTATTTAATGAAAAATAATGAGAAAGTGGGCAGACAATAGCTCACATGCTATTACCAATACTGAGGATAGTTAGGTTTTACACAACACAGTGGTAAAACAAAATTTGTTTAAATATGTATTCGTACCAACCACTGTAAAATGAATAATTACTGTATTCGAACCCTGCATCACCTATCTTATTTTCTCAATTCACTTCAACTGCACATTGTGCCACAGAAATAGTTATCTGACATGTAGAATTTAATCACTAAATACTATCCGGACTGCTGACATCACTACACCATTGCCAGGTGTCTTTGTGCTATTAAGGAAGCCTAAACTAATTTTTTCACTTTTTTCCTTCGGTAGTAAACATAGCTTGTGTGCTCCCATGCAGCAAGTAAATGATGATTACAAATTAAAAAAATAAAATACATATTGAGATATGATCTGTAAACAGTACTTAAACACTGCATCATCTGTTTTATTTCTCTCAATTCACTTCATTTACACCCTGTCCCACAGAGTTGCAATTCTGTCATGAGCATTCTGTGGCACTGAAGTCAAGCCAAATTAAAAATTTTACTTTTTTTTTGAGCTGTGAAACTTTACATACTGCCAAGTGGTACACAAAAGCAGAAAGCAACATATAGTAAAAATATTTATAAAAATTGTTTTGGATTAAAATGTAAAGGAACACAAAATGATTTAAAGTGTATATCTAATAATGAGCAGAGATACTACTGCATTAGACTGACACATTCAGCATTCTCTCAACCCCTTGCCACATCACAACTATCTTTTGTCCCACCCCCACCCTTTAAATAACCACACTACACACATAAAGACATTTGACGACCTTTTATTAAACTGTATTATACAATGAACTATGTACACAAAACCAACATTAATTATCTTCTTCAGCAACGATGATCACCGGGCAGTGTCAGCACTCACCCTGGATGAACTTTATCTCAAGGCAGCGTAACAACTCACCCTGATAGCTTGTCCTCCGGGGCAGCGTACCTACTCACCTACATAAAGAGGCAGTGTACCTACTCACCTGACCACCATACCAAACCATAAACCAATAACCACCTTTTTAGAGGGGGAACAGAAGAGGACAATCCTGTCCCTCTTCTCCACCTCAAATTGCCCACATCTTCCATCCATATATAAAAGAGGAGGGTGGGAGGGCCACCAACTCACACCAAATGTGCCTACTTCCTTTAATCTCAAACCCTTAGTACTTTTGTCTCAAACTGCATATGACCCGTCCCCCCTTTAAATAGCCGCACTACACACATAAAGACATTTGACGACCTTTTATTAAACTGTATTATACAATGAGCTATGTACACAAAAAACAACATTAATTATCTTCTTTAGCAATGATGATCACCGGGCAGCGTCACCACTCACCCTGGACGAACTTTACCTCAAGGCAGCGTACCAACCAACCCCGATACCTTCTCCACCGGGACAGCTTACCTACACACCTACATAAAGAGGCAGTGTACCTACTCACCTCACTACCATACCAAACCATAAACCAATAACCACCTTCTTTAGGGGGGGGACAGAAGAGGACAATCCTGTCCCTCTTCTCTTTCACCAGCCTGATCCTAGGTTGTTCCCCCTCCTAAACCCTAGCCGGAATCATATCCTCTAAAAAGAGTCTCAAATGCAAATTAAAAAGATCAAGACCCACATCATTAAGGTGTACTCCATCTGTTCGATACCAAGAATTCTCTCCATCCCCAAAATCTCTATGGTTAATAGTATGCATCCCCAAAATCCTTAATTGACTGGCCAACCTTTGATTAACACACCTTCTAACCCTTTAAATTGCCTTATAACTATATGCAGCCCCCCAACACAAACACAGAACCAACTCTGACCACACAATTTCCATACCTGGGTACAATGCCTGTAATCTCATCAAATCTTGCAGCATAATGTCCACCAATTGTTTTTTAGAAACAATGCCCAAGTCATTGCCCCCTAAATGAATGACTAGTATACAAGGACAACCCACCTTCAGTTTAGCCCTCTCAAATTCATGTAACGACCCATCCCACCTAAGCCCCTAACACCATGCCAGGACACTGACCACCCTAAATGTGCTAAACTCAAATTTACCCCATCATCCCTAACTAAAGCACACTTCTCTGCCCAGTGGATGTACGAATGCCCTAAGATGATAATATGCTTCCCTAAAAGAAAAGAAGAAAATTAATAATCAAAGCACAACTTATCTAATATAAGACAAAATGCATTTGAAGACCACCTCCCCACTCTTTTAATCAATTCAATAGAACTACCCTCTCTAGTTAAATCAGAAGCCCTATCTATCCTGAACGAGTGAGCTGCAAACCTCTCCACCGGAAATCCCATACAATGTAAAACCTTCCTTACCAAAAGTATGAATCTACTACTCGACACCACCTTCCCATCCACTGAACAAAAAATTAACTGTTCCATACTCCCCATTTCTCCTCCTCAAATTCTTTTGCTCACATTACTGGACAAATGCAAGGATTCTTGTCCATTTTAAGCACCACCACACATCCCCTACCCAACCGATCTGTCTTATTCCTCCTTAATGCAATAGTAACCTCACCCTCCCGTATAATGACATTCTTCCAACATAACGAGCCTAACAACTCCGAAATATGAAAAGCTCCAAAATATAACCATGTACATAACATACCCCACATAAAATAATCCATAGACCACTTTTGCAACAAACCTAACCCTGTCAACAAAACCTTCAATATAACCCTCGTAAGTGGCCATCGAATATCCTTACATTCCACCACCATTCTCCCCCAACCACTCAACATACGCCCTAATGTCCAAGACTTAGTAAAATCCTGCAACCCCAATACCTTAGCGAAAATGCCTATCGCAGCCAAATCCACCTTAACCATCTGCAAAGCCCTGCCTAACCCCCAAGCACGAGCTACATATCACAGTAGTAATTCCTCCTACCATACCCCTTCCTCCTCTGGCAGCTGAAAAATAAACTGATTAAAATCAGAAAGAACCCTACCATATGTCTTCCTTGTAGAAGGGGCCCAAGAATGCCGTACCAACCGCCTGGCTACATCGATCCAAGATTTCACACCTCCTCTGGCAGGATTTCCAGCACCTCCTTTGCCCATGGAACCAACCCCCGAAACCTGCAAAACTAAAATCGGGACAAGCTATCAGCAATCTCATTCCTTACACATAGCACATGCACTCCTGTAAAAGATAAATTTATTAGAAAGCTCTGCAAAACCAATTTATGTAATACCAACAATAACAAGCCTAACTTAGCTGTCTTCTTTTGCAATACCCTCACTACAGCCGTACTGTCAGAGTGAAAAACTACCCATTTGCCCCTCAATTGCTCCTTCCACACCACCGAAGCTGCCCATATAGGCATCAATTCCAGAAAGGCCCCATCCCGCTTCCATACCTCCTCCCAATCCTGAGGCCATTCAGCCACAAGCCACTGACCCCTGAAATAGGCCCCCATGCCGGCACCTCCAGCTGAGTCTGTAAACAACTGAAGTTCCTCCTGCCCCACCCAGTCTGCATGCCAAAAAGATATCCCATTAAATTGTTGCAAAAACCCATTCCACAGCCCCAAGTCCTCCAGCACCAGTTGGGTTACCCTGACCCAATGGTGTTTGCTTTTACCCCCTTTCAGTAAATACGCCAATGACCTGGATAAAGCTCGCCCTGTGTGTACCGCTAAACAGGCAAAATTCAAAAGCCCAAGCAAGTCCATAGCCGAATGAATCCGAATCTTATCCTTACCCAACACCGAACGTATCACCGACCTAAGCCTCCTTATTTTATTCTCTGGTAAACAAAACAGTCCCCGCTCTGCATCAACTGTTAATCCAAGAAATTCTAATGCCCTTGCCGAACCCTCCATCTTATGCTGAGCCAATGGTACCTCTAACTCCTCACATATAATCGTAAACTCCCACAAACCCTCCTGTGCTCCAACCCTTCCTTCACCTACCAACAAAAAAATCATCTAAATAATGCACTGCCTTTTGAGTCCCCACTTTCTGCTGCCAAATCCAATGCAATACAGTACTGAACTTCTCAAAAGTCGCACATGTCACTGAATAACCCATGGGCATAGCTTTATCAATGTAGTATTTATCTCCTACCTGCAACCCCAATAGTGGCCAATCCTCACTTCTAATAGGCAACAACCAAAAAGCAGACTCAATGTCGACCTTAACCAAACATGGCTCCCTCAATTTCCTAATCACTTTCACTGTATCATCTAAGGAAGTGTAATGCACCCTAACCTCCTCTTCTGCAATAAAATAATTTACTGAATTCTCTTCTGGATAAGACAAGTGATGTATCACTCTGAATTCCACTTCTCGCTTCTTTGTCACCAACCCCAAAGGTGACACCCTGTAAGCACTAAAAGGCGGACTGTCAAAAGAACCCAATAACCACCCTGCCCTACTCTCTTTCTCCAGTAAAGCCTCCAAGATGTCCTCTTTACATTGAACAGATTATAAATTCTTGCAACCCCCCCCCCCCACCTCTTCCCACGGTGGACTTAATAGGAAACCTCCCTTGAAAAGCCTGTATTATCTCCTCTTTGATGGCCAAGCCAGGAAACCAATGAAGCATACTCTGGAGAACCTCCACCTTAATAGGGAATGGCACCCCTCCCTCTATTGCCACTAAAGAATCTGAGCCCAAATCCCCAGGACACATGAAAATTACCCCTCCCCTGGGCCAGCTGAAAGCGTTGCCCACCAAATCCACCTTCATGACCCATAACATTGGAGTTCCAGGACAAATCCTGCTGACCACAGCTAGTGGCCAAATGACCCCCTCCACATCTCGAACAAACATGGGCAAATTTGCACCTCACCCATGAACAAGAGCCACTATTAAATGACCAACACACACCCACTGTTTCCGGCCCACTCAACTTTCTGTTAAAGTCCCCATAACTATT
>NC_056750.1:225365542-225458042 GCF_019279795.1 Protopterus annectens
TTCGGAGTCAGTCTTCTGTTTCATCTCATAAAGGGATATGGTGCCCAAGAAGAAATCTGTACTCCACAATCCACCATACTCTGATTCAGAAAATGAGGTCATTATCCATGCCTTACATTGACATAAAACTTTTATCTTCGGGAGAGGTGGAGGTGACTAATCTGCCCAAGACAGGATATGGCAGCAGGTGATAAATGACAGCAATGCTTTTAGAGGGCATGGGAAAATTTACTCCCAGATATGACACAGGTTAAGTGATATGATAAACCATACTTCTCAACCTGGAAACATCAAAAATCTAGACAAGGCCCATGAAAAATAGGTACAAATCTGTACGCTGATTAACATCAAATTTGCATACATAATTACATAACCCCACCCACTCCAATGGAATTGTGGGATACCAACTTTCAAACGCAAACTGAAAAGCATACTGTATACCCATGTTACAAACATGCACACACACACACACACACACACACACACACACACACACACACACACACACACACACACACACACACACACACACACACACACACACACCATGAAATGATGCAATGTACCTGCAGTGCTAGGATAGAACAATTTTTTTTTAAATATATTAACTCAAGAAAAAATATACTAACAACTGTCTGAACTTTACCAAGGTATACTTTAGACAAAAGACATGCGAGTTGCATTTGCTACTGTATATCAGGGCAGTTTACCCCCTTAGGAATTCCTTGCAGAATTTGTGAACATCGCTAGTATTCCTGATTATTCTTTCTTTTTTTCAGAATTTGAGTTTTTTTTATCTTTTTTATAAAGTTAAATTTAAGCTCATTATTTTTTAACCAACTTAGTTTTTTGTGACTGTATAAGCAAGACACTTGGGGCTATATGTAACAGGAATGATTTACATAAATGCAAACAATGCCTTTGATGTTACTAGACATAATGCACTGATAACTAGACTAAGAACTTTGCTAACTGACTCTTTTAAACCACTGGATAATTAGTTGATTATTTTTATTCTACTTTTAGGGTTTCATTTAAATGCCATCACTCAGTATAGAAATTTTTATTTTATTGAGTACTACAAGAACCCTTGTAGGATTCCCTATTATTTAACACCTACCTCTGTTGACATATAATAGCCTTTAGTCACTTAAGAAAATTGTGGTAGACAGATGCTAAAAGGCTTCAGAAATCATTGGATGATTTCCCTAAGTGGTTTTGCAATAGTGAGCCTAAGATAAACATTTAAAAATCAGCCATAATGTACTTTGGATTGAAATTTTGCACTTCTTCATTGGACTTATGCAATTCCAAAGTCAAAGTTGTCATCTTCTATAAAGAATTGGGTACAACTGTTGCCAGCAAACCTGATATTATTGAAATATGGCAGCTGTCATTAGGAAGTCATATGTAATATTCCACATAGTATACAAACATATCTCATATAAGAATGAAGAAATCTAGGTTCCAGTTTTTCATTTCATTGGGTTACAATTTAATTCAGTATAATGTTATGCTCCACTTCTTAAAAAAGGCTGAGAAAGCATTCACAAATATTTTATACACAGAATACATGGTATGTGTAACACTTAAGACTAAAAGCCCATGAAATGACTTTTTTCAAATTAGTTTTAGATTTGTCAGAAGGGTTTCTACACTGTGGGCAATGCAGTGGAGGATTCAAGTAAGTTCTTTTTATTATATCTAGTAACAAATGTTGTAACTGTGATGCTGGAGGAAATAGTACACCACAATTATCCCTCATCAAGAACTTTCCTACCACTAAAAGTATGTCATTCCCTATTAGATTTAGAAAATCCTGGAACCGTCTTCCATGGAATAGCATGCCAGTTCTTACCCTTTCTGTTTTATAGTAAAGATTTGTCATTCACACGCACAGACTCACACACACACACACACACACACACACACACGCACACACACACACACACACACACACACACACACACACACACACACACACACACTGAATAAATAATAAAAATATGTTTCCTACTATTTGAAATTGTCACCGCAAAAGAGAAGTTTCCTACTTCAGCCGAATCTCGTTCATTCACCCGGTCCATTCATCCCATCCCTGCCTTGCTTGCTTGCAGATAGAGAAAAGCTGAAAAGCTGCATTTGAAATTGCAGCTGCCGGAAAAGATCAAGATCCATATCAAAATGCTCATAACTGTTTCCTGCTTGCACTCGCAGATCAGCTAACGAAAATGCATTTAAAATGAGCCAGCCAGAAATGTGTAAAATGGAGCCCTTGAGCTCAATGCCGACAGGCTGGTAGCCCTGACAGAGCTGAAGTCATCGTGCATGTGATGACGTCAGCTCAAAACAAAACAGGGGAAAAAATTGAAAAAACTTGGAAAAAGTCGGAAATGAAGGGGTGCCACTCGGGAATCATGGCACTCCATTATTTGGACCCTAAAACTCAGTAAAAACAGTTATTCAGTATGCTTGGGAGGTATGTGATAAACTCTGCCCACTGTAGAGCTGCTGCAGTTGCAAGAGAACAGGTAGCTACAGAAGGTGGTCCTGCTACTGTACCACCACTAAATGAAGCAAAGAAATTCCTGTCCACTGCCAGAGATATAGCTAGCTCAGCAGAGGGTTCACACAGAATTCACATGGGCAATTACATGGGTAAGACAGAACATATACCACTGATTTGGTTATACATGAAAAAGCAGAAGTGGAACAGAATTTTACACCATTTGTTTTTTCAAAACATTTGGTAATGTTGGGGCAAACCGAACACCTTCCACAAAAGAAGGTGTCACATTCACCAACCTGTAGATTTACTTTTTCACCAGGTGAAACAAATCCATTGTGTACCACCATGCCTTTAATATTTCTACTTCTCTTAAAAGAGATATTTACAGTTCTACACAGATCTTTTACCCCTTCCCTATTAATTAAATTGGGCCAATAATATCTAATGACATCAATAATTTTCTCACTTAGAATATTATATACATTAACAAAAACTTTTCTACACTCCTGCACAGTATTAAATTCTCTATTATTATTTATCTTGAGTGTGGGGAGTGCCTTCTGTGTGGAGTATGCATGTCCTCCCCACAGGTCAAGTGGCGTTCCAAAAGACATGAGTGAATTGGCATGCCTTCATTGAAGGTTGGGCATCGAGCTGGCAACTCGGCACCATGAAAATCTACTGCCAATCATTAGTGGACCGGAGTTCCACTGTGGCGACCCCTAACCAGGAAAAAGCCGCAAAACAAACAATAACAACAACTAAAGGATTATTATGAAGTAAGCTGGTATCCATTATTTTAAGAAGGGCATCTAAAAATAACATTTTTATCATACCCCTTTGCTTATAATTAATATGTTTTTATTATTTCCTATTCTAGACCCATTTCATCATTACATAGCCTGCTAACTCTCAATAATTCATTATAAGGTAGTGTCTTCAAAGTATGCGGTGGATGGCAACTACTAGTATCCAAAATATTTTAATCTCCACTTCCTTTTCTGTGTATATTAGTTACTATATTACTATTCCTAATAGTCAAAGTGATATCTAGAACTGTTTTTCCTATCTGTAACCCATGAAATTTTATCTGAAAATGACTTGCATCTAAATCATTTATAAACTGGGGAGCTATTTCAGACCCCCTTACATAAAAAAATTTAATCATCTATATATCTGCAATATAAAATAACATAACTATTAAAAAATAAATCAATCTATACAAAAACTCAACTTCAGAAAGGCCCATAAACAGGGTTTGTTTGTACTGAACCATCATTTATCATGTCAATTGTCACTGCATGTAACAGAACATGTGCCTGCCCACCTATGCAGATGATGGCATTCTGTAGCCACAGTCTTCACCTTTGCACAGAATTATTATTTACTATACAGAATGACATTACTGTCTGCTTTATTTTTGCTCTGTTGTGTCAGTTGTCCCAGTCCCCTTCAAGGAACACATCACACTGAATGACATTCGATGACCTTTATTAAATTTCTAGGTGAAATAACATTGATGTAACATTATCATAGGACAGGACAGCATAAACCTGCTCATCATGATCAATAAGCAGCATCCATACCTCCACTCACTTACTTATGAAGCAGCGTATCCCCTCACTTGCATGACCATTTAATGCATTATACCTTCAACCAAATAAGTAGCTTCCTCCGCTTACATATGTACTTACCAAGCATTGTAACCACTCACTTTCCTTTCCCAACTTATTGAATTGATCATTGAACAGCAGAGGGGCAACAGAAGAGAGCAAGCCTGCCCCTCTTCTCTGCCCACCGGCCTGACCAGGCTGCTCCCCTTCTCTACACCAAACTTCCATCATCTAAACACCATTAGGGGATAAGGCCAAACATAATTCAGTGTACAATAATTACCAGGACATTACCAACCCCTGGCAATTACCTAATGATTACTAGGGCATGACCTGCTACTGGAGCAGGAATAATCAGCCCCCAATCACCAAAACTACCCTTCCCATAGCAGCACCTTTTACTTGCCCAATGACATGAACAACCTGAAAACTTTTGAATGCCATTTAACAGCCACCTTGCCAACACCAACTGCCCATTATAAGCAGTAAGGCACCTAAACCCCATGATAGCTTTAGCAATCTGACCCCTTTTAGCTCAATCAGTACCTTTGAATGCCACCAGCAATATACCAAACTTGAAAATGCCCTATGCCACCAGGTCAAAACAAGATTAGTGACATGCCAACTCCGTCCAGAATGTAGAAACTAAACCAAACCCTTTCTCTCCTTCAAGTATGGTGAATCAAAGCCACACTTCCCATGCAAGGGCACCCCATCTAGCTCTCCACCTGAACCCATTTACTCAATGCAAATCACTAATCCCCTACCCCTGAAGGCTGCAACCCCACCCAAGCCCATCCAAGAAAAAAAGCAGTTACCAATAATTCAGTGTAAATTCACTCCTAATGCTCCCCACCCAAAACAAGCAAACAAACCATTACGTTGTAACTATTGGGAAGAAAGTATAACAACAATTCCATATGTGGCTGCCTTGATGTAAGACCATGAACTCTTTGCACACCACTCCATCAACTGACATCATTCTCGACCCCCCTCTTGCCTGTTGTAGCCACCTTCCTTCAACTTACCAAGTAATGCCCAATCAGCCCGTCTCCATTTTTCAACCTCCGAAGGATCTGTAAAAGAGAAAACTGTAAATACTTCATTCACACATAATCACAGCTTCTTAATGACAGTATGGACCACCACTGGCATATCTCCTTTATCAACTGCATAAAATGCATCTACTACCACATACAAAACACCAATGAAACTTGTGTTAACAAAAATATCCATAAGATTTCCTCCATACCTCACAGAATCACGATACAACTGACACCCATGAAAAATAAAACAAATTAATGCATTAAAACATTAAAAGGCCTATTCTATAAATAAATAACTATTTTCTCAACCAAGTAGTTCCCAACAACATTGTTAACCCCAAAAAAAAAATTCCATAGTCTTGCTATTAGAGCCAATAACCAAACCTGAGGTGTAAATCCTCCCACAGCTCTACCTATATCCCTTTGGACACAGGCAACAATCACCCATATCCCTCTTAAATAACATTAACATGCAGTACACACTGGATTAAGGAATTTTACTTATCTGAAGCTAGCTAGTTCATCAAAACCTTAGAGCCATTAACCTAGTAACTACCCCTGCTCCTGAAATAGGTGCCACTCCTCCCACCAGTAAGAACCGAAAACTACCCACAAGCAAATATCAAAACTTGCTATAACTTGCTTGCCCTCAACATCCTCCCTTGGTCTTACACTACCCACCTTGAAATGCCTTAATGAATACAAAACAAACACTTGTTAACATACCATCTACCATACATCAACCCAGCCTCCCCCAGCATGATACCTTACCTCCAAATACAAGTGCATAATAACCATAAATACAATGAATATAGATAAACTGACTTTTAAGGACCCTAACACCAATAACCTAGTGACTTCCTATGCCTTTAATCACTGCACATCCACCCCACCACATCCTCCCTTGGCTACCCCAACACAGCTACCCACCTACCATGCTTCCTGAAGCCCTACCAAATTCACCCAAAACCCCAAGTGAAATGATCCTTGTGCTATTCTGTAAAACCTTAACCTGATATGTAACATTAACACTACCTACTCCTGGACACATTTGTCACCCCAAAGATACCACATGTTGGGAACAAACTCCAGCATCCTGTCAAACACCTCATTGGCTCTTTCCCCACATACGGTTTAAACAAATGGATGAGTGAATATGACCACCCAAGGTTCCAAGAGGCAAAGATTGAACTTCACTGGCTTGCAAGAGCTGCAGGACTGTAGCCTAATACGTTCCTGTGCTCCTATGAATGTCCTGACTCTATTAATCCCGTGGGATCTCCAGACTCCCCATAAATCATCCGCAACAGTTTTCTCCTTAGCTCCCTTGCCTACCTCTTCCTTACTTGCCCGCTATACCAATGCAATAATCAGCTCTCATTAATTAAACACAGAGCTCTAACATTCTTTACTAAGGTGATTACTCAGATCTTCCTTGCGCCCCATTCAAGTGGCATGAATGTCCATCCTATCAAAACCTCACCTTTCAAAACCCCTTTTCAAGTCACTGCATGATGCCTTCGGCACTGCAGCAATCTGCAGGGAAAAGAAAATACGATAAATTCTTTGTGCATACATACCATAATTATTTAAAATGGAGGCACTGACAAGGACCCATGCCATCCCATCAAACCCTTACCTATGGCCAATGGCCATGCTCTCTTGCTATTGAATGCAAATGCCCAAAAGCAAGGACAACTTTCAACGTTAATATAACATCCTAAACAGTTAATAGAACAAATTGTACAACCAATTACCCTGATATCACAAACTCAAATGCCTGTCCTTCTCTGACTAGCAGTATAAAATCCTCTACCAAAAACTCAACAACTTTGAAATCCACTTACTTCAGTCACTGTTGCCCACTTGTGCTCCCCATGTATAACCTCCTTGCTTAGCACTGCTTCTATCAGCTGCAAATTCACTGCATCACCACAACCGGTACACATCACACCACCATTTCTGTCAGTAACTGTTGCCCACTTGTGCTCCCAATGTGTAACCTCCTTGCTCACCACTGCTTCCATCATCTGCAAATTAACTGTGCATCGCCACAACTGGTACTTGGCACAACACCATCTACAAAGAAAAGGGGAAAATTAAACTCTCTAATATATAAAGACAAGGCTCCATCTTATACCCACATATTCCAAATTACAGCCACAGTGTTCCAAGACCCCATCTGCAAGAAAGAAAAAGACACGTAAATCATCAAAACTACATAACACACAACACACATTCCAAGACATCTTCAAGGACAACCTATCCTGACAACCCGGGAAGGAATTTAACATTCAATGAAAATCTGTACAGCTGAATAGTACAAGACCTCACTATACACACAACTGCTCTCCAGCCCACAAAACGTCTGCTCTATGGACCGCACACCACTCCCAGAATCATTCCCCAAGCATGACTCCTGTAGAACCCTAGCAGAAACTCTGTCACTACCTTAAACTCTAAATAATTAATTCCATATGTGTACAACCTATAAGTGACTGAGGCAAAAGCCGAAGAACTAGGGAATTATTTATTCTAAACCATTAGTGGGTTTCCCACTTTAACAGAGGAATGCATCAATCAGCATGCCTAATGCTTTCAACCCTCTATAGCAAGCATTCTAGGCAAAGCCATAAGTAACAGTGGGGAAAAAAACCCACTTACAATTTCAAATATAGCTCTTGCCAACTGAAAAAGCAGATTGCTAATCTTAAATAACAGCTCATTAATACTAGCCTCCTTTGGTGCTATATTGACCCATCTGCTCCCAAGCCAGGGTGAAACCATACAAACTATACATCCTCTGCTGCCGACAAAAGTGATGTGATCCAGGTCACCCTCACCCCACTGCCATGAAACCAGAGTCATTTGGTCATCATTTCAAGAGCAGTCCCCTCCCTCACTATCTATTGAACTCCATAAGGGGCTGCATCTTCCCAGATTGATACCAACAGAGGACCTCAGACGATAGTAAGGCAGCAACACCTATGAAATAACCCTGAACCTGAGTAAACATGAAATACCTAATTATAACACCGCAGTCTATTCCAACCCTAACCAATGACATGAACCTAATACAACTAGCCAATAAATGACTACAGAAATAATCTGTCACTGAGACAAAAGTACAAATAGGGAAAAGTGCTGTGTTAACGTACCTTTTTTTTTTTTTTGAGACCTGCGTCTGACTTACATTACATTATGCAGAGATTTGTCCATCCTCCGACCACAGCAGCAGTGCCTGCAACCAGCAAACCCCTGAGGAATACACAAGGCAAAATCCAGACCCCCTCAGACCATCTGTACAACAAAAGCCCGCCACCAGACTGAGAGGCCACTCCACAGCCAACAATCGGTCCCACCAGAGGAAAACACCAAGAATATGGCACCACCGACCGACCCCAAAGAAGCAGTGCACCTCCATCAGACCACAACCGCATCAACACAGTCTCACTGCAGACAGTACCCTTCAGTTTCCCATACACCTAGAAAGCTGCTAGAACAATAGTTTTGCACTAGCCTGAACCCTCTGAAGGAGCTGAAGTCCGAAACTAAGCTGTCTGTCACTATCCAGCGACTGCAAACCTCTGCAATCTGTCAGAAAAAACACAGCTTCCATGTGGAAACAAAACATGAGGCAAAATCAAGGGGAGTTTGGAAGCATGTGCTCATCCAAGGCTAAAATCTGCCTCACTGTAAACAGCAAGCTGTCATACAGGTATGCATGTATTTCAGGAAAATGCAAGTGTAACTTGCAGGATATTTTTCACTGTTTTAGGTATACAATGCTGATGAGATGGCCATCTTTATATCTTAAAATGTTCACTCAACTTCATTTTTATTTTATAAATGTACAGAGATAACCTATGGAAGGTCAAAAGACATTTTATTTGACATACTACAAACAAGTATGTGTGAGGGACAAGTCTAGAGAAGTGAGTACATTTTCACTTCAAGAGGGACAAGTCTAGAGAAAGTTTCCCACAATGTGCTAGTGTACCCCAGCCCTCTGTGGTGTTTGATACATCACTCCCTCACAAGACAGATGGCAGCCATTTTCCACGATTATGGCATGAGTGAATCCACTGAAGAGAGACACACAAACAGCTCTACACTCACTGCCTTTGTCAAGTTTGTCTCTTTTCTTTTTTTTTAATTCTTTTTTTTATTTATTTTTTTATTGTCAATGCTACTCATGCATGCGCAGTAGCAACCCTTCCTTGCACCAGACTTGCAAACCACAAAAAGACCATAATGGCTACCTCTAGCCAACAAACTCTCCATAAACAAGGGTAAGAAACTCAAAACCAAACACCTCCTAAAGCAACATTAGCTCCAAAGTCCCACTAACCAGAGGCACTACCCAAAACACTAAACCACCAATGAATATAAAACTCTCCATAAACAAGGGTAAGGAGCTCAAAACCAAATACCCCCTAAAGCAACCTTAGCTCGCAAGTCCCGCTAACCAGAGGCACTACCCAAAACATTAAACCACCAACGAATATAACACCCCGCATACACCCAAATCCTGTTTGGGCTGCCACCAACTGCCTCCCCAGAGAACCGGCAATAAAATAACAAAACATACCTCTTTGCTAGCTGGCCTCCTTTTGGTTTGCAACAAGGGCGTGTCACAGATGAATGGCTGTGATGCCTTATAAATACAAAAGCTGAACAGTCCTTTTTTACAATCTGAGGAAGGCATATTTGCCGAAAGACTGAGAACTGCTTGTTTTATGTTATATTCTTTTTTTATTAAAGTTTTGATTTTATTATCAAGTTTTACTGCCGTGGTGGACAACAGGAGTTTATAGTAGTGTTTGCCTTTTCTTTTCCTCGTTGTTGTCCTTCACAGTGTAAAAATTTTTTAACTAAACATACCGACCATCACCTACTCTTGAGCCCACCCCAAGAGAAATAAATCCAGAAATACCTACCAACAGCCCACCTGCTACCAACTAAGACCCCCAGGCCTACCTTTCTCCTGACATATCTACAGGTTGTCATAGGCGTACTCTGCCCTTAGCAAGTTTACACCAAAATGTGACTCCTACTCCAGTTACACTTGCCTAACATCCTTTAAGCCTCTTCCTACCCCTACCTCACTTCCTCCTAAACCCCATCTATTCCTATTTAATCCTATCCTCCCCCTATCCTCCCAATTCCTGCTACTCTATTTACATACTCAGTAGTGGCTCCAATTAACATCATTATTCATGGAATATTGATTGCATCTAACGTGACAGCTGTAACATCTGTAGTATGCATACATGGCAAGATGGAGAAAGCAAATCAGTTTGTATATTTCTCACAACTGTTGTTCACACTGCCACAACTTACGCATTCAGGTTTTCAAACCCATATTTCCCTCTTGCTTTTTTTGCCCTGTCTGCTACTTATAAAATGCATGCCACAGAAAAATTTTTATTAAACTTGTCAGGCAGCAAATATTTGCAGGGTTCTTGCCAACAGCATGGAAAGTGCACAATAAGCACTGTTCAACAGACATCATGGATGCACATCCTCAACATAATTTACTTCAAAATTTTACATCACAAGTTCAGAACAGAGACACAGATGGTGTTAGAGAACAAAGAATCATATCAACCAGTGATTATAGCATTATTGTTTTCTGTCTGGCACACCTCAAGTTTAAGCTGAGTCACATGACAGTCACCTGATCATTAGCATAACTGAACGATTTCTCTTCATTTTTTGCCATGAGATGGCACCGACCTACATCTGTCACTGTTGCTCTATGCCAAATATCACACACCATCTGAGAAGCATAACGTTATTTTTATTGTAATATGTCAGTCGTTTGTGTATGTGTGTATTTTGTGCTTACTGTGAGTTCATAACATAATCTCACTAAGCATGCATGACTTTTACATGACACAAAGCTTTCACATTTCAGGTTATCACAACAGTGTCAATCACTTATAAAATTAATTCACATGGCAGGATTTAAACACTGACAAAGCTCATTGATACTGTAACAGACACAGCTTTAAAAATGCATGCCACAAAAGCTTTCAGACAATATGAGTAAAGAGATATCATTTTAATGGAGTATGCATAAAGCATGGAAACAATATACAATGATACCCGTAACTGTTTCAGTTCTTCTTCCCTGTATCTGAATATTAACAAACTGTGTGCATGTCTACATTGGCCACAATCTGTACTGGCCATAATAGCATTTTATCACATTAATCCTGCTTGGTGTGAATATGAGCTTGCCATTTGCCATTATAATGTTGGTTAACTTCAAACATAGGTATACAGCATAACAATTTTGTTGCTTCACTTTTGTATCTGTTGAGACTATTTTACTTGAGAGGGTTGGTGCTTGATGGCATGACAGTCATGGAGTTGTTATTCTTTTGTTGGCTGTGCATGGATTATAGCTAGTGACAATGTTTATTTTTTTTAATTTTTTTTAATTTATTTTTTGTAGTTAGCCTGTTTGAATGTCTGGGCCTAGGAAAACGTGACTTTGTACCTATTAATAAAATTCTCATACATGTTACTTTGAGGACTATTTGTGTGGAACCATGGCTGCTAGTTGGAGTGCATTTCATATTAACAAGGATATGGCTGACACATGATTGCCTGCAGAGAAATCCAGATGTAACCTCGGTTTATTGAAGCTGAAAATGAGGTGGTACAACAGGTTCTCTGTCTCCATGGTAGATAGTTCATGGCTTTGCAACTCTCAACAATTCCTTTCATGATTGTATCTGGCAATAGGTTGCTCAGGATGTGAATGCTGTTAGTGGCCAGGCCCGCAACTATGCTGTTGTCCAGCTGAGAGCCAGTAGCATGATTCACAATGCCACTAATAGATCAGAGGCTATGACAAAATGGCAGAGGGCTACAGGTAGTGGGCTATCTATTGAAGCACCACTTATACACACAGAAGAGTTCCTGGCCACAGTTAGAGGCAGTACCATCTCTGAAGGGGTCCATAGTACTGTGTGGTATAGGAGCAGAGATGGATAGGACCAAAAAGAGTTTGACAGGTTATACCCCAGCTATGTGGTCCTTCCTTTGCTATGTCTCCCATTTGCAGTTTGTACTCACATTACTTGTTTATAATGACTCTGTCACATATTTCAGTAGGTACATCTGGCATCAAGTGGCACTGACCACCTGCACAAGAAATGAGCAAGGTTGAATTGGGTTATGTTTCATTATAGTTGTAATGATATCACTTACATGTGTAGTTGCGGTGCTTAGACAAAGTTACAGAGGGTGTGATATTTTTTTTCTGTGTTCACAGGCGACTTATTGTTTGGCACCAACACTGTGGAACTATCCCCATTCTGATGATGGAGAATACTTAGCCTCTGCTGATGGTGGCAGTCCAGGGCTGCAAAGCAAGTGATTAGATGCATGGGATGTAACACACACAAACATTCCCTCCACAGACTGTGGGCACAGTCTCTCTCTCTCTCTCTCTCTCTCTCTCTCTGTCTACCCATGATACATGGCTGTCTGAATGTAGACAGTTTAATGGGGACACTGTAGATCAGGAAAGTATGGTGGCCACAGGTGCAGATATCTTAGTCATGCTCCTAGCCTTCCTTGGCATGAGGTACCATAGGCGGGGTTTGGTATTAGTGCTTGAGGGAGGTATGTGTATTCAGGGTCAGCAGATGCTTAAGGCTTGGAGTTGGTTGGGGGGGGGGTCTAGCTATGCAAAATTTAATTAACATAATAATAATAATAATAATAATAATAATAATAATAATAAAGTGTTTGCCCTGCACAGCATTTAAAATGTTCTACAGGCAGTCCTAATTTAAAAAAAATCCTGCTCAGCATAGATTTCCATAACATAAAATTGTGCTCTTCATGCACAGTACGGCATGCAACAGCTTCTGCTGGCTGGAGCTGACACACAAATTGGGTGCATAATTCAACTCCTGAGAAGGAGGGTGAAGTGAATTTCATTTTTACAAGTAAAGTGCCCCTATTTTTCAGAAGTAGTAGCTCAGTTATAACAGCACCAAAAGAATTGCAGTAAATTTCTTTTGTAGAAGTAAAGCACTTCTGTTTTGTAGAAATGTCTTGAGGAAGCAGCATTTCATTTTTAATAGCATTGAGTCAAGACAAAGCAGCAGGACACCAGGAACTTTAATATTCACCACATGAGCTCCAGCTTAACAGGTACTTCAGAAGCTCACTCTGACTGTTGAACTTAGTGTGTGTGTGTGTAATGCTGGTTTACTATCAAAATGTTGAAATTCATTTGGTTGACGTTCATAACATCGAAAGTCATTACACCTTATGTTCAAAATACCGGAAAGAAAAAAGTCTAAATTTAAATGGTTGAAAAACACCTGCAAACTAACACTAGTGTTTTTGCAGGAGGCCTGAGCCCCCCCTGCATCCCCTACACCGCCTGCTACTTATATATTACAACTCTGAGATTGCACAACAGTGCAGACAAGAGAAAATCCTTGCCATGTTTGCAACATAATGTCGACAGGTAATTTGCATGTCGACCAAATTAACTACTTAATTATTCATGTGTCGACAATATGGGTCGATCATATGAATGTTAGACCAAATGAATTTCAGCATTTTGATAGTAAACTGTGTATTGCCCCATTTGGGAACCACTTGATAGTTAAATGACTTCCTTAGTCTCAAACACTGTACCTTAGGTAGGGGAGACAAGGGCCTCAATCCTGCACCAACTGTCATATTTGATAAATCACTCAGGATTATAGTCAGTCATGAGTTTCACAATTTTAGTGGTTCAAAAATACGTGCTGATACAAAACCTGTTGTACTAACAACCTTTTAAGTGATATGTTCAGAGGTAAGACCCAGGATAGCTACCCTTGTGAAACATTTTAAGCCTATCCAATTTCTTTCAAAGGTGAGACTCAAACTCTGAACCTTATTTCTCTGAGGTAAAGACTTTCCCCATTATATCAGCCATGACTGCTTTAGTTTAGTCTGCAATTATCTAGCTCTGGTTTTACAGAGCATCTCTGATTTTGCTTCACATTTATGTTCTTTGCTTGAGCAAATTACTTTGTAGTAAACAGAAGCCAGTCACTTGTTAGTAAATAGGAGCATTATCATATGAGCTGTGTTCTTTAGTTTTGATCTTTGGTTCCCTTGAAGTTGACAGTGTGTGTATTATCTAGCTGTAAATAAACTGGACAACATGAAGGCTGAGTTTAATGTTCAATATTTTAACTATGAATTCATTAATTTATCTTGGTTTTCATAAGCATACTGATCTGAAATGCACTGTTTGTGCTACAACAGTTTGTATAGCACTTAGTGCAGATGTAACCTAACAAAAACACCACAAACTGTTTGAAACGAAATTAGGAAAAGCAATACAGCTCACAGATGTCCCACTTAGCATAGATGTGTAAGTCTGTGTTGTTAAAAAGCTGCTTTCTGTTGTACATGATTCCCTCAACTTTCATTTGACTTCTGTGCGACTCTGCCAAGTTCCTTTACCAGTCAGTACTCCTGGGCTGCTCCATTAACTGGGACACTAGTGTTCAGTGGGCTGTCCCAGTCAGTTAATAAATGTGTTATACATTTGTCTTTTGAGTTCCTGCACCCTTCACGTCGATGTTAATTAGTACTTCACGATATGCTTTCCAAGTTTGAATCCCAGCATGTCTCTTGTAGTTTAATGGGTTGACAAATTTTCACTAAATATGAGTTTCAAGGGAAGGCAAGTTTACTAGTTCTCATGCTAAGCCTGTTTTCAATGTGAAAGTGTTTTCTTTTGTTTAGAAAATGGCTGTTGGAACATGCAGTGTCTGTTCTGTATCGCCTGCTTGTGGCAAGGGCCTGTGCTAAGGTCAGACATCTGTAAAACCCATAGATGTTAGCTGACCTGACCATGGGCAAGTGAGGTCTCACACCAGCAACTGTAGCACTTACACTGCTACATTAGTAGTGGACATGCGTACACCCAGTAGAGACTGTCTCCATATTCATGGTGATGGTCATGCTGATACCTCCTTCAGCAGACATTGCTCACATTTGGGTTGCACACCAACATCTAACTCCTGATAGAGGCAGTTCTTGTGGGTTGTGGCATGCACACGAAGCTGAATCCTCTGCCATGTATGGCTTGGACCTGTCCAGAAAGCCAAGGTACATTACTGGCCCATATATCCCTACAGACACACACACACACACACACACACACACACACACACACACACACACACACACACACACACACACACACACACACACACACACACACCACTACCACCACCACCATCAGGTCCTTACTGTTGTCCTTAGTCTTAAAAGGTAAATATTAATACATATTGTTGAAATGCAGTCAGTCATGGCTTCCATCCAGTGATCCTAGCCATTAAACAGCTAATTTCTAATATCTATAATAATCCAGTTTTTTAGTTCCCTCTGTTCAATGTCTATAACTAGGCACATTCATTTTTTTCATAACTTAGAAATCTATACCACTCATTCTGTGTGAGCTCCCAACAAGACTTACACATGTACCTACCAGTTCACTGATGCTATGCTATTTACCTCCCAGTCAAATCTTCCCATCTACTCTCACAATGTACAGCAGACGAGTCTGTAACTCATCCCTGACAACATACCTATGGTCAGTTTTCAGCATGAATGCTTGCTAAATCTGTTCAGTTATGCTGGAGAAGTGGCTATCAGATACTAATTAGGCTAGCAGAATATAAGGTGTCATTTTTTTACACATTGATGACAATTTTCCCATATTAGGTGGGTATTGATGTAAAACAACCATTTAAGACCTAGACCTTGGGGACAGGTCGGCTAGTATGCTAATGTGCAAGGTTTATCAGCATTCACAATTTAACCATGACCATTCCAGGTTTGTCTTCCACAGCGAAAGTTTGTGGGCGAGGCTTAAAATAAGATATAGAGACTGTTATTGTTTTTGCATGTACATAGCTGTACTGCATAGTATGATGCACTTGGTGAATTGTAATGCTTTCATGAGTTTCTGAATACTTAACTCTCTAATCATGCGTTCATTGTGCAGATTGTCTGCTCTCTCTCATTTATAAAACACTCATTCACCTATTCAAGATATAGCATTTTTTGACAGAGGAGCAAAGCATCATTCTGCCTTGGAAATGATGAAGGTAATTATTTCCTTTTCAGTGCAGAAATGTGCAGCATTTAAGATGCTTGGCTTCTATGTCCCTTATGATCCTTTGGGATTCTCAGAGCTCCTACCATATCCAAATGGGTAAAACATCATGTTTTTGGTTGACTTTCAATTATATTCCTCACAGAAATAAAAGGAATTCAGATGTAGAAAATATCTAGTAAAATGTGTGTCATTTTAGAGAATCAATGTTAAATCAAATGAAAATCTACCATTCTTCATGGTTAGTCCTAAACATAGATTAGGGAACTAGGTCTAGTCTAGGAAAAGATTCCAGAGGTCAAATAAACTGAGTTTCTTGTGGATATAGGCAAAACATTGCATAAAATCTGCTTCTTTTAAAGTGTTATTTGTGTTAAAGATTCCTAACTAATGCACTGACATTGACTTAACACTGCTGACAAATGACCTTTCCAAAAGCCAAGACCCTATAATGAGGAAATCATAAATAAATGCAGATGTCACAAGGCTCTTAACAAAAATGATTCTTCAGCTAGTACAGTTGGGTTAAAAACTAGATTAGAAAAATAATGGAAAATTAACATGCCTAGCAATACAATCTACAGAACTTTAAAGATGCTTGCTAAAAAGGAATAAAACTGAGTATGCAGAAAATAACTTGAGCATTTTTTAATAAGTTGCAGATATTCTTAGCAATATATTCTGTAAAGTGCATTCTGTTATACCCAGAGGTTTATGATGCTACAGCTGATAGGTTTTGTGTTACTGTGCCACTCACTGCACAGTAATAAACAACACCTGTGTCTGCGATTGTTACATCCCTTATGGTTAGGTTTGCTGTCTTTACTTTGCTGTTAACATCTAATGTAAACCGACCGTCCCTTTTCTTTCCATCATAGTGCATGATTTCAAGTTTAGGGCTTTCATAAACTTTCTGAGAATACCAAAGGGTAGTACTGTAAGATGCAGCTACAGAATGATTGCAAAATATTGTTACTTCTGTCCCTTCCAAAGCTTTCACGTGAGGTGCCTGAGTTACTTCTTCGGCACATTCTGCTCCTTAGAAATGAAAAAAGTAAAAATGAATGTGAATCTGTAAGCAGAGTCATAAAAACATATCTAGAAGACATAAGAACTTTGAAACAGACTGGCAACAGACATACTCACAAATAAAAAAAAAAATAATTGTGATGTTTAGAGTTTTCATACCTATAAATAAAGCTGCTAAGAACAAATGTAACGGATATACTCTCTTTCTGCTGAAAAACATGTTGCCCTAATATCCCGATATGAATAACACTTGGAACTGCCTTTACCACCTCATACAAAGACTTCATATGAAACTGATAACTGTGATGGTATTTGTACTTTTCTTTTAATGACCTGCAACCAATCAGAGCTACTTCACAGTTTGTGCTTTGCAATGGCATCATCAGTTTTCTGTAATGAAGTATTCTATAAAGACATTGGTTATACAGGTATGCCATCTAAAGACCTCAAATAGTACTGATGACAACTGTTTTTTTTTTCCTGTGATGTGCTGATTACTGGCAGATATTTAAAGAAACACCTACACCTTCCAAAGTAAGGACTCAGCATGCTTTCCTAAAAGGGGAAATTTGAATACCATCTGGTACAGTTGGCCATTACAATACTGACTACATATAAAGGCAAAATCTTTTCCTGAAATTATTATAAGTTATACAGATTGTTTACAGTTGGCAGCTTTCATGGTCACTGGGAAGACATGAGGAAAGCATCTAAATAGATACAATACTCATTATTTTATTATTTATATATTTATTTTGATGGAGTAATTTTCTAGTGAAACAATATTTATTGGTAGAAGATGTCCTTCCAAAACAGTACTGGTATTCATCTATAAACAAAGTAATGAAATCTAACAAATTATTGCTTCATTCAGTACAGATATATACCATGTTATAAATTAAAAAGCAAATAACTCAACCTGCCTTCCCAAACAGCACTTAAAAGTAATATGAATAAAACATCTAAAACATTTACATACTGCTCTATTCCTCTTAATTCTGAACATCATCAGAATGATGGTGTTATTACATATATTTGTGTGTAGGTCTAAAATGATCAAAGTTTCAGAACATCAATAATTAGATCATCAAATACCAGATGATCGAAGTTCTGAAACATTGAACATCAAAAAACAAAAAATCTAAAAAGAAAAAAACATCTTTTATATTTTGCACACCCCCTGCTACTTAAATATATCAACTCCAAGATCGCACTGCAGTGAAGAGAACGATAAATTTTCCATTCCATGCTGTACGGCGATCACCATTCAGAAGGTTCGATATTTCAGAACGTCAATCATCTGGTCTTCGACAATCTGATGATCGATGTTCTGAAACTTCCATATATGTGTGTGTGTGTGTGTGTGTGTGTGTGTGTGTGTGTGTGTGTGTGTGTGTGTGTGTGTGTGTGTATATATATATATTAATATATCTTCTGCAGCTGCAAATAATTTAAAATAAATGTAGGTAATATTATTTGTTATCCACTGCAACTGCTCTGCAGGATGATTGTGCTTCCATGCACAAAATGAAGAATCTAGTTCACACTGGATATGTGTTCAATAGCAGGAATTAGAAACAGAAACTGAATCACAACAAGATACTCATTTAGCTTGTAGTACTTAGTAGCAGTTTTGTCAAATTAGGGAGTTAGTGTAGTTTGCAACTGTTATAGAAAAATGTGGCTTGCATAGATAAAAATTGAACTATTATTTTCTGAACTGCATTTCTCAAATTGTTTTCTGCTCACACGTAGTTGTTGGCAAGCAATTACAGCAACTGATTAGTAGGTTTCCTGCTATGGTGTAGCTGGCACAGAATCATATAAGATAAATGTTGAAACCAATGGCAGTTATTGCTGCATGTACCTACCTTTACTTGCTATAAGAGTTCTCAACAATATAAAAGAAAATAAACATAACAATCATCTTGATTGTAACCTGCATTAACATGTTAACAAATACATTGCATCAGGTATGATTAAAAAGCATTTCTGTGAAAATGATCTTCATTAGAGACAGAGACACACACACACACACACACACACACACACACACACACACACACACACACACACACACACACACACACACACACAATGTAGTTACACACATCCAGGATGCCTTAAAAGTGCTCAGATTCCTAAAGAAATGCATACATTATACACATAATTTGCAAGTGATATTTGAGTGCCTCTTGCAATTCCAAAACGACTGTTAACTGTATCATAAATGTTTCAAGTTTGGACAGACAGCAAGTTAGATGAACATATGAAGAACAAGGACACTAGCAGGTAGATTTGTGACTTGGAAGGTGCTAGAAGGAGCTCTGGGATAAAAGCTTGAGGTAACGATGAGTTTTTGAAGAGAGGTATTTTAGAGGATTACACTGAGCCAGGAAGAAGGTCTTAAATTTTCCTGGTATATGAAGGAGGTAAAAAGAAATCCAGGTTATTTGGATATGTTAGGGCTATCTTCCTACCTGGATTTTAAATTATGTGGAGCTCTTATCCCGAAAGGCAAAGCTGCGATCTCTTTCCTTATATAAAAGGTGTAATGAGTTAAAGCTATGAATACTGCTTATTACACAGTGGAAACTATGAAATTTCACTGACGGAACTTTCTGTTTAGCTCTTATTTTGCAACAATATGAAAACCAGTGATTGTTTAACTTTTCACAAAATTTAGAAAACATACAGTAACAGAATTTGTTTATGCTAATTTCAGCTTTCTAACTTTAGACTGAGCCATGTTAACTTTATTTTATTTATTTATTTATTTAACATTTGTTTACCAGGAAAGTCTGAGTGTTTCCACATAGGTTCCTGACATAGTTTGAAAAAAAAAACTTGCTATTTTCCCACCTTACTAAGCTAGAAAAGTCCAGTTTCAGATACTTGCTGATACCTGGACTGTTTAAGCTTCTGTGTTTGGCCATACCTTACTTGGGCAAAAAGGAAGTTTTTTTGTTCACCAGTGAGAGTAGGGAGCTCTGAACAGCCTACCTGCCCTTGGAGGAGTGGTTTCTGCCCAGAAACTGTAGTTTTATTGGCCATTTTGGGCTAATTTCTATCTCTTTAATCTTTCTGATATAAAAACACATTTCTTGCGGTTTTCTTGGCAGCAACCGGTTAGCTAGGGTTAAACTATTTCTGACTCCACAAAGTCTACTCTTCAGTTTTTCCCTTGGAACTAGACAAACCTTCAACTTTAGCACACAACCCATTCATTTTACAGCTCAGCACTTGCTTAGAACTCATAACAAGCACTAAAATACCCCTAGCACTAACCCCCTTATACTGTCCAGAAGGACAAGGCTCTCTATTCATCCCCACCAGTCAATCAGAAAAAACAGCTCACTCTACCTATTCAGGCATGTCCAAAGGACGGTTTACAGTGTACTCTCCAGTCCAAATGGTGACTCTGGGCATTTAGAGGCAATGTTACAACTGCCTCATGTACACAGACACCCCTCTCCTCCTACGACCAAACACTAATATATGCGAGAGTTGCAATTATACAGCCAGACTGGAGGCAAAGCTCTCTTAACCCCAGACTGTAAATGACTGTCAAGAGGAGAAGGGTAATACTTACAACACACCACCAGTCTCACATAGACATAACAAACCAACACAGGCAAATAACACACATAAATACATGAAAACATACTCAGAGGTTATAAATAAAAATCTGCAAAAGCAACAGAGACCTCCAAAGCAGACATCCAAGCAACCTCCACAACTCATCACCAACTATGAAACTCATACTTCACATAATCAATGTGTCATGCAATCACAGTCCTTAAGGCAAAATAACGTACACAACACACTAGTGATAGGCGACTCTATAGTCAGGCACACTGATGTCCCGCTAACTAGGCAAGGAGAAGGTTACAGTTAGCTGCCTGTCGTGTGCCAGGATCTGCCACATAACACAAGCACTCAGATCACTCCAGAACAAGTACAAATACAACTCTGTCATTGTACATGTTGGTGTGAATGACCTGAGATGTACCTCCCTGGACTACATGAAAAGAGACATGGAAGAGCTCTCTGATCATGTAGCTCAGGCAGGTATGACCCTGACCCTGAGTAGCATCCTGCCCTCACCAAGAAAGATACCACAGTATGAACAAAAAATGATCAACTTCAACAATTAGCTAAGTTTTTGGTGTCATTCAAAGGGGATCCAGTATCTGTTTGCCTGGGATGACATGCTCGACAAGCCACGTTACTTCACAAGAGATGGCTTGCACCTGTCCCCCTTAGGCTTTCAATTACTTGCAAAGGTTCTTGCCGCCCCCATAGTGCCTTTTTTAGGCAAGGCTCTAAAGACAAACCCACCACTGTGAATAGCACAAGTAACCAAAAACTGAGAGTAATGCTACTCAACCCCAGAAGTCTAAACCTCAAAATGCACGCACCCGAGGCACTCCTCAGTATGGAAAACATCGATATCTGTGCAGTAACAGAAACCTGGTTTAAGGCTCCAGAGAGCACCCCAGCACTACCAGGCTATAACTCATACCATACCTTTCAGCCACAGAACCCAGACCGAAACACAAAAGGCCGGGGTGTATCCATATTCAACAAGGATACTCACACCTCCAGGTTAGTGGCACAGCACGATGCATCAGAGATCATCCAAGTGCAACTAACAACAGGCAAGACTGCAATCCAAATTGTAGCTTGCTACAGATCACCCACCATGACCCAGGACCCCCAGTCCGCATTTCTAGAGACACAGGGAAATATGAAGGTCCTACCAAACACCCTAATACTGGGTGATTTCAACTACCCAAACATTAACTGGGAGAACTACTTAAGTACTAACTCCCTTGCCCAACACTTCCTAGAATTTATAAACTCATGCACCCTGGATCAACTGGTCAACACCCCCACAAGAGGAAACAACATATTGGACCTGGTCATCACCAACATGGGCGACCGGTGTTCCACACCTGACATCAACCCCTCGTTGGTTAGATCAGACCATAGACTAATCACTATGGATGTTCACATTCTGCCCCCAATCCCAATCAAAGACACCACCATGAAAAACTTTTCAAAAGCAAACTTCACGTTGCTTAAGACCGAGGTGGAAAGGTTCACAGCCCCCACGCCAATGGACAATGCTTTCCAAGCTGCTAAAACCTATACAAAGGCACTCTATGATCATCTGCAGGAATGCATGGATCATCCTATCCCAAGTAAAACCAAGACTCACTCCTCCAAGAAAAGGAAACCAGTCTGGTGGATCCCTGCCATAAACAGGCTCTACAATAGAAGGAGGAAACTAGTACAGATAAGAGCAAAATCCCTAGAAGGAAAGACATCCCTGATCAGTATCAGCAAGAAACTACGATCTCTCATTAAATCATCCAAGGCTAGCTTCAAAAGAAAAATTGCCAAAAACTCCAAAGTTAATCACAAAGCATTATTTAGCTATGTCAAGAACCTAAGTGGAAACTCTCAGATCTGCTCTGAGTTGATGCAGAATGGCACAAAATATACTGAACCGACTGATATTGCCAACATTTTGGCAGACAGATTCAGTGCAAACTTTACATCCCTCTCACCCCCTAAAGGGTCCATAACCATACCAGAAGAATGTAAGGCCCCGGCAATCACCGGCACAGGTTAAAATAGCCCTATCCAAAGCCAAAAACACAGCCTCAATGCGACCGGATGGTGTCCGAGGCTGTGTCTTACAAGAGCTCCAAAATTAACTAACCCCTCACCTAAACACGTTGTTCAAACTCAGCCTCTCTTACAGGCTACGTACCCACAGAGTGGCACACAGCAAAAGTTATCCCACTCCACAAAGGTGGTACCACAATGGACCCCGGGAACTATCGCCCTAATAAGCCTGACTAGCCTGGTCTGCAAGGCTGTGGAGCGCATCATCATGGAACTCATTAACAGAGACATTAGGAACCTCCAAACTTTGGACCCCACCAAGTTTAGCTTTTTTAAGGGCAGATCATGTCTCCTAAACCTGGTGGACTTCTTTGAGACAGTTACCAAGGCATTAGATGAGGGTAAGGCGGTCCACACAGCCTACCTAGACTTTGCAAAGGCTTTCAACACCATTCCCCATTCGGGTATTATAGACAAACTCATCAACCTGAACATTAACATCTACATCACAAGATGGGTTGCAAATTGGTTCATGGACAGAGCCCACACGGTGAAAGTTGCAGACTCTAGGTCCGACTCTAAACCAGTTACAAGTGGCGTTCCCCCGAGGCTCAGTCCTAGGACCCCTCCTGTTCTGTATATACTTCTCAGAGGTACAGGCAAGCACAGGAGGACTTTGGCTGACCAAGTTCACAGACGACTGCAAACTTAGGGGCCATAATTGATTCTCTGGCTGATACAGACACCCTCCAGAAGGGTCTCACTGAGACGGATACCTGTTATCAAACTCACGGCCTCAAGCTGAATGCCAAAAAGTGCATAGTCATCCCCTTTGGAAAAAATAAAGTAACCAGGAACTACCACATAGGTGGTAGTCCCCTAAATACAGAAAAAGTAATAAGGGATCTGGGGACCCAAGTAGATAGCAATCTCTCCTTTGATAATCATATTGCCAAGGTGGTTAGAAAATCCTTCTACATGGCTCACCTAATTTCAAAAGGGTTCACATCCAGAACAAAGGAGGTTATTGTGCCTCTCTACTCATTACTTATTAGACCCATTATAGAATACAACGCCCCATTTGGGATGTACCTTACAAGACACCTGCAACAGCTAGAAAGACCACAAAAGTACCTCAGCAAGAAGATTACTGGCCACAAACAGATGACCTATGCAGCCCAACTAAAGAAACTCCAGCTGTACTCGGTTGCACACCACTTACTCAGAGGTGATTTCTGCTTGACATACAAGGCCATGTCCAACCCAAAATTGATAGATATGCTCCACCTATAAAAAACAAATGCCTGAGAGCCACACACTCTAGGGATATAAACCTTACCACAATGATAAATAGGGCATGCTGTAGGGATAGATTCCTGACCCAGAAACTCCCCATGCTTTGGAATAATATTTCAATATACATCAGGCAGAGCCCCTCACTAGCACTCTTCAAGAGAAACCTTGACGGGTGGATGGGAAACAGAAAATTTATCCCGGGGATCACTGCAGTGGCTCTACTGGACAGTGGCGCAGGTAACTATTGGCCCTGCTGGTCAGAGGCACAGGGAACTAATCTAAGGGGCAGCAAAAGCCAACACACTCTGACTAGGCTTATAATCAGAACCATATGAACGAAAAACAAAAGTAGACCAGCAAGAGCAGACACAGATGTAGAAATAAATCAGTCCTTTATTGTCAGACCGGTTTCGGCAATGATTGCCTTCTTCAGTGTAGGACAAACAAAAAATGCCCTGTTAACATATGTAATATATACATAATGCAAGCCAATAGGCAAACAGAAGTCATAGATATTCATAAGACAGTGATATTATGGAGTGCAAAAAATGCCCTGAAACTTTCTTCACTCAAAAACAAGGGCTAATACAAAAAACCAGTGTAACACACATAGATATTCATGAAACATTAATAGTCTGGAATGCAAAAGATGCCCTAAAGCTTGGTGTACTCGAAAAGGGGGGTAATACAGAAAACCAAAATAGCACCAGAGTGCCAAATATTAAATGTCGACATATTTTCAAAAGAAGAACTGTACCAAAAGTAAACTGATGCCAGTGGTAGAATATTATGAACCATGTAAAAATACAAAATAGTACGTTACATGTTAAATCTTCATCAATGTAAATGAAAAGAATAATAAGAAAAAAATTGATCCACATAACTAACATACATTAAATATATACATCATAATAAATGATGAGAGCCCACAATATAATTCAATATCAATATATCATAGATGAGGAACCACAGATATTCATTATATGAGACTATACATTCCTAGTCGATCAATGTTTCAAAGCTGATAAACTCAGTATAATGGCTCATTACAGATGGTCATTGAGGCCAGGAGAAAAAAGGCCCCCAAGAGTAACTATCCAGTATTTCTCTTTATGATCCAAGAGACCATGCCAACCTTGTTTGTGACTACGATCACCTGTGATACGATCAATAATCATAAAACTAAATTTGGCTTGTGGATGTTTGAGAGTATGTTGGTACAGGGCATTAGTAGTTTTGTGATTTCTAATATCACTGCGATGTTCATTAGTTCTAGATCTAAGGGGCCTGGAAGTTTGGCCCACATAAAATGCCCCACAGTAACAGTTCGCTAGGTACACAACCCAATCACTACCACAATTACCGAATGTTTTAATGTTATATACTTGACTGGTATTACGGCTTGAGAATTCCTTGGATTTATTCATCAGTGAACATGACCCACAATGGCCACAGGGAAAGGAGCCAACTAACTCTTATTATTATGTTAGTCTTACGCCATAGTTCCCAGGATTTATCTCTAGTTTTAAAAAAGGCCCTAGTGTCTCTGCTTAGCCAGGGGGCATAGTTTGATTTTACTCTGATGGTTCTAACAGGGGCATGTGCATTTAATACAGCTAAGAAAGATTTATTAAAGTGGCTCACTGCATCATCTAGGTCAAGGTATTTGTACCTTTGTAGGTCAGCTAGGAAGTTGTCAAGATTAAAGTTACGTTTTTTTCTGAGTTGTTTAAACATAGTAGGTTTTGGTGGGAATGTGTGTTGTTGTATAAGAAATGTGGGTAGGTGGTCGCTCAGACCATCAGGAAGACAACCTGACTGGAATGAGTGAGAGGAGTTATTTAATAATATCCAATAAGAGGTGGATTGTTTTTTACTAGCGTTATCTATTTGGGTGGGTTCTTACATAGTTTGTGTAAAACCATGCAAGTTTATGCGATGATGGGATGATCTGTATCACATGCAAGCCAGTCTAAATTAAAATCCCCCATTATGAATGTCTCTTGACTAAAGGTACTACTTGTCCAGTGCAATAGATATTCTATAACTGGGACATTATTTCCAGGTGGGATATAGCAGCCAATTATATTAAGTGTTTACTTGAATTTATAGTTAGTGTGGTATAGATGATTTCTGCACTGTCCAGTTGTGGGGTTTTGCATTCAAGGAAAGTTAAAGTGAAATTGTCTTTAAAGAGGATAACGACTCCACCTCCTCTTTTATTGAGTCTATCCACCCGTAGTATGGAGCAACCTGTGGGTAGTATTTCATTACCTTTTGTACTTGGTTTTAACTATGTTTCAGTGATTATGACTATGCCTGGGGAGTATGTAGCTAGACTGGCATGGAGGATGTCCAGTTTGTTGGCTATACTTCTAATATTAATGTTCATTACCAATAGGTCAGATTTTTTTCTGTTTAGAATTGAAAGTGTGGGGTGTTGAAACTAGACTGATTAGATGGGTTGATGTTATCTGAGAGTGGTACAGGGTTTGGGTGGATATCACCACTAAGCAGTAGCCTAGAGGCAATGTTAGTAAGTAATATTTAAAATCCATCCCTATTTGTGTTCCTTTGTTGGCATTGCCCGATCACTGTCTGTGTGTGTGTGTGTGTGTGTGTGTGTGTGTGTGTGTGTGTGTGTGTGTGTGTGTGTGTGTGTGTGTGTGTGTGTGTGTGATATGTCTTGACTTCTTAGAACAAGAAATCTGGACATAGCCATAAATAATGGGGCATAAAGACCCAAAAATAGGGGCACTTTTTAAATATTGCTCTTGCAAACTTAGAAAGTTGATAGAATAACAGATTTTGCATTAGCATTAATTTTCTGAAGGGTATGAAGTCTGAAACTCAATTATCTGTCTTTTTTATGACTTCAGCAATCAATGATTTGCCAGAAAACCACAGTTTTGAGAAACAGACCAAAAATATGAGGCAAAAGCCAGGACATTCTGCATAAATCTGCATAGTTGAGAAGTAACTGTGTGTGTGTGTGTGTGTGTGTGTGTGTGTGTGTGTGTGTGTGTGTGTGTGTGTGTGTGTGTGTGTGTGTGTGTAAAATGCAGGTTAACTGAAACCATGTTATTCTAGCAAGTGTCTAAGTTTATACGAGCAATATGTCCATCCCTATTTTTGTTTCTTTGTTCCCCTTTATTTGTAACTGTCCAGATTTCTTGTTGTAAGACTTTGAGAGGTACTGAAACCTTTCAGGAGATGCTGCTGCCAGGGGATTGCTCGATCACTCTCATTGTGTGTAGGATGCATGGCAACAGAAACTGTGCTATTCTAGCAAGTTTATAAGTTTATAAGAGCAATATTAAAAGTCCATTGCTCGATCGCTGTCAGTGTGTGTGTGTGTGTGTGTGTGTGTGTGTGTGTGTGTGTGTGTGTGTATGTTTGTGTGTGTCTCTGTGTGTCTGTATGTGTGTGTGTGTGTGTGTGTGTGTGTGTGTGTGTGTGTGTGTGTGTGTGTGTGTGTGTGTGTGTCTGTGAATGTGTGTGTGTGTGTGCATGTGTGTGTGTGTGTGTGTGTGTGTGTGTGTGTCTGTGTGTGTGTGTGTGTGTGTGTGTGTGTGTGTGTGTGTGTGTGTGTGTGTGTGTGTGTGTGTGTGTGTGTGTGTGTGTGTGTGTGTCTGTGTGTGTGTGTGTGTGTGTGTGTGTGTGTGTGTGTGTGTGTGTGTGTGTGTGTGTGTGTGTGTGTGTGTGTGTGTGTGTGTGTGTGAGCATGTGTGTGTGCATGCATGTGTCTGAGTTGTGTGGTAGAGTAGCCATTATTTTTCAAATCTACATGGATCCACTGCCGAGGGGTGGAAGAGCCACATGCAGCTCCAGAGCCACAGATTGCAGACCCCTGATCTAGAGTATACTCTAGAATTACTGCTGCAGGACAGGCTTCTTATAATGTCCCCCCAAATTTGTCAAACATTATGGATCTGATAGTCTTTCTATAGAGTCAGCTCCATATGAGTTACAAAGTTAATAGATTTCTAGTGTGTTTTATTTTAGCACAGAAAATATAACCTATGATATGTTAAGATATTTTCAAACCTCTTTAAATCTTTTGATTATATTTGCCATGTCTTTTACCTTTTTAACAAATGTCTTATCATGGGTATCTGACTTTCATCCTAACTCTCATTTGCCTCTTCTAGCCAAACATTTGTAGAAAGTTTCTTCAAACCTCTGAATTTCTAATCATTTACCACATTCTCTCTAGCTTCTAGCCTGTCTTCATTTTAGGTAGATCCACACATCAGAATTCAATTTTCTCTTTAACAGATTCCAATCTAGCAGAAGTTTCCTCACTTGAGCTAGAGAATCAAATGAAAGTTCTTGCCCCCCAGTCTTAAAAGGAACAACTGAGAATCAGTCCGGGTAGGCCAAGGCAAGAACCCTAATTATACCCACCAAAGATGTCTTGGACACTCTTGTTCAGACCTCTTATGTACATTCATGTTCTGTATGCAGGGGCTAAAATCCATTTCTGCACTATGGACAGAAGATATTACAATATGTATAAGATATTGTCACTGGTACTATCTTCAATGGCCTAAATAAAGCCTTTGATTTTTTGAATCATCATCTTCTACTTTACCTCCCTTCAGTCTTCCAGTTTATCTACTTATGCCACTAACTGATTTCCTACATTCTTATCCGAATGATCTTTTTTAGGGTTGACATCAACTCCAACATCTCATCCTCTGCAGTTCTTCTAATCTAGCATTTCAAATGTTCTGTTCTTGGTCAACTTCTCTTTTAACTTTTCATAAATTCCATCTCCTTTGACCTACAAATCAGTGATATGCTTATGTAGGCTGAATCCAAACTTCTTCA
This sequence comes from Protopterus annectens, assembly GCF_019279795.1. Classification (NCBI taxonomy): domain Eukaryota; kingdom Metazoa; phylum Chordata; order Ceratodontiformes; family Protopteridae; genus Protopterus; species Protopterus annectens. The sequence goes on from NC_056750.1 coordinate 225,394,664, forward strand.
GGATTCCTCCAAGTTCCCTTTCTGTCTGGAAGACAATGATCTTATCATAAACAGGAGTAAAACCAAAGGAATCTTTTTCAGAGCCCATGTTAGACTAAAATAAGTTCTGCAGCAAACAGTTTCAGCACCTATGCAAAATCACTTCATTAAACTTACGCTTATCACTGAAGATTTTGCTGCCATAAAAAAGGGAATTTTCGGCTCCCAACTCAAATATATCTTCACATCTTGGCAAGTTTTCCAGTACAAATGTTAGTATCTACTAAACTCATAGGTTCATAGGTGTGTACTAGGCCTGGAGCCTTTACAAGCTTAGCCCATAGAAGTGCCCTGGCATCATACCGTCCGATATTAGTTCCCAATGCCTCTATCAAGTAGAGCCACTGGAGTGCTCCCCGGGGTGAACTTTATATTTCCCATCCACTCGTTAAGATTTCTCTTGAAGAAGGCCAGTGAGGTGCTCTGCTTGACATGTATGGGAAGTCTATTCCAGAGCATGGGCAGTCTCTGGGTTATGAACCTGTCCCTCCAGCATGTTCTGTTGATTGTGGTAATGAGGTTGAGGTCTCTGGAGCATGTGGTGCAGTGGGATTGGAATATCTTTAGATGTAGCATTTCTAATAGAGCTGGGTCAGGCATGGCTTTGTAAGTCAAGCAGAGATCGCCTCTTAGTAGACGATATGAGACAGAGACTAGCTGGAGTTTTTTGAGTCTATCCATGTAGGACATGTGTTTAAGGCCTAGGATTATCTTTGTGAGGTACTTTTGTGGCCTTTCCAGCTGTTGCATGTGTCTAGTGTGGTACATGTCAAATGGGGCATTATACTCGATTGGCTTAATGAGGGAAGAGTAGAGAGAGATGATGACCTCTTTCTTCCTGGATGTCAAATCCTTGGTAATGAGATGTGCCACATAGAAGGACTTTCTGACCACAGTGGCAATGTGGTGGTAGAAGGAGGGTTGCTGTCAACCTGTGTCCCAGGATCTCTTATAATGCCTTCAGTGGTGAGTGGGCTCCCATCGATGTGGTAATTATTGGGAACTCAGTTTTTCCCAAAGGGGATAACAGCGCATTTTTTGGCATTAAGCTTAAGACCATGGTTTCAACATCAGTTATTGGTCGCAGTGAGGCCTTTCTCTAGGATGTATACATCACTTGGGGAGTTAATAATGGCTCCAAGCTAGCAGTCATCTGCAAACTTGGTCAGCCAGAGTCTCTCTGTGTTGGCCTGAACCTCTTAGAAGTAGATGCCAAACAGGAGAGGACCCAGGACCGATCCCTGTGGGACTCCACTCATGACTGGTCAGCAGTCTGACTTGGCGTCCGCTACTTTCACATGGTGAGTTCTATCTGTGAGTCAGTTTGCAACCCACCTAGTAATATAAGGGTTGATGTCAATTTTATTTTATTTTTATTTTTTTATTTTACATTTGTTGACCGGGCTAGGCTAGCTGGATATACTTCCATTTTCAGTAGAGGCCCGGGGAGAAAAGCTCCACACAGATATACAAAAGTATAAAAATAGTGTTACATGGTAAATAAAGGATTAATAAACAAAAATAAAACAGGTAGTTATTACATTCTAGATATAAAAACACTTAAGAAAAGTAGCAGTAAACAGAATATTGCTTAAGAAAGCTAAAACAAATATAATACAGTAAGAGTTATGTACAATAGTTGACATCAGGTAGAAGGATTTAAACAATAAGTTGATTAGAGTTTAAATAGTGTCTGTCTTATTTACAAGACTAAGCATTTAAATGTTTGGAAGTTTGGTTAGAAGAGGTAGAAAAAGGGGTGAAGAGGGTGGTTAGTCAGGGTTACTACAAGGGCATAGCCAGTGCATTTGGAGGTGTTTTTTAAGTTTTTGTTTAAAGAGTGGCAAGGATGTAATTAGAGTTAGTTCATTGGGTAACAGGTTCCAGTTTTTTCCTGCTGTGTTGGTAAACAGAGAGTCACCAGCTGTATTATTAGACTTTGTTAAGCTAGCAAGGAGTTTGCTAGAAGAACGTAGGGAGTTCAGATTATTATATGGGATTAAGAGTTTGGTGAGTTTATCAATAATTCCTGAGTAGAGAATGGTATCAAAGACCTTGGCCAGATCGAGGTAGGCTGTATGAACTGCCTTGCTCTCATCCACAGTTCTGGTGACTGACTCAAAGAAGTCAACCCTGTTGAGCAGGCATGATCTACCTTTCACAAAACCAAATTGCATGGAATCTAGAGTTTGGAGATTTCCTATATCCTTGTTAATTTTGTCCATGATGATACGCTCCATATTCTTACATATCAGACTCATCAGGCTATTGGTGTGATAATTACCAGTGTCTGTAGTCGCTCCTTCTTTATGGAGAGAGACGTCTCTAGCAGTGTACCATTCATAGGTTTATAAGTAGGTACTAGGCTATTGGGACTAGGGCCTATATAAGCCTAGCCAAATGATATCCTGACTTTTGCCACCCAAGAAAATTATTTTCCTGTGCCCCTGTCAGGCAGAGCCACAGAAGTGATCCCCGGGTGTATTTCCGGTCTCCCATCCACTTATCAAGATTTTTCTTGAACAGTGCTAATGAGGAATGTTGCTTGACATAGATGGGTAGCTTGTTCCAGAGTATGGGAAGTCTCTGGGACAGGAATCTATCCCTCCAGCATGTCCTGTTTATTGTGGTGACAAGGTTTAGGTCCCTAGAGCGTGTAGCTCAAAGGGGTTGGGATTTCTTTAGGTGTAGCATGTCCAACAGCTCTGGGTTTGACATAGCTTTATATGTTAGGCAAAGATCACCTCGGAGTAGGTGATATGCTATGGAGTAAAGCTGGAGTTTTTTGAAATGGTCAGTGTAGGGCATCTGTTTGAGGCCAGTAATCCTCTTTGTGAGGTACTTCTGTGGCCTTTACAGCTGCTGCAGATGTCTTGTGAGGTACATCCCAAAAGGAGCATTGTACTCTATAATGGATCTAATGAGTGTTGAGTAGAGGGGAACAATGACCTCTTTTTTCCTAGATGAGAACCCTTTTGTGATGAGGTGTTCCATGTAGAAGGATTTCCTGACTATTGTGGTGATGTAATTATCAAAGGAGAGACTACTGTCCACCTGGGTCCCAAGGTCTTATCACACTTTCGGTGTTAAGTAGACTACCACCTATGTGGTAGTTCATGGGTACAGAGTTTTTACCAAAAGGGATGACAATGCACTTTTTGACAATGAGCTTGAGGCCATGGCTTTGACACCAGGCATCTGTCTCAGTCAGGCCGTTTTGTAGGATGTCCACATCATTAGGAGTTTTGATTATGGCTCCTAGTTTGTACTCATCGGAGAACTTTGTTAGCCAAAGTCCTTCTGTGTTAGCCTGTACTTCAGAGAAGTAGATAACAAATAGGAGAGGGCCTAGGACTGAACCGTGTGGTACTCCACTTGTCACTGGTTGAAGTCAGATTTAGAGTTTGCAACTTTTACAGTGTGGGTTCTGTCAGTGAGCCAGTTGGCAGCCCATCTTGTGATGTAGGGATTTATACCTAGTTTAGTGAGTTTAGCTATAATTCCAGAATGTGGGATGGTGTTGAAACCCTTGGCGAGATCAAGATAGGCTGTGTGAACCACCTTACCCTCTCTACAGCTTTGGTGATGGCCTCAAAGAAGTTGATCAGGTTCAGGAGGCATCATCTGCCTTTCAAAAACCCAAACTGGGTGGGGTCCAGAGTTTGGAGGTTACCAATGTCTTTATTTATGTGTTCCATGATGATATGTTCCATGGCTTTACAGACCAGGCTTGTCAAGCTAATAGGGCGATAGTTCCCAGGATCAGTGGTGGCTCCCCCTTTGTGGAGTGGGATAACTGTTGCTGCATGCCATTCAGTGGACACAAAGCCTGATGTGAGACTATGATTAAATATGGTGCTTAGGTGGGGAGCCAGTTCGTTCTGAAGTTCATGTAAAACGCAGCCTGGGATGTTGTCCGGTCCCATGGATGCTGTGTTTTTAGCTTTAGAGAGTGCAGCTTTTACCTGCATAGTTATGATTACAGGGACTCTGCATTCTTCCTGTATTGATATGGGCCCCTTAGGGGGTGAGAGGGGGGTAAAGTTAGCACTGAACCTACCTGCCAGGACGTTAGCAATATCAGTTGGTTCTAACATTTCATGCCGTAGTGCTGTAACTCAGAGCAGATCTGGGTATTGCCATTGAGATTCTTGATATAGCTATAGAATGCTTTGTGGTTGTCCCTAGAATCAGTGGCAATTTTGTTTTCATAGCTAGCTTTGGAGGATCTTATAAGGGATCTCAGCTACATTACTGAGGCTGACCAGGGAAATTTTCCACTCGTGGGATTTTACTCTCTTTTGCAATAGATTCTTCCTTCTGTTGTAGAGTTTGTTTATGGCAGGGGACCACCATATTGGCTTCTTTTTTTGGAGGATAGCATCTTGGTTCTGTTTGGGATAGCACAATCCATGCACTTGTGTAAGTCCTTTTAGAGTGCATCTGTGTAGGATTCAGCAGTCGTAACTGTATTGTCCATCTGCATGGGTGTCATAAAGTTCGCCACTTCTGTCTTAAGAAGGATGAAGTTGGCTTTGGAGAAAATTTTTACCATAATTTCCATAATGGGGGGTGGGGGCAGGATGTGGATATCTAGGGTGATTAGCTTATGGTCGGATCTGACCAACGAGGAGTTGACTTCACTTGTGGAATACCGGTCACTCATGTTAGTAATGACTCTAGGATATTGTTGCCCCTGGTGGGGGTGTGGATAAATTGGTCCAGGGCATTGGAATTTATGAATTCTAGAAAGTGCTGAGCGAAGAAACATCTTGAAATAATTTGATATTAACAGAATATAAATAATACCTAAGCAACAGTTTAACAGCTTTTGATACAAATAAAGTTTAAGTAACATGTCAGGGTTCTGCCAAACATCTTTTGATACTAACAGTGTAGAAGCAACAGTTTGATACTAACAGTATGCAAGTAGCATGTAAGGAGCTGCTTAACATTGATAATAACAGCATACAAGTAACATGTAAGGAAATGTCTAACATCATTTGATACCACCAGAATACAAGTAATATGAAAGGGCCAGTCTTCTATCATTAGATACTAACAAATGTGTGCTTTTTATTATTATTATTATTAGAATGCTTTTTATTTATTGAAATTGGCTTTGTGGCTCTGTGTTTCTGTGGTTCTGCTATACTTCTCCTATTGGTTGAAGAAGCAACACCCACTGATTTGCATCATCATCTGGCCTCTTCACCCCCTATCAGCTTACTCTAAATTACTGCTGAGTTTCACGTTTCACTCTCCCAAGATTTCCTATGTAATTATGCACATGCTGTTCTGCAATCAATGCAGTTCCATCTTTTCTTTCTTTGTGTGTGTGTGTCTGTGTGTGTGTGTCTGTGTGTGTGTGTGTGTGTGTGTGTGTGTGTGTGTGTGTGTGTGTGTTAATCTGAACAGATGATGTGAAGGGAATAACCTCTCTGACAACTAGAAACATAAACTGAATAGCTGAACTGGTCTTTCTTGACTAGTACTCTACATATACTTGTCAAGTGATCACAAAATGCCTGTTTAATAATATGTTTTGCAATGAGGAGACATTACAGGAAATGCACGTTAAGAAATTTGCCTGACGAATCACGCAGTCAATAAACATTTAGCATGACATTGATTGATTACCAAAAAGTACAAAATAAAAATATAAGTAAAAAACATATTTTTTAATAAAGAATACTTTTTATTCTGTCTCTCTAAAAAGTAAAAAATAAGGAAGAAGAGTGAAAACTTTGCAAAGGAAACACAGACAAGTTGATTTCAGAAAAGCATTTGAGGATGGTTTTGCTGATTCCTACTACTTCTTCTGATACCTCATTACCAGAATCAGCAAAACAAACCTTGAGTGCTTTTTTGAAATCAGTTTGTCTGTGTTCCTATCTCAAAGTTTTCACTCTTCTTCCTTATTTTGCCCTTTTAGAGTGACTGAATAAAAAGCATTCTTCATTAAAAAAATCTTTTTTTACTTATATTTTTATGTTAAACGGTAGTCGATGGTGTTGATAAAATATTTGTTTTAGTATTATGTGCTGTCTTGAAGCATTCTGCAATTGTCTTAAACTGAGTAAACATTTTTACTTTCTGCCTTAAAACATCTATAGCATGAGAGTTTGATTGAGAGAGAGTACCGTTTTTAGTCTGTTTGCTAATCATAAGCTTTACCTCTTGTTAGTCCTTGTCTTGTTCCTGAGGGAGCATGAGTTCTGCCTAGAGTTTGAGAGAAACATGCCTGACCTTGCAACGCTGATTAGATGGTTATTGTGGAACAGCAGCTGCTACAGACTATTGAGACTACTGCTAAGGAAATGGTAGCGGTTGTCAAAACAGTCACACAACCATGAGTCATGCCTCAACTGAAGCCACAAACATGACATGAAGACCTGGAGGTTTGCATTGTAACATTCAAGTGGCTCTCTAGGAAGGAAGGAATGGACTATACTGAATAGGCACAAATACTGTTGCAATAATTAATGGGGAATATCCTGCATGGTTTTATTAACATGAAAGTCGAAAAGTACAAGGACTATGAAGAAGTCAATAAATATTTTCTTGCATGAGATGGGTTCACAGGAGAGACCAAGGCTCATAAGTTCCATGAATTAACTTTTTCTAGAAATAGAACGCTAAGGTTTCAGTTATGTGAATTCAAAAACACAGTGTCTGTATAAATATTTCCAGAGATTCACAATAGCAAGAAAATGGTTGAGATATTTGCAAATGAAACATTTAAGAATGCATTGACAACTGCAATTAAAATGTGGGTATGACCAGTTACAGAAAAGATTCTGAAAATGTTGCCACTCTGGAAATAATCTTGCTTAATGAAAACTTAATATAAAGTTGAATCATTAAGGGCAACTGAGAAGTTGCTCATTAAACCAAAAGGGCTAACTACACATATACTGTGCTGTAAATGAGGGAAAAGTAGCCACATTGTAAATTCTGCAATGCTAATGCTTGTCCTAATATGAATGTCAAACATACTGAGAAACATGTGAGTAATGTCAACCCCATGAAATTTAACAAGACCTCTGCTAGATTTGAATCTGTATTGTATACGGTACAATTACCAAATTAATTAAATGTGCTATGTTGAATGAGAAGGAACTGTGGTGGCTGCTGGACTCCGGTCACATGTTTAAACTTATTAAAACACAATATGTCTGCAAGCAGAAGACTTTGACACAAATGTTGTGTAAGTAGTGTGTATCCATGGGCACAAAATAAAATTGCATTGTGGAGGTAGAAATCCAAACTGAGTTTGTGAAGGTACTATATCCTGTGGTAATGATACCATACCAAATTAATGACATGATAATTGGGAAAGAGTTTACTAATTTTAAATAGTTGTGGAAACAGTGAGAAAGAGAAGCATTTTCTACAAACGAGGGTCTCACCTTAAAGGAGTTGACCCATAGTATTAACAGTTCTCTACTACACCATTGTCATCCTATGACTCTGAAGAGAAAAACTACTCACAGTTGTTATCAACATCAATAAGTTTGGGTTCAGCAAGGGCCCAATAATAGTATTAGAGAACCCTATAGCAACTAGGATACAGGTAAGAATAAAAGAGGGAAAATTCTACAATCATTCCTAAAACTAGGGAGCTACTGCCAATGGTGTAGAAAGCTAGACTGGGAATTGAGGTGCAGACTGAAATAAAAACATGCAGCTTCAGAAAAAACTGTCCTTTAATAAGTGACCCTTTGAGCTCTGAGAAGTCCCTAGACAGGGAGTCTGATACAGTTAAGCCTCAAATAAAAGAGAAAAGGATGGCTGTACCAAAACATACTATAGAACCCGTATGGTATAAACCTGAATGAAAGAGAGGGGTACAAAGCACCTCTTCACAAAAAGAAAATGTTCTGAGAATTCAAAAGAGAAGCAAGTAACTGATTGTTATACTGTATACTGGGAAGAATGAACTTTCCTGGGGGGAGAGTAGGACAATGATTCCCCCTCTCCTGCGGTAACAAGGAAAGAGGAAGAACCCTGTGACTCACACGAAAGTACGACAGAAGAAATCTCCTTCCTTGTTGACATTCAGGTGAGTCAGATGACCTTTAAATAGGCCCATCAGTATGATGACACCTTGAGCAGAATGAGAGAACACATAGCCAGGTTAGTGGGAGAGGAGCTGGTTACAAATATCCATATTCTGATGGACATGAATTAGTTACTATATATAGTAGCTTGTAAGAGGCAGTAGAATTACGGCAGCTGCAGATACTGAAGTCCTTAAGGAATTTAATTATGAAATGGCATTAAGTAATTTACTAGAGATCCAAGGTGTGGACAAAAGCAAGATTTTAACCAGATTGTAATAGCCAGGAATAATAAAATAATTTGAAAAATGCTGTGCAGAATTCCCTGACTGTCAGAAAATATGCCCTAAACCCTGATATTAAAATATCATGGATATCATCTGATCATTGATTATGTCCAGTAATTGATATTGATATATACTGGTAATCTTTGACTTTGCCACTAAATATCCAGAAGCAATCCCACTCTAAAAAGCCAGTACCAGAACTGTAGTATATTGTTTTCCAGGGTAAGCAATCAGGATATGAAAGAAAATACATTCTGATCATGAGATCCCATTTATGAATAAAATTATTCACCATTTATGCCGGTGTTTTAAAGAAAAACAGATTACATCTTCACACTTATGTCTAGTACAGCCTTTCAAAAGGACTTTTAAGTCCATATTGAGAATGGTAACTGACGAAGACTGGAAGGCTTGGGGACATCTCTTACAGAAAAACACCAGCAACCAAAATAATATAAAAAACACAAATTCACCAGCACATCACCAACACCTCTTCTTTATTTCAAAACAGCGATCTGGTACCTCGGCAATTCACCTTCATGGATCACAATGCATTCACATTTCTAGCAGATATATATACACACTCTACAAATCATCACATACAGCTGTCATTAATTAGCTAATTATGTATTAAACATTAAAGTAACAAAATTTATAAAAGTATCAATATTAAATATAGTAAATAAATACACTAGTTAACACTGTAATCAGTCTCAAAGTACAAAATTACAAAAATACAAGCATAAATATGGAATGTCGAATAATAAAGTATTGTTTAAATACCCAATTCTTGATTCAAACCAAAGGGCTTTAAGGTCTTAAACTTTAGGATCATTCTAGTTTCTAACTCAAGCAATTTGCTCACATAATCCCCCCCTAGACAAAAAGGGCTTACCAAGCACACAAAATTTTAAACTGCTAGGGGAATCTCCATGTTTATTATGGAAATGTTGGGCAACAGGACTGACTTCATTATGGTTCCTAATATCTTTTAAATGCTTGTCAAAACTGCCTGACAAATATCAAATATCACACAGATGTCAGCCCATGGCAAAATGTTAATCTAAAACCTAAAAGGATCCCTGAATCCTACCTGGTTTGCCCATAAAATTGTTGTAAGTAGCATAAAATTAACAAAAGTTCATAAAATGGCCATCTGGCCTAATTAGTTGGCTGAGATAATTGTACAGAGCTTTACTAAACTTTTGCTATTATAACTTATGAGACTGAGCAGTAGGACAGCATTTTTTTGGTGTTGTGATTTTATTTATTTATTTTTTGTTTGTTTTGTTTTTGTTATTTATGGCTGGCTTGTTTTCTATGTTTATTTGCCTAGCATCCAGCATCTTAGGAGGAGCTGGTAAGACTTTTATTAATTTTTTTAAAGAGAAAGAATTCTTCTAGAGCAGTTGGTAAATGAATTGAACCAATAATACACTGAATGACAGGACAGTAACTTTGGAAAACAGACAGTATAAAAATGCATGCATCATGTAACAAAAAATATGCTACATGACAAAAATAACTGCAGATATAACAGCTAGCAATTGGGCAAATAAATAAAGAGCTGCATGAGAACTATAGTAATATAGCAAGAAACCTGCACAACTGAGCCTGCATTCAGGAAAGTTTTAGGTTTGTGTTTTTTACCTGCGCTGTACAGTGTTTGCGACTGGTGCACAGTCATATCATTTTAAAACACAGGCAGCAAATGTATTTTGGAAATGTCTGAACAATATAGCTGTTGTAAAGGAATATGAAGAGAAATATGCCCTACGATCTATTGTAAAATAGTGATATTATAACATGTGCAAGAAACAGTGTGAGCACGTGGAGCGGTAATGTGGCAGAATACTAACGTGGCTGGGTTGTTGATGGAGCAAGATAAAGATGTGTAAAGACTGGCAAACATAATTGATGGCTAACTCTAATTATTAATATTTGCATGCATTTTTTTTTAATTCCAGTTTATTTTTTTGATTTATTTTCTGCAACCATGTTTTCCATCAGTATGGCCTCTCAGAGATTGTACTATCATAACCCTACAAGGTGATAGCCAAATTCCAAACAGGCTTTATACAGGGTAACCATCTAAGGCTTTTTGCTTTGTGCCCCACTGACAGACTTTGTAATTACACTCAGAAGTAAAAGTGATTAGAAGAAATTTCATGTTTTTGTTAGAAAACTGTATCTGGGATAATAATTCAGAAATGATGTTAACAATGCAGAATGCATCACACTCTGTGTTGATGAGGTGCAGAGTATATTGCCATCTGAAATGTCCATGCCTGATGTTCTGTTATAGGCCCAAGACCTGCAGTATAGCCTGTAATGGGGCTGTGAAGACATGGTACCCCGCTGTCTTGTCTTGGGAGGTAGGGGTAGAAATGAGTTTATGTGTTCTGTGATTACCCCACACTCAAGGTCAAATTTTATGCAATTGGCAAGCAGGTAGAGAGAAGAAGGCTGAAACAGATGTCTACAATAGGTATGAGTGGCAAACCACGTGGATATGTTTCACAATTACATAACTAAAGACAATTAAATGGGCACAGATCATGCATAGGGTATACAAATGAAAAGGTAGTACGCTGTAGTAACCCTGGGTGGAATTCAGATGCACAATCTTTAATCATTGGGGGAATGGTTATACATAAGAGGACAATAGGCTGGTCACAGGACCTTGGGCTCAGCATGCAAGAGCCAAACAAATGTATTATGAAAAAAATATTTTTTTACAGTATGTTTGTAATGAACTATCATGCATACATTATGGAAGTCAACTCTGCTGACCAAAATATCCTCTTGCAAACTGTTTAACATTGCAGAATGGAATTGCATTTGGCAGCCCTTCATTTGCCAAGTCTCAGTTTGCACTTAGCAGGGATACTAATTTATGTGGATTAAAAATTAAACTCCATTTTCATTAGCTAAAGTTCTTGGTGTTATACCCATGATAGTTATCTATAAATTACTGTTATTACACTTTTTCAGTGCATCTGTAGATAAATCATATTATAGCCCAGTCTTAATATAGAAAACTGAATTAAAAAGTATGAGTATTTTATCTAATTGTAAGTTGCAATATTATTTAAAAAGAGAAACTACAAGAGAAGAGAGAATATCAATAGTCACTGTTCTTCTTTACAATATTTTTTTTAAGGAGAAAGCCACCCTTCATCCCTAGTTTTTGGGCTGCATCCTCACACCACCCCTACTTGTATATGCTAACTCCATAATCACCATACCTTGAAGAAAAAAGAATTCTCCAGGACATAGCCAGACTCAACTTATGTAAGTTCCCATTTTTGCACATTCAGTCTGATTATTTCAAGACTTGTACTTAGAAGTGCCAAACTTAAAACTGTTACTATTTTACAAATAAAAACATAAAACAAGAAACAGAAATTTTGGTAAAAGCATGTTGTGGCATAAATTGCCAAATTTCATGAAAACTCATAATTGCAGAGCTCATGAAATCCAAATAATGGACTTTGTTTCATTATTTTCTTTTATTAAGTTTGATACACCAAATTATCAAATGTTTTGAACTAACATGACTCGTCTTTACTTTTCATAAGTCTACATTTTCTTCCTCTATCGTCATTCCATTCTACAGACCGTTCCTACCTTTATTTGACACATTAACTCCATAAACACAAATTCTGCTTTCAGCTATCAATCAACAAGTGCAAAAATCCAAAATACATTTGATGCTTGCCTTATGTTGAAAATATGCATATGTTGGTCATTTCCATATTGTTTAATTTTAGTTTTTGTATATTTTCATTTTGAAACTTTTGACTGTTATATTTTCTTCACTACATTATTTACCTATTGTGTCTTCTTTCAATTGTAATTTTCAGCCTGTAGCTGAGAAGGGCCTGTGATAGATAACTCCACTAACTCAGTTAACAAAGAAAGAAAGAAAGATAAAATAATCAAACAAATAAATAAATGCATAAAACCAAAGGACCTATAATAATTTTATAAAAGCAAAATAAAACATAAATAACTATGAAATAGTGTCCTTGCATATTATATGTCCAAGGTAAACAAATAGAAAATTTATTATTATTTTAAGCTCATTTGATTATGTTAAGCCATTTAATGTAACCTTCATACTTAGTAAAACAGTCCTTGAAATGTCTGTCCTTAGTTTCCGAATGTTACTGGCCTGCTACACTTTGACTGTCTCATTGTTCCAATGTCTGTCAGCTTACAGAGGGATAAGAAACAGTAAGTCTGCAAATAAATTGGACAGACTATGACAGGGCATAGCCATCCTGCTTGTCCAAGTAATGATTTCCTTCCACTTGCAAGTTGAAATATGGACTGTTTATTGTACTTAGACCTGCATGAGAGCAGTCTACATCTACAAACACCCCTGTCATCTGCTTTCCCATTGTCTGCATCAGGAGTCAGTCTCTCCAGCCTCTGGGGAGTTTAACCTTTTTTCTTGTTTTCTCTCTCATGTCTTACATCTATCACTGAAGTTCAGTTACCAGAGTTGTCATCACTTTGCTTCTGTACCATTGATGCAGCCCAGTGAAATGAACATTTACTTACCGATCTCTTGTTTTATGGCACCTTCCCTTTCTGATGCCCTTGGACACATAAAATGAATCAGTTCAGGGCACCACACATGATAACCAGATAAGCACTCTTTCTTGTACCTAACAGTCTGATTCTCTCAGTTCTGTTCAGTGTATGTTATCTTCATCACTGTGCCCATGGCTCTCTTATCTTCATCGCTGTGTTCATGGTTCTCTTATCTTCATCACTGTGCTCATGGCTCTCTTATCTTCATTGCTGTGTTCATGGTTCTCTTATCTTCATCACTGTGTTCATGGTTCTCTGATAGGTGAGGGACCTCTTATTCTACTCATTCTACCCAAGCAAGCAAAAATAAAATGCTGCCATTTCCAGGATAGTTTGTCCATCACACGCACCTCCAGATACATCCAGTTCTTCCTACACTGCTTCACAGCATGTCTCTGAGCAAGCAAAAATAAAACTCGTGTTTCCATAATAGTTTGTTCACCTCACTCACCTCCAGATACATTCATCTCTTTCTAACCTGCTTCACAGCATGTCCCCAGGATAAGCCTGTAGTGGACCTGTGGGTCTCATATCCCTACCCACATAACTCATGTCCAGATGTCACATGAATTCTGAATGACTGTGTAGTTATGGTTCAAAACAGGAGTATGAGCTGAGGCATAGGTAAGTAAGACGTTTGATATTATAGCAATAACCAATAACTGGGTGTGGTATATTGAAGATTTACCTATGGTTGGTGTGGTTTAATCATGAGGGTGAAGCCCAAGTGATTAAACAAAGGCAACCATGAGAAAATCATCAGAGTTGATTATTGCTATTATACAATTACATTATTTAAGAAAAAAATTACTTTTCTTAAATAATATCCTTGTATAATGGTGCATGGTGGTCTTCCACATTGTTTCTGGATTTTGATCTTTGATGATGTACTGCCCATGCATATGGGAGCTGTGTTCCCAAGTTTGCTCATCACATCTCTGCTTTAGCAAGCAAGCAATGGAGAAAGGATGCTTTCTGTTGCTATTTTTTTGAAAGAAAAAATAAATGTAACCGCCCAGCATTGGATAGGTGCAATTCAGACAGGGAAAAATGCAAGGAGAATCATGTATGTTTTAGTTTGCAGAACATAACTGATTTTCCTTGTATTTTCTCTGCTCTCATATGTATGTCTCAATCTCTTATTTTTTAAAAATGTGGACAAAACATCAATAAAGGGAGAATAAGTGTACATTGTCTGAAGGAAAGAAAGCCTGAAACTGAAATGCCTGTCTTTATTTAGTGAGTTTGTTTCTTAGTGATTTGTTAGAAAACTACAGACTTTATGACAAACAAAGTCACAAAATAATGACACGCTTTTTACCTTCAGACTCTTTGCTTCACACTGCTTGTCTAAGAGATATCAATTAAAAAAGAGCCTGGATACTCGATACTTTAGAGGCTGGCTTTTGCTGCTGGTATGCTCAATTTACAACAAGCACGCTGGTTGGGCTGTCCAATCAGAGTGCTTGCTTTTGAATATCAATGGATAGTCATTGTATAATATTTTTTACACATCTTTGTTCAGTTAATGATGGGAACGCCAAGATGCAACAATAACTGAAGGCATTCCCTATGCAGATAGGTCTAGTCGTAAGCTAGGATGCATGCATTATTCCAGGATTTTCAAGTTTATGTGTAAACCAGCAGCTGGTTTTGCCTTTTACTACAAGATTTTGTAGAGTGATTCATTAGTAACTTCTCAGAAATAAAAGCAGATAAATTCACCTGGTGCCCTGACCTAAGTCTTTCCATTCCTTTACAATATCATTGTGAGTCTCCTCTGAAAATGTCCCATAGGTCCAGGCTACCAATCTCTAAAGGTTTCTTATTTGCTTATTTGCATATTCTTCCTGTTCACTTTGGTGAATCTGCTAATTTGTGAATCATCATGTACAAATATTGTGAATACCTAAGACGTAAACATGCACAGGTCAGAAGTCATTCTTTCTGCCTCATGTATTAAGACTCACTCCAAGTAGTATAAATATAACTGTGTGGAAATGGCAGTGGTTATTATTAATGAAAGGACATTTTCTCTTCTATATACAGAAATGTGCAATATTCTGAGACCATTTTATTTAAGTTTCAGAATGTATCAAAATATCACATTGTTTGACAATTGCTATAAATGTTAAATATGCTAATAAGTGCTTGATATTATATTAATTTTTGATAAAAAGGGGATTTATAAACAGAAAATATTTCAGAAAAGAAAATATCCTCTTCACAGTGCATCTAATCAAAATAAATAACATAACATTTTAAATTATTTTATTCAACAAATATCACTTGAAACATATAAAAATTACCCAGAAACAGTTGCAGAAATAATATATCAAGAACACAAAAATGTAAAGTAGTTTTTTTATATATCTAAAAAGGAATAATATTTAATATGTTGAAAACATTTCATGCTGTGTCCTTAAATAACTGCAAAAGCTTATAGCAATATACAAAGAAAAAGTGTATTCTGCTATATTTAGAGGTTTATGGAGTTGCAGCTGCTCGTTTTTTTTTTTTTTTTTTTTTTTATGCTACTGTGTCATCCACAGCACAGAAATAAATAGCTGCTGTGACTACAATTGTCATGTCCCTTATGGTAAAGTTTGTAGTCAATGCTTTGCTGTCCACATCTAATGCAAATCATCCGTGGCTTTTAGTATCTTCATAGGTTCATAGGTTCATAGGTAGGTACTAGGCTATCGGCCCTGGGACCTATACAAGCCCAGCCAAAAAGGTACCCTGGCTTTTGCCACCCAATAAAATTATTTTCCTGTGCCACTGTCGAGCAGAGCCACAGAGGTGATCCCCGGATATGTTTCATAGCTCAAAATTAAACAAACACAGCCTTCATAACCCATCAGGGTATACCACTGAATGTTATCATGAGCTGCTATGGAAGGATTAAATAAAATTGTAACTGTTTTCCCTTCTAAAGCTTCTTCATGAGATGGCTGTTACTTTTTCAGCACATTCTTCACTTCTGAAATGATAAAAAAGGATAAACTATTATTGCAAAGAATAAGAGGATGCAGATAGGGTAATAAAATAATATACAGGGCAGAAAAGAAGACAGAATCAGATTTACAATAGACAGGTTCACAAAAATAAGCACTTCTAAAAATGAAATGGCATTTTTTTTCAGCAGCAATAAAAAGGCAATACATATATGCTCCATTCACAGGAATTGATGTTGTTCTAGTATCATGATTTGGACAGCATTTAAGTCCTCAGCTAGCAATACAAAGCATTCATATGAAGGTGACACCTCAAGTGGTATTTAAACAATGCTTGTACTTTCTGATTTTCTAAATCTCAGACCATCAGATCCACTCAGCATCTTCTGTGTCACCCGGATATCTGCATTGTTTGGTAATGCAACTGTTTTCAAGACATCTGCTGCTCAGGTTTGCCATCTGGAGATTTCCGATGCTGCTGATGAAAAAGAGCTTCCAGAAATAATAACATGACACTTTACATTAAATCTCTTCTTGTTTTCTTTTTCAGATGTATAGTTTACAAGCAAGTGTTTATGGAGAAGCTTCTTGCTACTTATAAACACTTTTAGGTGTGGATGCATTTTTGGAAATATCAGGATTAAAATCTGCTCGGTACTATTTACATTTTAATATTGTATGAAAACACTGGAGTGGTTAACACTGTTACTGGCAAAAGCACTTTTTATCTTGAAATTACTACTGTTTGGAAGAAATACTCCAAACTCAGTACTATCAACAGCATACACTAGAATGGAAAATATATAGGTGTGCTTTGCCTGGCACTACAATACTTATTTACAAGACGCTTTTATCTGTAACTGAGTATAGATACATGGATAATAGATAGAGAGACAGATAGATAGATAGATAGATAGATAGATAGATAGATAGATAGATAGATAGGTAGATTGAATGATTGACTGATAGATTTATACAAACCATGTGTTGCCAGGAAACACATTTAACTAACAATGAGCATTTTAAATTATCAAGGGTTCTCCTCTATCTACCCCATCAGGGAGAAAATGCGGAGCTACATTAGTGAGAGAGGGGCTACATTTTCTCCAGATATTAAAAACCCTTTCCACTTTGGATGGGGCAGTGAATGATCATTTAATTAAGAATTGTCAGCATTAGATGGCCCTCCCTATATTTTCATCCATTTTCAGGGGCAAGGGAAGTAAGGTATATTTTAGAGCATATATGGGATAATAAAGAAGGCATTTATATAATACTGTGTGATCTTAAGTGTGTAACATCCCCTTAAGGCTCCAGTGTAAAGAAAACACTAGAGACACTCATCTCCATCTTGAATTTTGTTCTAAATGGGCTCAGGCTATAGATTTAGTAGGCACTGAGATAATACCTGCCTTAGAGCCTACATGATATAAATGTTTTTTTCTCAAGTTCAGTACTTCTCTCTGGTGCCTGTTATACCCTATTTTAATTACTTTTGTCTTACAGCTAGAAGTTGGGCCTTTGGATTCCAAATTATTGAGGGCATACCTTTCAACCTGCAAACATTGAAGTTTGGGACAAAGGCTCTTAAAAAATAAGTACATCTAGCCAAAAATCTGGAGAAGTAGTTTGCATAAAATGTTCATACCTAATTGTTTAACCTTTTCCCCTTCTAGTAGGATTGCGGGATAATATCACTCGGCCTCTTAATTCTAGAATCAAGGACAAAGCCAAAACATAATGTGAAACAAAGACGCAAAATCAGGGACAGATTTTTAAATATTGATTCTGTATACTTAGAAGGTTGCTTGACTAAGAGGTTTTCTACTGGCATACATTTTTTGAAGGATATAAAATCTGAAACTCAAATGTCTGCCACTATCTAGAGAATGAAATACACAATAGTTTTCCAAAAGAAACACAAATTATGCAAGAAGCATTCAAAATATATGATGCAAAGTCATGGATATTCAGGCAGTACAATAAAGAGTGAATGGCACAATGCAGTATCCATTCAGCTAGCAGGTAGTGCAACCAATACAATGCCCCTCCCAAAAGAGACTTAAAAAACCCCCCCACATAACTCTTTATTTTCTTTGTTCCATGTACAGACCTTAGAGGTGAGTACCAAAACCTCTGACTCCTGCTCTTTTTTTTTTTTAATCAAAGTTCCTCCCTCTTCCTTCTTGTCTCTTGCAGCTTCTTGCAGTCAGATGGGTTTGCAGCAGCAGTGGACTGATGATATAGCAGGTCACAGCCATTAAAGGTCACACTGTTTTTGAAAGATCATGATTTAAAAGTGTCCCTCAGAATTTTGTTGTATCCTGTTATTTTGTTAAAGAAATAGTAATTTCCGGCAAAACTGGGACAGTTGAGAGATATGGCTGAAGGTCAAATCTAACTAGGATTTTGATATCACTATTTATGAGATCACATATCATACATTCTGTGGTCTTGCATATGTAGGGATACCACAACTAAAGTGCACCACTCTACAGGGAAAAAAAAAATGTAGGTGAGCTTAGCTTAAAGAGTATGTGGAGTAAGTCAACAGGGGTGTGCCTGGCACTAACTATTAGGATCAGGGTTTGATTCTCACATGGGATAATTAACTAGGCTTAAAATGGTCCACAAGGGCAGTTAGCCTAGTACTAATCTATGAACCTACAGGAACTTTAATAATGCCACTTGGGTCTGGATGAGAAGTGCCATCTTGAACAACTTTAACGGAATGTAGGGTGCTGTTCCTTACTTTCTTAACATGGCTAAAGAATTAACTTTAGCTAATGATGTCAGTCTAGGGTCTATATTAGAAGAGCAAAATGACTTAATTGTTAATGCTCTTTTGTCGACACGTAAAACCCGAAGTCTGAAAACAGCGAAGTTATGGAACAGTGATTTTTTTCCCACCTTGCTCCTCTTTTAATCTGTAATAAAGGAGATAGAATGGGGTTATCATGTTTGACTACCATGATGGAAAAAATATAAATGGTTTGAAAAGCTTGTATTTAGGATGATGGTAAGTTGTATTTTAATAGTGATGAAGAAAGAAATTACCACTTATTGTAATTAAAATCTTTTTCTGCATATATCAAAAGCACACCAGCATGTTTTGATGTCTTGACGACTGATTTCTTCAATAGGGCCACTTTAAGCATTCAATCCTAAAGGCGCTTACTTTTATAAAGGCTATTTGATCTTTACTTGTCTGTGTGACAAGATAAGGCTGTAAATGTTGAACCCATTTACAGATAAATATGTTAAAGTCTGTATTTAGAAGGGATATTAATCATAAAATTCTCAAGGGAATCAATGGGTTTGCCAGGCTTTAGAACTGATGTTATAAGCAAAGCAAATGACCCAATAAAGACAGAGAGGAACACTTTTCTAAGAAGTAGTTATGGAAATTCATAATAAACCTATGTACTGAGTAAAAAGGCATTTATATCCATTACCCGAAAGGATGTTTGGGTCCTGGGGCATACCTCTCAAGTGTACCTCATTATGAGGAACATACCTCATTTGGGGTCTTAAAAAGTTCATGTTCCTCGAAGTTCCTCAAAGTTCCACATTGAAAGAGTCTGTGACACATTCAGTGTTAGGAATTTTTTTAAGTGAAATCCATGGTAAATAGAAATTAATCATATTAATTCATTAAAGCATCTATATATATATTTATAAGTAAAACCAGCATATTTCAACCATCCTATTTCCTACTTCCTAGTTGAAGTTGTTAGTAACCCATTAGTATGTGATCCACATTTTGCCCATTTGTTCCACATTATAAAGGCGAGTGTTCCTCATTTTGGAGATGGAAGGTTGAGAGCTATATCCTGGGGCCTTATTTGAATTGCTTTGGTTTGCTACAGGAAGCTGCAGTCTGAGCTAAGCACCCCTACATTTGACCAGTTTATACTGGATTGAATCAGTACTGTAGCCAAGAACAACTAGGTTAAATTACTTGTATCTGCTTTTAATCTGCTTTATGCTTAACATCAAGCATATAGATATTGCTACCCTGATTTAAACTGTTTTAATGATTTTGCTGGAAACTGGTCTTGCTGATTTTTTTTTTGCTTGTTTTTTGTTTTCTCTGGTGTCAGAAGAGAAGACTAGAGTATTTCTAGGTCAGTGATTGCTATTCAGGAAAAGAAAAGTGTGCTGATGTTGGGTAGTGTACTCTGTTGAGGGCTTTTTCCTTGTGTTTTTGTCAGTTATAAATAAGTTCAGGCTACATGGAGCCAAGCTAAGCAATGGATTTAACAAAACCACAGCAACATGCACTGAACAGATGCAATTGTTTTTGACTTGCATTTGCACACTTACCTTCACCACTTCTCACATGCCAATGTTGTTTTAGCCAATAAGTATCACTAAGTGGCGGTAGCCAAGCCTTGCATATTAAAGTGAGTCTCCTTATCTCTTGTTATTAGTATAGCATGTGCACTCCTCCACAGATATACTCTTTCAACATACAAATCTTTCTGCTTATTTTGTGTATCCTGCTATAATTTGTCTGTGCATCCTGCCTGTAACAATGGTACTTCTTATAAAGTTCTCTATCTGTCCTACTATTAAAAAACACCATCTTATAATTTACTCACTTATATGTCCATAGTTCATTCTGTTTAACTCACCAGTCACTGGACATTGCCATTCTGGTGGCACTAGGTTTTATAAAGCAGTGTACCAAATGATTCATGCTGACAGGCAACAAACTCCTACTCAACATAAACAATTCTTGTCTTTGAGAGGTGTAAACACTTAACTAATCTAGAGACTTCATTCTTACAAATGAATATGCCCTGTAAGCAGTGCACACCATCACTAAAGTCAGATTTGAATCTCACTAAACTGACTTATGTTGAGCCCCTACCAAAGCCTCCAAGAACAAAGAACACTAGGTCGCCGAGCAAGTCAAACTCTTCAGCTCCTTCATGCATTCTGCCAGCAAAGAGTCACCTTGACACAAACCACTTCAAATCTGTCACTCCTAACCACAGTAGTAATAAAAATGGTCTAGTGACAGGCGTCTATTGACTTTCCACTCACAAGGCTGGACAAATAAAGGGTTACAGTGATTTGTCTTTTAGGTGCCAGGATCTCAGATGTCACAGTGGTCCTAAGGACCCTTTCACCCCACAAACATGACTATGACATGGAGGCTGATTGACTTAAGGCACAATACCCTAACAGATATGCAGAGAAGCATGTTAGAACTTTCCGTGCATGTGACAAATTTAGGCAAGACACTCTTTCTGAATGGAATCCTTCCTTCAGCTCAAATGATGCCTAGGTGGAAAGCAAAGATAAATAGTTACACTTATTTGCTAAAAAGTTCGTATCATTCCAGGGGGATACAGACAGTATGGGTCAACATGAGATGAGAAGTCAAACTTGCTTAAGATATGGACAGCCTGCATCTCTCACTCCTTGGATTCTGAATACTGGCTAAAGCCTTTGCTGTCCCCATACTGTCTTTCTAGTCTAATAAATGGATATTCCACTGTAACAAACACACAAAACCTTAAATTAGATCACATTAAGTTGCTTCTCTTCAACTCCATTAATCTCAACAATGAACTGCCTCTATGCAAGGCTATCTTGCATATGAAAAAAAAACATTTGGGTAATTATTGAAACTTGGTTTATATATAAAGAAAGTGTTTCCTCCAGAGTTTTTCATCTACCATGACTTCAGGGCTGATGGACATTCTGGTGGTGTGTCTATATTTGTCAATGATTATATTTGTTACCTGCAACAAGATTCCTAAGATCCACAAACATAACTCATTAAACATCAGATCACCCTAGATAGGACAAATTATAAGCTCATTGAGTATTACTAGATACCCTCCATATTTCCTGATGATCAATTAAGTTTTTCTAATATTCTTGATGATCTCCCTATCAGCAAACTACCCATCAGTCAACTGAAACACCTGCACCTCAAATGTAGGGTATGACCAGACGTTCTTAGACAACTACACTGTAAGTAAGCTGACACAATGTTCTTGACCTGGTTCTTACAAATATATCTGCCTCATGTACTACTCCTCTGCTATCCCTCTCCCCAGTGAATTTTGCCAACAAACTTGTAATATTCACAGTCAACATCTCAAAGGCACTAAAAAAAAAATCTACAAATTCAAAAGTTCAAGAGCTACAGACATGCAAACCTCATTCCACTCTGTGAAGAGATCTTGAAATTCTCTTATGATTGCACTAACTGAATTCAGATACAGCAGATAGCTAAAACAAGGAATTCTACACCCATTCAGACAAATGCATATAGACGGCAGTCCAGCTAGAGCTAAATGTCATGAGAAGTTCAAAATAAATCACCCTGCTGGTCAATCAACATTAGAAAGCTTTGCAACAAAAGAAAGAAACTCAACTTTTATAGCAAATTTAAAATCTCTCAGTTCCAAGAGACCATTAAAAATACTGCAAAGCAATTTATCAGGTCCATTAAAGCTAAACATGAGCATAGACTGATGGGTCTATATTAGAAGAGTGAAGTGACTTAAGAGTGAATGTTCTTTCATCGACACGTAAAGCCAGAAGTCTGAAAAGAGCGAAGTTACGGAACAGTGTTTTTTTTTCCCCAGGGAAAAAAATCATTGGGCTGTTCTCAGAACTTTGCTGGTGCCATATCACCCCATTCTATTTGTATTTGCAACCTTACAAAAAAATTTGCAAATGACACTAAAATAGCCCAAACAGTAGGTTTTGTTTATTTTACAGTAACATAAGTATTTTTTGTACCTTTTATAAGACTGGGGAGGTTGCAAAGTAGGGTAGTAATTTTGGTACCTGACTTACCAGCCTCATAAATCAATTAGTCAATCAAGAAATTGGAGGAAAAGGGTATTTAGGAGAACTTGATACAAACACTGGTATCTGAAGAAGTCTAGTCACCAACTAGATGAAAAGTGCTTCATCTGACTGTGTTTGTTGGCATTTTATTATTTTATTAAAGTTCTGTGGTTTCTGCTCCTGGTTCTTGGCTTTGTTTTGTAGCTCTGAGTTTGTCTTAGTCTTTACTAGTAGCTTGTGGTTTGTATAATGGCAAGCAGGAACAGCCCGGACTCCCAGGACATTTTTATTTCGCAAGACAGCCGACAAGAGGCTGAGAATCTTACTAATTTAACTGCTCTCCCATGGCTTTAAGTGGGATGAGTAGTCCACCTAACAACAGGACTAAAGGTCTAGGAGAGCCATCATCAGCGTTGAACTAAATGGAAAACAATGCAGATGTTTTTTCTTCTTTACTTAATGGCAATGATACAATTAACCCTGCCATTCAGCACAGTGTTACAGAAGTGGTTCCTTTGGAGCTTATTGATGGTCTGGATCTACAAATCTGGCTTAAGAGTGTGCCTATGATCAAATACAATGTGGATGTTAACTCAGCAAGTAATCAGAGAACACCGGCAGGAGGGAACACAAACATTGTTTCTTCCCTTAAGGAACTGGATACAAAACTTTTTAAGACTAAAAATTAGAGTTAGAAATTGTTTATTTTGAAGAACGCTTGAAGGAAATAATTGTTCCCAAAGGCTTAAGGTCCTGGCAATATCCGACTGGACTAATTTCTGGTTCATTATTCCATCATGAACTGATTGACATATTTAATAAACATGGGTTTGAACTAATGAACCACATCATAAAACATTACCAGCAAATAGTTGAAAACTTGAATAAGGAAATAACAGATATTAATACACATATTTGTGAAGCCTCTGAGTTTGTGCAGTACAAATTTGATTAGAGGAGATGTTTTGACAGTATTGACAAGCACATTGAAAAATTTAAGGTAACTAAAGTTAAAAAGTTGGAAAGAGACATTTTGACATATGTGAATGGTACCGCCTACCCTCCACCTCCATCATCACTAGGACATATTGGTACTGGCCAAGTTGACATATTGCGATCGAGGTAGTCGACGGAAACAGCGAATATGAACAGATGGAATTCACCTACTAATATGGGGAGCAATGGCCTCAACCATTTGGACAAATTTAGTCAAGAAGAGTCAGTCATTAATGTGCAGGATTTTCATCAAGGAGGCTTCAGCCAACAACAGACTGGGCAAGAGACTCACCAAGAGTGGAACTATCAAAAGAAGGGCAACAACGGAAAGAAGGGGTAACCAACAACATCACCCTTCATTATACCGACTTGGGACTGAGCAATTTAGTAGTCTGTGAAAATGATGAACGTATTAGTGGAGGAATAAGCGGTTTTACTAAAGGAAAACCCATTTACATTGGTGGTATGTGTAACTCTATTTCGAATTGTAGTTTGGAATCTGGTAAGGTAGAATTAAGGGAAGGTCACAAGCACACAGTCAGTGTATTCACTTCACCTTCCAGTTTTTGTACCACAGTCAAAATAATGACTTTGATATATGTATGATGTCTGGCCTGAACAACAACAGGCCATTGGATGAAACTGATTTTGAAATTAATGAAAATAATGGCACTGAAGGAATAAGCCAGGATTCGCCTGGATACAATTTGGTCACCAACTCTAGTGGCGACTTCAACGTTTATAATTATTCTGAGTTTGATGTGGATCCTAGAGTAGTTGAAATACTAGTGAAGGGACTGTCTTTTCTACCATCAAAACCAGCAGACATGGTGAATACTATTATTGATTTTAAGTTGTTTATCGGGAAACTTAATTTACAGGCTTTTTTCAGTGCAGAACATTGAGGGATTTCTGAATTCCGTTTAGCCAGTACATTTAATCCCCCAATTAACTCTTTGATTTCAACATTTGAAAAAAATGTGTGAAATTGACTTCAGAAATTTACTACATGGTAAATCAAAACTCAGGGGGAACTTTGGGAGAGAAGACTGGGAAATCTTCACTGAGTTTATGAAATTACCATTAAGGACTATCAAACCAGATAAAGGGGGAGGTTTGGTCATAATCGGAAATGATTTGTACACTTGTAAAATGACCAAGCTACTAGACACTGACACCTATGTACCAGTCAGTTAAAATGAGGTGAATATAGCTTATAAAAGAATAAAAGATTCCTTGAATGAGTTATTTATTGAACAATTAGTTGATGTGTCCCTTTTGAATTATCTAACCATGTTGGCCCCTAGAACGCCAGCACTATTCGGTTCCATTAAAATTCATAAATATATAGTCGATACACCAATGAGGCCACTTGTGGATGCCCAGGAAAGTATCACTTACCCTATGGCTAAGGTAGTAGATAGTATATTGAAAAAATATTTGAAGGAGGAGGGTCTGATCTGCAAAGATTAATGGACATTTTTGTCAAAATTGAATGAGCTTTCATATCAGGAAGAATACAATTTCCTGATGATTGATGTCAAGGACTTATATACCTCAATCTCACAGATGGAAGGGATAGAATGGACTGACCACTTCCTCAGGAAGAAAAAGGCACCAATGTCAGAGATTAGATTAGTGAGCACTTTACTGGATATAATTCTAACTAATAATTAGATTAAAGTAAAACAGTCCAAGTGTACACAGCAGGTCCACACCAAAATAAAAATAATCCTGTTATTCACAGGTAGATTAAGTACTTTCATCAGCTTATAGCTAAAGACTTCATCAGAATTTAAATTGTGAACATTTTCAATGGGAGAGTGTTTTTGTTAAATAAGAGAAGGATTGCAATGTGTTTACAATTTCAAATGCATGTATTTTTAAGGGAAACCAGAAAATAATGAATGTGGGAAAGAGGGAATTGTTATGGCTGGAGCTTGGGCTTGTGGCTAGGGCTGATAGCCTAGTACTAACCTATGAACCTATGAACCTATTAATTGATTAATTGATCAGGTGTTGTGGTTTGTAATTATTTAAGATACCAATTTGTATGTTTGAGTAGATTCTGATGAAGCCTTTAGCTATAAGCTGACAAAAGCGCTTAATCTACCTGTGAATAAAACGATTATTTTTATTTTGGTGTGGACCTGCTGTGTAGACTTGGACTGTTTTACTTTAATGTGGTCATTGTGTTTGGTTTCTAACTAATAATTACTTTCTTTTTGATAAGTTTTATTTGCAAAAAATCGGGGTCGCAATGGGGTCCCCTTTTGGGGCCAGCTTTGTGAACACAGTTATGGCCCATTGGGAAAAAGAGTATATCTTTAAGAGGAAAGATCTATGTGAACATATTTTTTTCTACACTCGTTACCTTGACGACGTCTTTGTCATATACAAGGGCAACTTAAATGAGGTTGTTGACTTGGTGAAATATTTGAATCAGACAACTGAATTTTTGGAATTTACATATACCTTCCATCAAGACAAAATTGTTTACCTAGATATAGCACTAGTAAAAGATAGGGCCCAAAAAAGATTGACCTCTAAGATACATAGGAAGAGCACTTTTTCGAACAGCTATTTACATTACACTAGCTCTCACCCATTCCACCAAAAAAAGTCAGTAATAAAGGGCCAGGTAGTCCGAGCTACAAGGATGGTGACAGTAGAGAGTTTCATCAGTGAATATGAAAAAATAGGCAAATTGTTTATTAAAAGGGGCTATCCTGAGGAACTTATTCTAGAGATCACCAATGAGATTTACAATAAAAGAACAGATGGAATTTATATTCCATTACTAGGATTCACCCCAACAGAAGTTAGTCAAGTCGACCTAAGAAATTTTTTTAGTAAAACAAATCAAGATGTCAATAAACCCCCATTAGTTGTATTTTAACTTTTAGTGTGGAAGGTAGGGACATACAAGCAATAATAAAAAAGAATTGGAGATTATTCAGCAGTGAGCAAGGTCTTTGAACTAGAGTAGAGTCCACCCCCTCCTTTACATTTAAGAGAGGGAATAATTTGAAGAATTTGCTTGAAACTTATAATACGAGTACAGTTAGACATCCTGGCATGACAAGATGTGAGTCATGCAATTATTGTAAATTTATGGAAATTGGATATAATTTTAACATCAGGGACAGACGCTATACAACAACATTTGGAAGGTTCAACTGTAATTCTAGCTTTGTGGTCTTTTTAGCCCAATGTCAATTATGTGCTGCTTTCTACATCAGGAAGACCAATTGTAAATTGAGGGAGCAAGTATACGAACATATATATAATATTATGAAGAAGAAAACCAAAAATGCATTAGCTAATCAGACCAAGTTGAATTCCACTCACACATTTAAATTTAGGGCTATTGACCACATTCCAAAAGACTTAAGTGGTGGACCTAGGTCCCTGTTATTAGAGAGGCTAGAACTGATGAGGCAAATTCACCTGGACGCAAGCTTTTTCCTTGGCCTTACGAAATGTGTTCTATGCAGTGCCTTTTAAGACTTAAGAATTTAGCAAGATAATAATCAAATTGTTATCATTCAAGGTATTCTATTTACAGGTCATTAGTGTTAGGTTTTTCTTTGTTAACTATATATATATATATATATATATATATATATATATATATATATATATATATGCATTATTTCTTGGCTAGGACTGTATATATGTATATAGTCTGCATATAGGCTTCATTGTTGGGCCAAGTAAACATATTTGGCATTAGATACAGCCATTTTAAGAATTTTAAGACTTTCTCAAACATTGTACAAAATTAGATATTTTGCAGTCACTACAGTTGTTGTCATTTGTCTTATATGTATTTTTTATTTTTTCCCACCATTACTTTCACTGTTTTTATTGTTTATTTTACAGTAACATAGGTATTTTTTGTACCTTTTATAAGACTGGGAAGATTGCAAAGTAGGGTAGTAATTTTGGTACCTGACTTACCAGCCTCATAAATCAATTAGCCAATCAAGAAATTGGGGGCAGAGGGTATTTAGGAGAACTTCAAACACTAGTATCTGAAGTAGTCTAGTTACCAACTAGATGAAAAGCACTTTATCTGACTGTGTTTGTTGGCATGTTATTATTTTATTAAAGTTCTGTGGTTTCCGCACCTGGTTCTCGGCTTCGTTTTGTAGTTCCACATATGTTAAGCAAGTTTAACTTCTCATCCCATGTTGACCTGTGCTGTCTATATCCCCTTGGAATGATACCAACTTTTTAGCAAAAAAGTGCAACTATTTATCTTTGCTTTCCACCTAGGCATCATTTGAGTTGAAGGAAAGATTCCACTCAGAAAGAGTGTCTTGCCTAAATTTGTCACATACACGGAAAGTTCTGACATGCTTCCCTGCATATCTGTTAGGGTACTGTGTCTTAAGTTAATCATCCTACTTGGCCAGCCTCCATGTCATAGTCATGTTTGTCAGGTGAAAGGGTCTTTAGGACCACTGTGACATCTGAGATCCTGGTACCTGAAAGACAAAACACTGTAACCCCTTTATTTGTCCAGCCTTGAGTGGAAAGTCAATAGGCATCTGTCACTAGATCATTTTTATTACTACTGTGGTTAGGAGTGACAGATTTGAAGTGGTTTGTGTCAAGGTGACTCTTTGCTGGCAGACTGCATGAAGGAGCTGAAGAGTTTGACTTGCTCTGCGACCTAGTATTCTTTGTTCTTGGAGGCTTTGGTAGGGCCTCAACATAAGTCAGTTTAGTGAGATTTAAATCTGACTTTAGTGATGGTGTGCACTGCTTACAGGGCATGTTCATTTGTGAGAATGAAGTCTCTAGATTAGTTAAGTATTTACACCTCTCACAGACAAGAATTGTTTATGCTGAGTAGGAGTTTGTTGCCTGTCAGCATGAATCATTTGGTACACTGCCTTATAAAACCTGGTGCCACCAGAATGGCAATGTCCAGTGACTGATGAGTTAAACAGAATGAACTATGGACATCTAAGTGAGTAAATTATAAGGTGGTGTTTTTTTAATAGCAGGAAAGATGGAGGGCTTTATAAGAAGTACCATTTTTGCAGGCATCCAGACAAATTATAGCAGGATACACAAAATAAGCAGAAAGATTTGTATTTTGAAAGGGTATATCTGTGGAGACGCTGTTGTGTCTTTCGGCTTTTCCCAGTTAGGGGGTCGCCACAGTAGAACTCTGGTCTGCTAATGATTGGCAGTTGATTTTTACGTACCGAGTTGCCAGCCCTGACGCACAACCTTCAACGAAGGTATGCGCATTCACGTATGTCTCCATGCAGAAGACGCTCTAGCTGAGAATCAAACTGGACAGCATCTCACTGTCAGGTGACAATGCTACCACAGCACCACCATGCTATATTAATAACAAGAGATACGGAGACTCACTATAATAGGTAAGGCTTAGCTGCCACCACTCGGTGGTGCTTATTGGCTAAAACAACATTGAAATGTGAGAAGTGGTGAAGGTAAGTGTGCAAATGCAAGTCAAAAACAATTGCATCTGTTCAGTGCATGTTGCTGTGGTTTTGTTAAATCCATTGCTTAGCTTGTCTCCATGTAGCCTCACCTTATTTATAACTGACAAAAACACAAGGAAAAAGCCCTCAGCAGAGTACACTACCCAACATCAGCACACTTTTCATTTCCTGAATAACAATCACTGGACTAGAAATACTCTAGCCTTCTCTTCTGATGCCAGAGAAAACAAACAAAAAAAAACAATAAAACCAATTTCCAGCAAAATCATTAAAACAGTTAAAATCAGGGCAGCAATAGCTGTGTGCTTGATGTTAAGCATAAAGCAGATTAAAAACAGATAAAAGTCATTTAACCTAGATTCAATCAAATATAAACTGATCAAATGTATGGGTTGCTTAGCTCAGACTGCAGCTTCCTGCAGCAAACCAAAGCAATTCAAATAAGGCCCCAGGACCCAAAAAGCCTTTCAGGTAATGGATATAAATGCCTTTCTACTCAGTCCTTAGGTTTATTATGAATTTCCATAACTGTGTCTTAGAAAAGTGTTCCTCTCTGTCTTTATTGGGTCATTTGCTTTGCTTATACCACCTATTCTAAAGCCTGGCAAACCCACTGATTTTCTTGAGAATTCTTTCTTTAATAACCCTTCTAAATCCAGACCTAAACATATTTATGTGTAAATGGGTCCAGCATTTACAGCCTTATCTTGTCACACTGACAAGTAAAGATCAACTAGCCTTTATAAAAGTAAGCACCTTTAGGGTTGAATGCTTAAAGTGGCCCTATGGAAGAAATCAGTCAGTAAGATATCAAAACATGGTGATGTGCTTTTGATATATGCAGAAAAAGATTTTAATTGCAATACATGGTCATTTCTTTCTGTATCACTATTAAAATACAACTTACCATCATCCTAAATACACGTTTTTCAAAGCAATTATATTGGTTCCATCATGGTAGTCATACATGATAACCCCATTCTATCTTCTTTATTACAAATTAAAAGAGGAGTAAGACAGAGGTGCTATATCACCCCCATTTTATTTGTTTTTGCGACCTCACTGAAAATTTGCAAAAGCTGTGGTGGTACAGCAGTAGCGTTGTTGTCTCACAGCAAGAGGTTCTCCTTTTCGATTCTCGGCTGGAGATCCTTCTGTGTGGAGTCTGCATGTCCTCCCCATGGTCGAGTAGCCTCCGAAAGGCATGCATGAATGGGCGTGCCTTCACTGATGGTTGGGCATCGGGCTGGCAACTCGGCACCACAAAAATCTACTGCCAATCAATAGCAGACCAGAGTTCGGCTGTGGCTACCTCTAACCAGGAAAAGCCGAAAAGACCAGCAACAACAACTAAATTAGCCCAAACAGTAGGTAACAGTCAGATTTCTCTTTTTGCTGATGACTAAGTGATGGTTTAATAAATATGTTTCTTGTTTAAAAGGGGGCAGGAACTGAATAGTTTATGTATTGCTGCTTAGGTTATATGATCTATAGCAATATATGTGAAGTATAATGTTTGTTAATGTTAATCTGTTAATGCAGTTTGATTACTTTTGTATAAATGTAAATTTGTCTATGTCACAAGTGATAATTCAATACGGGTGTTTAAAAACTTATTAGATAATTTTCTTAAAGAATCTATCTCTAAGCACTGTCCCACTTTAAGACTTAGTTCTCAGGATATCTTTGGAAATAAAATTATCCTGTAAGAAGTCCACATCTTCAAAAACGTCTGTTGCACTTACATATTTCTTCACTCTTTGGTTAAATATTTTTGCATCCCCCCGGGAATCACGTCTGTGGCTCTGCGCAACAGGCACACAGGAAAATAATTTTCTTGGGTGGTGAAAGCCAGGGCACCTTTTGGCTAGGCTTATATAGGCCCTAAGGCCAATAGCCTAGAACCTATGAGCCTATGATATTCGCAGACTTGTAAGGTTACCATAGGACCCCAGTCTAAGAGGGAAGCCAGAACAGGGGATGAAGGTACCTGTAGTGGACACTGTGGCACTCATGGTCACAGAGGCCACAATGTACCCTCATGGCTGTCTAAATGATAGTCAATCTGGGGAAGCTCTTGTCTCTGAGCTGGTGGATCTCGCATGGATGAGAGAATGAGCTTGATTCTAGTTGAAGGATGTTTTATATTCAGCAAGCATGGCAGTGAAAAGGATTTTGATAACAGCTACCCCATAAGTCAGGTGTTGACAAGTTAAGAATGGCTAACATCAAATTGTAGTGAACTGATAATGGGGTTCACCTGCTTATGGTTATGGTCATCTGAGGATCCCCATTCAGTTTAATTTATAATTCTTACCATTTACTGATAAATCTGGATGGTGAGTTCCATCTTTGACACTAACAGAAATAATGACATATGTAAAATAGGTAATGTAAGAGTATGGTAGGTAAAGGAGTAACGTTTGAAGGAAGAGTTTGTACGGAGGGAGCTGACTGAGAAGGAGTGGTATAGTTATTTAGTAGAAATGTATGCTTATTGAGTCGAGATCAGTGTTTAATATCTAACAGAATCATATATACCCCTGCCTAATGCATACACTGTTTGCACCTCCAAAAATATCTTCTGATGCAACATGGACCACATTTCTTTCTCTTTCTTAAAGTAATCCCCCCCCATACACCTAATAGTGTGTTCTGTCCCAGTTTTGAAACCATTGATCTGCCTTTAAATACTTTCATGTCACAAGAAAAGTCACCTTTGAAATATTTGATTCACTTGTATAGCTCCTAAATATTTCTGTTCTATTGCATCATTCCTTTAAATATAACATAGTGATGATTGCTGTGGTGTCTGTTAATGTAATGCTCTTAACAGGCCAGGCATTTCTTCCTTCCTGGTATACTTAAATACATGTGCTATCATGTGCTGAATCCCCTCACATAACATCTGGAAATATCCGTATAATTGTAGGTGCCTTGGAGTATTGTGAAATAGTTTACCACTGTAAACTGTTGTAAAATAGTTTACAACAGTAATAATGGGCCTCAGTGGCCACTGTTATAAAATGGCAAAGATTAATTGTGTGTCTATTTGCATTCCCAAAAGGTGTGTTTCTTACAGTCCTCACAGTTAAAAGTTCATTAATGCTTAATTTGTAGTTATGAGTAAAGCCACTGACTATAAGTACTTAGCACCGCATGACTTCTTTACTGCAGGGAAGTGACACCATCTGCTGACACACAGTCAGTATTTGTAAACAGACTTCTGTTAATTCTTACACACTGTGGGACTCAGAGCGCAAAAATACACAGCAGAATCAGACAGCCTTAGCCTTGACAGAGTGAGTGGGAAGCTTTTGTTCCCTTTATGTAGCACAACCGATGCTCTTCCACGGATCCTAGCAGGATAGTTCTCAGGTTGTGAGATTTCTTGAAGTAAAAATTCAGGATGTCTGTGTAAATCCTGCACATACCAGAACAGGTTAGGATAGCCACCTGTATCATAACGGCAGTCTAAGGTAACAGTTTGTCCTTCATACGCAGTTATAGAAGCAACTGTCTGGTTCACAGATTCACCACAACAGATTTCTGTATGGAAAAAAGGAACAACAAAAAAAAAATGTCACTACATAACTTCATAAGATATTAAAGGCAAACAGAACTAAATACAAAAAACATTTATAAATTCAGAGTTAAACATGCAAAAATAAAAGCTCTTCTACATAGCTTTGCATTAAATAGCTCTTACCATATGGCAGCAAAAAAAGTATGTAAGCAGAAAAAATCCACATAGTCATGTTATATCTGTGCAGGTTTCCACCACAAATAGTTTATGAGAATCTGCACACATTCAAGTGCATAACCTTCCTGTATTACTGCAGTAAAAAGCTAGAAGTGTTTAATGAGAAGAGAAAATGGGGAGGGGGCCTGAGGCAGGAAGGGGCAGGGATTAAAAATCTTGTCATGTGATTTCCCAATAAACTGAAAACATTGCTGTAAACCATACGTGCA
Organism: Protopterus annectens; assembly: GCF_019279795.1. NCBI lineage: Eukaryota > Metazoa > Chordata > Ceratodontiformes > Protopteridae > Protopterus > Protopterus annectens. Next base: position 225,427,885 of record NC_056750.1, read on the forward strand.
GCCACGGATAGTCAGTAGACAGGTGTATTTCGCTTCTCACTTTGTTTATGTTGGTTAAACTTGAGAGGGTTATTATTACCTCCTGCTAAAGGTCTAGCCAGGAGTACTCTGTGGTTGTAACAGGTTACATTTATCTCTGAGCATCTCTCAAAAACATTATAACTTATACACCATTCTACTTTATTTCTAATTATTGCATTTGCTTTCGGTTTTAAACCAGAATGCATTACATTAAAACATTCATTATATCAAAAGACTACAAAAATGTTCTATTTATTGAAAGAAGGACTTTACCTTTCTGTATAAATTACTTTACTACACTATATGATCACTGTGTTCAAGAGGTTTAAGAACTATTTTAGCACCATAAGTAACTTTAAACTCTCGTGATCAGAAAAAAATGGTTTTGCATATTTGTTAAAACAGTTGTGCATATAAACAGTGCTACTTAATTACAGGAAATATAATACCGTTTGTAAATGTATTAGGCAAATAAGCACCTAACTACTTTCAGATAATCAAAGCACACCAAGTTATTTTTAGGGGACACACTCCCCAGTATCACTAAATGTAGAGGGTACCCTCACGTCTCCACTTATTCTTTTTGTAGTTATGCAAATTTGGAGTAAGACCAAGGTCATGCCTGTGTGAAAACAGGTAGTATTCCTTTCTGTTAGCCACAGTAGAGTAAGAATGATTAAGTTAACCATGAATGAGGCTGCCATATTGATGAGAGCATGTTTGGGGGTTGCCTCCCTGAAAAAAATAGCTAAATCAGTTGTGCATTGTCAGGAATTTAAATGTTTTCTATTAAAAAAAAAATGTTTCATAAAACACATGGCTGCTTAGCTAAAATGAGTAAGGCTGTGTTTTTTATTCTCTCTTGCTGGGTTTGAATCCCTCTGTTGTTACACACAAGCCACCATCCATATGACCTAGGTCTGATTCCTTCCATTTCTACTTGCAAACTCTATGACCCTATACAAATTAATTACACAAACAGTGTTCCTTTAAAGGTACACAAATGTCTAGAGGACTTCAGTGATGAAAAAAAAAAAACACAGCCTGTATGTGAACCACTACACAGACTGTCTTCTAAAGATTTGTTAAAGACTGACTCAACAGTAGGTTTTATTTGTATATTAATATAAAGAGGAGTATATATTTTTGGACAAGAATAACAGTATGAAGAAACATAGGGAAGTGCAGTCTAATTCAATGCTTTTGTTGTTTCACATAGTAGTCAGATTTGAAAATCTTTGATTTGTATGTTTAATAAAACTAGAACAATAATTTTTGCTATGTATTATTCATCCAAATATAATTATGGCAATAAAGTGGAAACATTAAATGTGCCTTCAAATCATATGTCTATAATCTTTCTTAAAAGATAAGACTATAGTTCTGAAAACAACCATTTTTTTGTTTTGCTCCAGCTGGAAGTAGCTGAAAATAATGTTTACTATTCTTATTTATACAAGGGTCTGCATTTGTAGATATGTTTACCTTTTTAAATGCATATTTAGGTGGGAAGAATTGTACATACAAAGTGAAACCACACTTGGGGTAACTCCCAAAGGTAATATGGCATGTACACCTCTCTGTACATCAGGGTAACTTTTAGGTATTCAACAACAGTCCTAATGTGGTGCTGTACTATGCTCTAGCATGAAGACGTGGAGCACCACATAAGGCTGGCTCAACGGTCCTGCTGAATGCAAGTAGTCTGGGGAAGATGTATATGCTAATTAGCCATGTGCTCTTTCCCTTGGAACTGCTCTCAAGGAGGCATCTACATGTTAAGTGATTCAAGAAATTACTTATTTATGTAGAGCAGCACAACTGTGCCCACCATGTAGAAGTACCACAATGACACAGCCATCAGTACAGAGATCAGTAGAGTGTTTGTGTGTGTGTGTGTGTGTGTGTGTGTGTGTGTGTGTGTGTGTGTGTGTGTGCGTGGGGAGGGCACTAGACACCAAGTACTGCTATGCTTTTACGTACCATAATGTCATCGGTATCAGTAAGAGGATGGGGAGGGAACACTAAATGCCAGGGATTTCTACATTTATGTACCATAGTGTCACATACAGTAGTACAGGGATCAGGAGTGGTGGGGCATGAGACATCATACAGTCAACAAATGTGCATTAACAGCATATAAATTCTTATGGCGATTGAGGTGTAGGGGGTGGAACACACTAGCCACAAGGACATACTTGATAAGTGCTGTAATATCACTTTAGCTATTATGGGGATCAGGGAAGGGGAGAACCATGGGATGGCACACAGGGCAGGGACAGTTACAGGGAATATGTGTATGTGTTTGTGTTTTATGTTCTTTTGTGTATGACTGGGGGAATGCCAGTGCCTATACAAGCAGCAGTTTACTACTGTGACTTGCAGATTAGCAAAGACTGGCACATCGCATTGGTAACTGGGATTCAGAGACATACAAATTAGTTGATAATGAGGTCTTTCCTCATTGTAACTAGCATGTCACTGAAACACAAAATACTACATCATGGGAGCAGCTATGACCTTTACTGAACTCCTGAGACTGTATTTTTGGGTTCTAGTATGAAATGCTGGGCAGAAAAGCAGTAAGCAACCAAAATACAAAAAAAAAAATGTTTGAAACAGAAAAGGATGACAAATAATCTGCACATGTTATTTTCAGTAAACAGCCTCCCCCCTGCACCTACCCAGTGTGGGACAGGCCCCTCGAAACTTATATGCACAAACTCCATGGTTGCAAAAATATGAAGAAAAGAGAAGGGATAGATCACCCACTACATGGGAATTAATCCTGACACACATTTAAAAAATGTCACAAGAGCCGTGATTTCTATGGAAAACAGTGACCAGCATTTTGTTCCCCGATATCTTGTGCTTTGGGCATTCAGTGCTCAGGGAATATCTCCTCAGCCACCTGTAGATGTATTATATTCCTGACACCAGAATTACACCTGCACAGTAATTTGCATTCTATAGTCATACCGTTAAAAATTAAAAACAAAAAAAGAAAGCTTAGTCAGTCTTTGATAGATTAGGTTCAACATTAGTTCCATCTACAGACAAACATCTGCATTTTAATACCCTTAGTTGTATCACCCACAATGGTGGGGCATTCTGCTAACATTTTTTTATGAAAGTCCTGCAGTTGATATCTGCACTTTGTCCTACAAGGCATACATTTTTCCTGCCAAATGGGCACTTTTGCCTTCTTGAATGCATTAAATATATTTCAAATGAAAATAACACAGATACCAGAATTTCATTGTATTTTACACATAGAATTTCAAAATATTATGGAAAAATGTATATTTTACAATGTTCTGATTACAGATATATATATGTATATATATATATATATATATATATATATATATATATATATATATATATATATATATAAACAAGAGAAAGAGAAACATAGAAGAATGTTTCTATAACCTTCTTTCTTATTGTTTTTAGCCAGCTTGACACTTGACATTATCCTTCAACCATCCTTTCCCCTTATATGTTGGTTGATACCTGGTTGATTTGTTGACTGATTGGCTGACTGGCTGCTGGCTGACTGGCTGACTCGTTGACTGGGAGGCCCAATTAAACAGAATACATTTGCATAGGAGGCCTGGGTCACAAAGCTCCAGACAGACAAGGCAGAGGAAAAAAAGTAAATAATATCAACATAATGTAATGCATGTAGTAGTATGATTACAATCCAGAACTATAAAAAAGGATATAAATATGTTGACATCCCTAGAGGAAGACTGCTTAACAAAATCTTTTTAACTAATCCCAATCACCATTAAGATATGATCTCACAAAAGGGATGAACAGCAGATACTGCTTGCCAAAAAAGAACAGTAGCAAAAAGTACAACAAGCAGACGGTGTGCAAAATGAAGTATCTAACAATTTTTGTAGCTGTTACTTCTACACAGGCAAAAATTCTGCTTGCTGTCTAAGTGCTTTACATGCTTTTATAGGCCATCTAAGCTGATAAAACACTTCATGCTTCCACTGTTTTTGTTCTGTAGCTGGTAGTTCATGGAGCACATTTGTGCTCCAGACAATTATGATTAGCTTCCCAATCATAACCAGATTGATGTGTTCCTGAAATGGATGCCAAGATTCATGTTAAGAGCAGATGTCATTGTTTCCAAGTCTCAAACACATAAAACAAGGGATTATGATCAGGTTGTCAATCATAACTTGCTTATTATGTGCTCAAGGCATGGATGCTAAGATATTCGCCTTGAGAGTAAAGCTAGAGAAGTGACATCCATGTTGAGAGCATAATAATTAAAGGTTATAATCACAGAGCAGAGCCCCCCTGCTAGGAGTGTGAAGGTAAGTTATTATTGTGTTTTTTTTTTACATGGTCAACATTTTGTATGTCGATCATTTGGTCTCGGCCATATGGTCTTCGACATTCTGAAATGTCGACCACGTGAAGTAGACCCACACTAATATAATATATTAGTATAAAAACAACCTTCTTCCTCATTTGGCACCTGTACCTGTACTGCACAACCCTCAAAACAGATGCATGACTACCAACTCACTATAACCGTGCCTGTCTCACTCTTAATTCACTAACACCTTCATATCTTACCGGGTAGTAAGGAACTGACACCAAAAGAAGCTCTCACTTTAATGATACCATAGTACTAATGTATACTCGTCTACCTCTTCAGCCAACACATGTGCTTATTAAAACTGTCTTTAAGGGAAAGAGATGTAGGACAAGCCCAGAATCATATAGACCCTTAAGACTACTTTCATGTTGTGGAAAAATAATGGAGAAGGTAATATTGGATAGGTTATTGTCAGAACTGGATAGGATGGGACTTGAAACCATATATCAGCATGCATATATTGAAAATAGATCTATTACCACCTATAACATGATGTTCTATTTCAATATAATAACAGCTATGAATGGAAAATTGTGCTGTGATGTAATTTATATAGATTTAACTTCAGCATTTGACAGGGTCATACACAAAACACTGATCAATAAATTAGTACAACTAGGTATTGATTTACTCTTGATAAGATGGATAGTTGCATGTTTACAAATAGGACATGGCAAGTATCATACAGCAACTGGACAGGTGAAATCCTTGCTTACAGTCAGGGTGTTCCACAGGACTCTGTCCTAGGCCCTTACTTGTTTAGATTGTATCTTTCAGACCTAACTTTTTCATCTGAGGTGTTCTACAGTCTATATGCTGATGACCTGAAATTGGGTAAACTTATTACAAGTGTTACAAATAAGGCATGTCTGCAAAATAACTTGATTAAATTGACCATTTGGGCACAGGAGAATAATATGCTGATAAATATATCAAAAACTAAGCATATGAGATACGGGAGACATAAAGTGAAAGGTCAATATATAATGCAGCACAGAGTGATTGAAACTGTAGACTAATTTACATATATGGGTATATGGGTAGATTCAGCTATGAGTTTTTCTAATCATATCAACCAATTGGTTAATGATAGTTATAGAACTATAGGCTGTATAAAAAGATTTATAAAGTCTAGGAAATTAAAAATAATGAAGTCATTGTTTGTTAGTTACATTAGACCCAAGTGTTAGTTACATTAGACCCAAACTTGATTATGGAATAACAATATGGAAACCCTTTGAGAAAACAAGCATGAGTAAACTGGAAGGAGTACAGCAGAAATATACCAAGGGCATCCATGGATTTGAAAATCTAAGTTATTATGAAAGACTAAAATACCTGAACTTGTACAGTGTCTCTTACAGATATTTAAGAGGAGATCTTATTCAGGTATATAGGGCATTTAGAGACAGCTATCTCTGGGAATGTTTGGGGTTAACAAAAAGTACTAGAGAATCATCAGACAACCCATGTAGGAGATTCTGTAGGAATGAGAAGTGTACTAATTGGTTCTCTGACAGAGTAGCCGATGCATGGAACAGACTACCAAATTACATTAAAACAAATACTAGCTTAGATATTTTTAAGAACAGCCTGGATACTTATTATGGGAACAAGTGTTTTGGTATATTGGCAAGCTAGAAGGGCATATATGCCCGTGCTTGAAATATTTGTATGTATGTATGTATGGAACACTTACTATTATTTATTTTCCTCTCTAATGTCCGTCCATAACATTCTCATCTCTCTAATAATATAAACTCTCTCTCCATGTCCTTAATTTTCCCTCCCGCTCATTACTCCTCCTAGTCTCATTATATTACTCTGGTTTGGCAGTAGAATACGCTATTTCTTGCTGCATTTATTATTAGAAATATAGTCAGTATTTTGAATAACTATATATTACTTTACCTGACATAGGCTATCCACTCCTGCAGTGCTTCTTTCAACTTGCAGCACATATTATATTCTTGATTATAGTTTATCCAAGTGATATTCTATAAATGTATCTCCATCTGTTTGTGCTTCATCAGCTACTCTGTCTGATCTGTGGACACAGGTTGACTGCAACCTATCCTTCGACCACCACATTTCCACTGTGGTCAGGAAGTCCTTCTATGTGGCACATCTCATTACCAAGGGTATTGCATCCAGGAAGAAAGAGGTCATCATCTCTCTCTACTCTTCCCTCATTAGGCCAATCATCGAGTATAATGCACTACTTGGCATGTACCTCACTAGACACCTGCAACAACTGGAGGGGCCACAAAATTACCTCATGAAGAGTATCCTAGGCCTTAAACACATGTTGTACATGGACAGACTCAAAAAACTCCAGCTATTCTGTCTCATATGGTCTACGAAAAAGTGATCTCTGCTTAACTTACAAAGCCATGTCTGGCCCAGCTCTTTTAGAAATGTTACATCTAAAGAAATCCCAATCCCTCTACACCACATGCTCCAGAGACCTCAACCTCATTACCACAATCAACAGAACATGCTGGAGGGACAGGACAGGTTCATAACCCAGAGACTGGCCATGCTCTGGAACAGACTTCCCATACATGTCAAGCAGAGCACCTCACTGGCCCTCTTCAAGAGAAATCTATAGGAAATAGAAAAATTCACCCCAGGGATCACTCCAGTGGCTCTACTTGATAGAGGCACTGGGAACTAACATTGGGCTGCATGATACTAGGGCACTTCTATGGGCTAGGCTTGTAAAGGCACCAGGGCCATTAGCCTAGTACACACCTATGAACCTGTGAACCTATGTAGGGATTTTCTTCCCATGTATATAGTTTACTTATCAACTATTGCCAAGTGTCTTTGTATGTTTTGTGGACCCTTTTCCCCAACTTATTATAAAATACTTAATCTGTTGAAAGACTTTTTTCCCCTTGAATGTAATTACCCATCAACTATTGTTTAAATGTTTTTGAATCTGTTGTGGAAATTTTCTCCCTGTGCCTCCACTGAAAATGGGTCATTGGATCAGTTGGATTTTCCCGGTTACTAAAGGACAAATAAAAATAAACAAATAAATAAATTATTATTACTGTTATTGATTCATTGCTCTCTACACATAACACTTTGCTATTTATAACACTTGCTATCATGTTTGTCTGCTGCCCTTTAGATTTGTCTGAGCTGAGACTTAAACAGGTCCATTTGGGTCAGTGCTCTGCCTAGGTTACCAAATTGAATAAATAAATACATATATAGATAAAAATCTCTTATTTATAACAGACAAAACACAGGGAAAAAAACAAAATAGAACCCATTGGCAAACAGCAGCACACGTTTCTTCTGCTGAGCAGCAATCACTGGTCTAGAAATTCTTCTGTCTTCTCTTCTGACACCAGAGAGAGAGAGAGAGAGAGAGGAAAAAAAAAAACAAAGGTAAACTTAACTTCCAGCAAGGTCACAAAAACAATTAAAATCAGTGAGCTATATCTGTTTTCTCAATATTAAGCAGAAATCAGATTAAAAAGCAGATAAAATTAATTAAGCCCACCTGTTCTTGAGAGCAGTATAGTGACAATCCAGCATATTCTGGACACAGGAGTAGTTAGCTGCCTAGCTCACCTTGTAGCTTTTTGCAGTAAATCAGAGACTACCACAGCTAAACTGTGTTATTTTGTAACAGACTAAAGAAGAATGAAAACTCAGTTCCCATTAGCAATACACTTTTCTTCTCCTGAATAGCAGTCACTTGTCTAGAAATGACTGTGGTCTTCATGTATGCCACTACAGAAAGATGAGCCAAATGAATTCCAGCAAGATCACTAAAACAGTTACAATGAGTATAGCAATAGCTATGTACTTGATATTAAGCAGAAAACAGATAAAGCATGCATACATACATGCATACATAAATACATAAATAAATAAATAAATAAATAAATAAATAAAATAAAGTTAACCCAGATCTTCTTTGGCTGTATATAGTTAATCTTGCTTAAAGTGAACCCAGTTAGGAGTGTTTAGCTCAGACTGTAGCGTCTTTAGCAAATTAAAGCAACTCAAATAAGGCCCAGGCCCAGGTAGTGTTTCTAGCAAGGTATGCAACATTTTCCACCTTAAATCATAGGTTTATTATGAATTGCCTATAATCAGTTTTAAGGAAAGTGTTCCCCTCTGCCTTTACGGAGTCATTTGCTTATAACAACTACTGTAAACTGTGACAAAGCCATGGATTCCCTTGATGATTTTTGTCTAATATCCATTGTAAATACAGACTACAAAACATTTTGAGTACATTTTCCAGCATTTCCACCCTTATCGTCTAACACTAATCAACAAAGATCAAGCAGACTTTAAAAAGTAAGTACCTTTAGATTAATATACTTAATGTGGTCTATAGACAAAATCAGCCAAAAAACACAAAACACAAAATTCTGTGCTTTAAAAAGATCTTGATTTCAATAAGTGGCCATATCCTTCTTCAGCACTTTTAAATAAAACTTCCTTAATCCCAGCTTTTCAAACCATTTATATAGGGTCCGCCATGACTGCCAAGCTTGACCTTATTCTATCTCCTCCATTACAAATTAAAATAAGAGCGAGACAATGGAGCCATCTGCCACCATTCTATTTGCTTTTGCAATAGAGTCCACAACAACCTTTTTAAAAAAAATTGTAAATGGCATTGAAAGTGGAATCTGCCCAGCCAGTAGGATGATGACTTGATAATTTTCTTAAAGAACCCGTCTCAAAACATTGCCCTAGTTTCAGACTTACTTGCTAGTTAGTAGGAGATTCTGAATATAAAATTAGCCAAGGTAAGTCAGTATTAGTCTCTGTGATGTTCACATCCTGTAAACACTTGTATAGCACTTGTGCAAGCTCACTCTCTAGTAAGCATTTACGCATAAGTCTAATAACTACACTTTTCAAGTTGCATATCTCAGTAGGGATGCAATGCAATGCATCCTCTCCTATCTTCACAATTAGCTGTCTGGCCACAATAAACTCTACCTACTAAACTCAAAATATTCTTGTCAAAATACATACTATAAAAACCCAGAATTCCTGTATCTTATAAGACATTTCTATGAGATAACAATCTAATCTTCTACATAATGGGACTGGGAAGTTATGAAATTTATCTAGCTGCCTGATAGGCCAAGAACACCATTTTCATTGTTTCATATCTCAAAATCACCGGGAGGCCTTGGAATACCTTCTTTTTATATCTCTTTAAATACGTATCACTGCAAGATTGCCTTGCATTGTTGGCAAGCTAACACTACAGAATCATTGCTTAGCCTCTTTTTACAGGCCATAAGTGCAGCTTTAGTGAACTAAAGATATGCAATATCTGTTTTTCCTCTTGCAAAGCCTCTTCTTAAAGCTTTCTGTCTTGCCCTGTTTAAGCACTGCAAGCATAAAAGCACTTCTCTGTATATGAATCTGAGGTAGCTAACATTATAACAGGCATTTTATGAAGCTGATCCAAACAGATTATGGTCATTCTTGTTATTCATCTTGGACAGAATGACCAAACCTCCTTCATTCTTTGATATATTCCCATTAGATACATGGTAGTCTTTGCATATTTAGTTATGAATACATATTTTGTATACGTCCTCCAACTCACTTGACAAAATTTCACAGGCTAATGAAGTTTCTTAATTAGACTACTAATATATTCTAATTACTCAGTATCTTAAGTGCAAATTATTATGAGCTTTAAATATTATTAAAATGCATCCTTTAGTTGAGCATTTTATTAAGGTACTGCAGGGCACATTACAGATGCAGCAGGACTTATCAAAAGTCTGTGCTATTCTATTAAATATATACTTCAGCCTAAGTCTTGTAACAAGGGACTGGCATGAGAGAGACAGAGTGAAAGAGAGAGACAGGGACTTTAACTAAAGAAGACAACAAAATACCTGCATGGATGAAAGGGACACAGACAGGGGATGGGGTGGTGGTATGTGCTTGACTATCCCAGGCCAGTGACAGCAGCTCTCAGAAGACACCTTTCTGGGAGGTGGCACCCATCAGGAGGAGGGTGTAAAAATCTCCATCAGTGATATGAGTGAGCACATCAGCTACCAAGGTATGGGTGTTATAGTTTAATATAGAAAGCCTTGGTTGCTCATGTCCCGTATTATCTGCACTGCATTATCTGCACTGCATTGCAGATAGGTTACATGTAGTTTCCAGCCTTTAGGACAGACTTGTAAGGTCTCCATAGAAATCCAGTCTGAGGAGGAAGCCAGATTATCTCAGAACAGGAAATGATCTTGAGTGGGAAATGGGACACGCGGTGCAATGTACCCTTATGGCTGCCTGGATGATGGCAACTCTGGGCAGCTCCTGCCTCCAGGTTGGCAGTTACAGTATGAAAGAATGAATAGGCTTGAGTCCAGTTGGAGAAGGTCTGATGGTCAGCAAGCATAGGGGCAAAAAGGGAACTGAAAACGTCAACCAGGATAGACAAGTTCAGAACAGTTAGTCTCAGTTTACAATGAATTGATGATGGGATTCACCTATTTATGGTTATCTGAAGATTGCCACTTCATTTTGTTTACAATTTTAACCATTTTCTGGCTATTTTGGAAAAAGATTTTTGCTCATGTAACAACTTTAAGATGGAGGTCCAGACTGCACTGACTATACACGTCACCAGTTTTGCTTTAGCTGTAATGGTGTGAGGTTCTTGTGAGCATAGTTCTTCTGTTTTTTTTTTTTTTGAAGACAATAGAGGCCCAAGCTAAGTCATCACATTACATTTTCCAGTTGGGAGTCAACAGGCTTCAGACTCCATATAAGTTTACACTACTAGATGTAAATTTACTCTCTAGTCAGGCACACTGATGCCCCACTCACTAGGCTGAACAAGGAGAAGGTTACTGTTAGCTGCCTGTCGGGTGCCAGGATCCGCCACATAACACAAGCACTCAGGTCACTCCAGAACAAGTACAAATATGACTCTGTCATTGTCCATGTTGGAGTGAATGACCTGAGCTATACCTCCCTGGACTACATGAAAAGAGACATGGAGGAGCTATCTGATCACGTAGCCCAGGCCGGTATGACCCTGACCCTGAGTAGCATCCTGCCCTCACCAAGAATGAAACCACAGTATAGAGAAAAAATTATCAATTTCAACAATTGACTAAGCTTCTGGTATCATTCAAAGGGGATCCAGTGTCTGTTAGCCTGGGATGACATGCTCGACAAGCCACACTGCTTCACTAGAGACGGCTTGCACCTGTCACCCTTAAGCTTTCGAATATTGGCCAAGGCTCTTGCCACTCCTATAGTGCCTTTTTTAGGCAAGGCTCAAAAGACAAACCCACCACCATAAATAGCACAAGTAAATAGACTGAGGGTAAGGCTACTCAATGCCAGAAGTTTAAACCTCAAAATGCATGCACTCGAGGCACTCCTCAGTATGGAGAAAATTGATATATGTGCAGTAACAGAAACCTGGTTTAAGGCTCCAGAGAGCACTCCAGCACTACCAGGCTACAACTCGTACCATACATTTCGGCCACAAAACCCAGACCGAAATACAAAAGGTGGGGGAGTATCCATATTCATCAAGGATACCCACACCTCCAGGTTAGTGGCATGGTACGATGCTTCAGAGATCATCCACATGTAACTAACAATGGGCAAAACTGCTATTCAAATTATAGCTTGCTACAGATCACCCACCATGTCCCAGGACCCTTACTCCGCATTCCTGGAAACACTGGGAAACATAAAGGTCCTACTGAACACCCTGATATCGGGTGATTTCAATTACCCAAACATTAACTGGGAGAACTACTCAAGTACAAATTCCCTTGCCCAACATTTCCTAGAATTTATAAACTCAAACACCCTGGATCAACTGGTCAACACCCCCAACAGAGGTGAGAACATATTGGACCTGGTCATCACAAACATTGGCTACCGGTGTTCCACACTGGAGGTCAACCCCTCGCTGGTTAGATCTGACCATAAACTAATCACTCTGGATATCCACATTCCGCCACCATCCCCGGTCAAAGAAACCTCCATGAAAAACTTTTCAAAAGCAAACTTCACATTATTTAAGACCGAGGTGGGAAGTTTCAAAGCCCCCATGCTACAGGATAACGCTGTCCAAGTTGCAAAATCCTTTACTAATGCACTCTACGGGCACCTACAAGAATGCATGGATCGTGCTATCCCAAACAAAACCAAGACTCACTCCTCCAAGAAAAGGAAACCAGTCTGGTGGACCCCTGCTATAAACAAGCTATACAATAGAAGGAGGAAACTAGTACAGAAAAGAGTAAAATCCCAAGAAGGGAAGACATCCCTGATCAGTATCAGCAAGAAACTACATTCCCTCATAAAATTATCCAAGGCTAGTTTTGAAAGAAAAAATTGCCATGGACTCCAAAGATAACCACAAGGCATTCTTTAGCTATGTCAAGAATCTAAGTGGCAATTCTCAGATCTGCTCGGAGTTAGTGCAGAATGGCACAAAATACACTGAACTGACCGATATAGCCAATGTCCTGGCAGACAGGTTCAGCGCAAACTTCACCCCCCTCTCACCCCTAAAAGAGCCCCTAACTATACCAGAAGAATGTAGTACCCCTGAAATCACAGACACTTAGGGTAAAACAGTCCTTTCCAAAGCCAAAAACACAGCATCAATGGGACCGGACGGTGTCCCAGGCTACATCCTACACAAGCTCAAAGATGAACTAACCCCTCACCTAAACACACTGTTTAAACTCAGCCTCTCCACAGGCTATGTGCCCACAGAGTGGTGCACGGCAATGGTTATTACACTCCACAAAGGTGGAGCCACAACGGACCCCGGGAACTATCGCCCTTTAAGCCTGACTAGCTTGGTCTGCAAAGCTATGGAGCGCATCATCATGGATCTCATTAAAAGAGACATTGGAAACCTCCAAACACTGGACCCTACCCAGTTCAGCTTTGGTAAGGGCAGATCATGCCTCCTAAACCTGGTGGACTTCTTTGAGACAGTTACCATGGCTATAGATGAGGGAAAGGTGGTCCACACAGCCTACCTAGACCTTGCAAAGACCTTCAACACCATTCCCCACTCAGGTATTATAGACAAGCTCACCAGCCTGAACATAAACCTCTAAGTCATGAGATGGGTTGCCAGCTGGCTCATGCACAGAACCCATATGGTATGAGTTGCGGGAGCTAGGTCTGACTCTAAACTGGTTGCAAGTGGCATTCCCCAGGGCTCAGTCCTAGGATCCCTCCTGTTCAGCATATACCTCTCAGAGGTACAGGCAAGCACAGGAAAACTATGGCTGACCAAGTTCACAGACAACTGCAAACTAGGGGCTATAATTGACTCTCTGGCTGACACAGACATCCTCCAAAAGGGTCTAACTGAGACAGATACTTGGTGTCAAAGCCATGGCCTCAAGCTAAATGCCAAAAAGTGCACAGTCATCCACTTTGGAAAAAACAAAATACCCACAAACTACCACATAGGTGGTAGCCCCCTAAATATGGAAGACATAATAAGGGATCTGGGGACCCAAGTAGATAGTAACCTCTCCTTTGATAATCACATTACCAAAGTGGTTAGAAAATCCTTCTATGTGGCCCACCTAATCACAAAAGGGTTTGCATCCAGATCGAAAGAGGTCATTGGGCCCCTCTATGCATCACTCATCAGACCCATCATAGAGTACAACGTCCCATTTGGGATGTACCTTACAAGACACCTGCAACAACTGGAAAGACCACAAAAGTATCTCACCAAGAGGATCACTGGCCTCAAGCAGATGCCCTATGCAGCTCGACTGAAGAAACTCCAGCTGTACTCGGTTTCATACCGCCTACTCAGAGGTGATCTCTGCCTGACATATAAGGCCATGTCCAGCCCAGAACTGATGGACATGCTCCACCTAATGAACACCATATCTCATCGAGCCACACGCTCCAGGGAGCTAAACCTCACCACAACAATAAATAGGACTTGCTGGAGGGATAGATTCCTGTCCCAGACACTTCCCATGCTCTGGAACAAGATTCCAATCTACATTAGGCAGAGCTCCTTGCTAATCCTCTTCAAGAGAAACCTTGACGAGTGGATGGGAAACAGAAAGTTTACCTCGGGGATCACTTCAGTGGCTCTGCTGGACAGAGGCACAGGGAACTAATCTAGGGGGCGGCAAAAGCCAACACATTCCAGCTAGGCTTATAAATGCCTTCTGGCAGATAGCCTAGTACCTACCTATGAACCTATGAACCTATTTACAGACAGTGCTATCATAACAAGCTCTTTATAATCCATGGGATTATATAGATGCAAATATATTTGAGAATGAGAACAAGGCTCCTAGGGATATCATAAAGGTCAGTGACTTCATTGTGGATGTATGCATAATGCCTCCTAGGCAGCTGAAGAAGCCTTAGACAAACAATGATCTATACATTGCATATTAGTTTTAGGAGCCTGTAGGGTTGTGCCAGGGTGACTTTGATTTCTGATGTTGTAGGAAAATGATTCCTTTATTATTCTGGCTGCCAGAGAGGAAACCATGTGGCTGTGTAGTAGTGTAAACATTTGAGAGCATAACATTAGGGTAGATCTTTGTTTGACTAAAAGCCATTTTTTTGTAGTGTTGTGTAATGATATTCATGTGTGTGGGAGTGTGTGATAAACATGTATATTCTGTAGGTGATTGTCTGAATCATTATGGTGTTCCTTTTTTGTGGAATAAGTAGACCCAGAATTACATAACCAAGAAAAAAGAATCTTCAGCATAGATCTACCAACATTAAGAAGCTAACTTAGCACAGTGTAACATGGATTAACCTGTGAGATTCAGTCAGTACGCCACCCACAAAATTCTAGATCCTCTGTAAGTTGGCAAGTTTTAGACAGACTCTGACAAAGATCATTGCATTTGTCCAGGAGTGATAGTATGAGTGCATAAGAAGAGCTGTTAGCCGTTGCACATACAGAAATGTGTTTGATGTTGGTGACATTCTTCAGATGGAACCAAGATGGCATAAGGACTGCTGAAACCTGGTTCTTTAGTGTCAGCATTTCAAATGCTACACTCAAATTCTTATCCTTAGTTTAAAATTCTAACAGATTATCTCAAAGAAGATAAGAGTAGCTAGGTAATGCATTATTCATCAGGTTGTGAATGGCATCCAAGCTCATTTTCTGTGTTAGTAAAGATGGACAATCTGTTCCTAAATAAATGAGGCTTTATACCAGATACCTACTTCCTTATTTGACAAATTGAGCACAGCTTGTATACTGTGAACAAAAGGTAAGCCACTATGGAGCTCTGTGTCACCACACATTCCAAAAGGTATTTCCATGAGATACTTTCCCTAAAGATCATCCTCTGGAAATGACCAGGCAGTAAGAGGTAAACCAGTGTAGATGATAGGCCACTATAAGGTTGAAGATACTCAAGTAAGATTCCATGTTTCATAGTAAGAAAGACCGAATATGACCTGTAATCTTTCACGGTGAAGATCTCCGAAGCCAGGGAATATCGAACTCCTGGAGATCAGACCAGGTCTAACTAGCCAGGTAGAGCCTGTGTCCAGTCCTCCATGCATTAAATGAACAGTTGAAATCACACTGAAGATATCTTCATGATCAATGTTCTTAAATTCAGTCTCAGAGAAAACAGAGCAGCCCATATCAGGGTTACATAAGCACTCTGTATTTTAATTTATTTATTTATTTCAGTTTGATGACCGGGGAAGTCCACTGGGCCATGAAGAGTCCGTTTTCAGTAAAGGCCCAAGGAGAAAAGCTCCAATGACAATTACAGACATTGCAAACAATCTGTACAAACATTTTTATATTCATAGAAATACAGTGTAAAATAAAATAAACGTGATAACATAAACTTGGTACAGACAAGTGAGAATACAGGTGGATTTTTTTTATATACAAGTAAGAATACAGTTCATGTAAGAGATTAAAGTTAGGTGAGGTAGGTGACTGTCCAGTAAGGTTGTTTTGGAGAGTTGTAATAGGAAAGTGAAGGTATGTGAAGTAGGTGTAGCAGAGCGTAGACAAAATGAATAGCTGGGGGGATATGTTGGAGAGTGGGATGGGTGTATCCATTTTGAATTAAGATGACAGAGCAGGAGAGATTTGAATTTGGTGAGGTCATGAGTATTGCAAAGGGTGGGAGGGAGAGAGTTCCACAGTTTAGAAATGGAGCAGGAAAGCAGGAGGTGGCCTGGGGATGTGAGGGCTTCTTCACTTGTAGGAAGTTTTGGTTTTCTGATCTGAGTGAGTGGTTAGGGATGTAAGGGGTTAATGTGGTAGGGAGGGAGAGAGAGAGAGGGGGGGGGCAGCTGACAGGTTTGTATATGTGTTTATGGGCATTGATGAGTTTAAGCAAGGACAAGTAATTGGGCAGTTCGAGCCACTGTAGGGTATGGAGAAAGGTGCGGTGGTTGGAGGAGTTTTTTTTAGTTGACAGCAAATTTACTTATTTTATTGTAGCATGATTTGAGTTTGGATTGTAGGCCGAGTTGGAGATTGTTTAGCAGAGGACCTCCATACATAAGAGAGGGGAGAAGGTAGGAGGAGGCTAGGGTTTTCCTGGTGGAGGGGGAGAGGTATCAGTTGTGTCTGTATAGCTTTTGGTGTTTTTTTTTTTGATGACAAATTGGATATGGGTGTCAAATTTTACATGTTTGTCAATGAAGACGCCAAGTAGTTTGATACTGGATACAATTTCAAAGGGGGTGTTATCCTTACTGAGTATAGAGAAAGAGTTTTTGTTAATTGGGGAGTTTCTATAGGGAAAAAAGATCATCAGTTTACTTTTATTAGCGTAGTTATACAAACTGTAGTTATGCAAACTGTAGTTATACTCTGTAGTTATTCAAACTGTAGTTATACAAACTGTAGTTATACAAACTGTAGTTATACAAACAACAAAGCAGCATCTGATTTGTAGATATTTTATCTCCAAAAAACATGCAGACTTGCAGAAAATAGGTCTGCAAAACCATTCTACATCCTGGACTGCAGGGCCCAGCCACACTTTGAAAGATTGCATCTGCCAGGTTTGATATGGTAGAAGTCTCATTGAATAAAAATACTACATTCTTACATGAGATTGATGACTGGGACTTAGCCTAATGCTCATCTATTTTAAGTTAATTTTTAAACATACATATTCCTCACTACAAGTGTTCCGCACTGCATTACTGACTATGCAACCTAAACATTTTTTGATCAAATCAACACTCACAGACCACAATAAATTTTGGAGATCATCATTATGGGGTGGCAGTATCCAGAGTCCCAGGGCCATTCCTTATATAAATGCGCTACACTGCCTGCTAGCACTAACTTCCACAAAGACCCGATCCAACATGGGCATCAGCTTATCACTGGCAACATCTTTAAAGGCACAGTATTCATATAACAGACTAATTCAGCATCAGGTGGTGAAGTAGGTTGAAGCTACAAGGAGGAGGGGACAACAAAGTGGTAAAAACACAATACTGGTTTCACTACTGGATCTGCAGTGACTATTTTACCGGCTTGTATGCTAGCTCAAGTGTTGTAGCATGAAGTAGAGGGAAGGAAAACTAAATGTCCAAAAGTATTGGAGTTGTTTCTTATAACCTGTCTTCCTTTGCAATGAATATATTGATCTGAACTCTCATCCATCCCCAGAACAGGAATTTAATACTTAACTATCTATAAAACTGCCACCATTGAGAAAGAACTGAAGAAATAATTCCCACAATCTGAAAGAGCTTTTCTAAATAGGCTTCCACTATAAATGCACATTTGCTCCTTGAAGTTTCACCTTATAAATAAATAAATAAGCCAAGTGCATCATGTATAATAATGCCACACTGTTTAAAAATAATGATGGACAATGAGGCAAAATTCATTTGCATGCGATATTCCCTGAAGTATTGCTTTCTTAATGTAATCTGCATACATGTTTATTCACATGTTTTACAATGTTCTATTAGGGTACAAGTCACATTTCATAAAGGTTTTAGGAAGTCATTTTTATTTTCACATGGCAAAATCTTTTCATACATTTGAGCAGTCAAACCTATGTCCATTTACCCTTTAGTAAAGTGTAACTGTAGCATATGGCTTTTTTAACATAAAAAAAAAATTGGGTAAAAAGTAATGCACCCCTCAGGTGTACCACTGAGTCAGTATTATTTCATAATCTTTGTGCCTGATGCTGCTAAGGACATAAAGTTGCAACTATATTGGTTTGGAGGTGAGGCTGATGTGGAAGTTGGGATATCATGATGCAATATAAACTATGTATTAAGGCTGTGAGCTGCTGACAAGCTTGATTATGTTGTCCTGGGTTTGATTCTTTGCTGAGTGACTGCACAAGTCATTTAACCAGACCCATGTTCCTGTGTCACCCCCATGAAAATAAAATGTGCATCTGGGTCATTTAACTCAGCTGACACATACATGAATAAATAGATAGCTAGATAAATAACATGTAAACAAACAGATAAGAAAAGAAGGAAAGGAATTTGCAGGACTTGGGTTATGGAGGAGTATGTGGACTTAAGATCAGTTTTACTATAAGGAACCCTATTCCTGTGTTCCAGATACAGTACATATAAGTTATGAAGTATCCTTCTTTGAAATAATTTATTTATTGCTGATCAGGTTAATCCCACAAAACTAGTAGACTCATTTCAGGGGAGACCTGAGGTGGCATTTCTACTACTAGGGAAATGTTGTCCTTGGGGAGACGTTCACTCTTCTCTGTTGGTGTTATGGTATCTTTTTCATCCACTTTATTTGCCACCATGTTGGTTTAGTTTGGTTGGGCCCTTCCAGCTGAGATATATGCTTGCATTTTGGCTTACCAAATCAGGATTGATTTCAGTGATGGGTCTGATTGACAGAAGAGTACAGAGGTAAGATGGCTTCTTCGAACTGTGAAAGTATTCCTTTGGAAATTAACTGTGCCAGATAGAAGGATTTCAGATCAGGATTGCAGACTGAACCTCAGTTTGATATCTGAACCAAAGGATGACAGGCTGAGGGGTGTGACTACTGCATAATGCTTCTCTTCAGTGTCAGCAATACAATCACCTGGAAGGGAAATGGAACCCATAGCCTTCTGATTTTTTAGCACTAAAGGCATGTTTATTACATATTGTGTCATTTTTATCAACTAACAAGGATGATTGATATGTAGTATGGCATGCTTGCTTTTTTCATGAGGACAGACATTCATCTGCACTGCCTGTGACTCCAGTTCATTTGCTAGCTCAAGTGCTGTAGCATGAAGTAAAGAGGGAAGGAAAACTAAATGTCCAAAAGTATTGGAGCTGTTTCCTGTTACAGAAGTTGGTAAACCTTCTCTTATACAGGAGTGCTGTCTAGTGGAGGCTAGGTGCTTTGCCAGGCCATGATGGAGTTTTATAATAAATTAGTGATCATCATCACTGGGTGGCGCAGTGGTGCAGCGGTTAATGCTGTTGCCTCACAGCAAGAGGTTCTCTAGTTCGATTCTCGGCTGGGGTGCCTTCTGTGCGGAGTTTGCATGTTCTCTTTGCATGGGTTTACTCCAGTTTCCTCCCACATTCTAAAGACATGCTTTTGGAGCATTCCTCCCCAGGCCTCTGCTGAAAACAGGATCTGTGGAACCTAGTCGGACTTTCCCGGTCAACAAATGTTAAAATAAAATTAAAAAATAAAATAAATCATACAAATATGGGTGATGAAGGATTAAAACATGAGGAGGGAAAAACAGTTGGATAGAGTCTACTGGAATTGAACAAATTATTCTCTGTCCCCTAGACAGGTAGTGATTTTTAACACTATACACAAGAGCAGTAGTTTAAAAAATATGTCTTAGCCTAAGATCATAGAAAATACAAGGCAACTTAGTCACAAGCCCCATGACACCTAGTCAATACCTATGTTCATACTGCACCTCACTACTCAAGAAGGGCAACGCACATCAGTCTGGGTGTAATTTGTGAACTTCCATTCAATTATTCAATTTCAGTTGAAGAATGCAAGGGTGTAACATTGATTAACTAGCAGCTGAAGTCTTTTCCAGAGGTGGTGTAGATGCCAGTTGGTACTTTTGTCTCTCCAGGGAAGCAGGACAGTTTGACCCTGGGCAATTCGACCCCAGATGATTAGACCCCAAAGCAATTGTATACCCTTTCATGTTTAAATTTACATTAATTGTCTATGAAAATATTTAGTGGAGAGTTTGACCCTGGACAATTTGACCCCAATTATATTTAAAAAGTTTCGAAAGTTTTACAAAAGCATTTTATTACTTAATATTTACATCATTACTTTTTTCACAGGAATTTAATATATTATTTAACTTTTTATATGTAAATGTTAATGTATTTATTAATTTTAGTCTGCTATGATGCATCTCTACTTTAGAAATAATGAATTGTGCTTTGGTAATTATGTCTTTATTTTTTGTAAGATAAGATTATTTCATTCCATTTCTTTGCTTATTTTTCCATTTATGCATTACATTTTTATTTTTAACTTGCATTTCATTTTGTAGTGTTAGTTCCGGAATTGAAAGTAGCTCACTTTTTGAGTAACATTTTTTTAATTTTTGAACATTTCTTTATTTCTACATGTTGTTCTGCCTTTTTACTTAAGTAATATTTGATTGTTTATCTTCATACTATTTTAGACTTTTATTTTGAATGTTTTAATGTTTTTATTATGGGGTCAAACTTTCAGGTGTCAAAACACCCCATACCCCTCTCCAGCATATCTTACCTATGTGACTTAAGTTTCAAGATTAGGTATAAATGGAGGTATATGAATTTGAAAGATGCAGGAGATGACAAAGGAGGGCATCTCTAAAGTAATAGAAATGAAAGGTATAGATTAGTCCACAAGAGTCTATAAGAAACTGAGTAAAACGACAGCACTTCAAGCCATTTCGTGATAGCTCAGAGAAATCTCTGGGACCTTTCTAGTTGATTAATGTGTCTATAAAGTTATATTCTACATGGGGCAATGCACTTAATAATTGGTCTAATTATCGCTGCATAATGAGGGATGATCACTTCTTTTGACATGGACAGTATAACTTTAGTTATTAGTTGTACTAAACAGAAGTATATTCATGCTGTTGTAACTGCATGGTGGTGGAAGGAAAGGGTCTTATTGCCCAATGTTCCAAGATCTCTTACTACATTATCATTTTGAAGTGGGGTATTGGCTATACTGTACATTGAGGGAAGAGGTGTAATTTGAACTCTTTCTGCAAACACTACTTATTTATAAGGATTCGTTCTTGCTGTAAGGATTGGGTATCAGAGAGAGGTTTGACAATAATGTTCAGATTGCAATTGTATCAAATTCTTTCTCCCTTTCTATCTTACAATTCCTTTCTTTACTAGGATAGTCCAACTGAGCTAAAAGGCTATTTTCAGCAGAGACAAGCGGAGAAAAGCTCTGGATACAGACAATTAAAATGACATAACAAAATTTAACTGTAAAAACATAACATTGTAAAGAAATTTAAGTAAATGAGAGAGATAAACAGGTTGTTTTATACACACATACATATATATATATATATATATATATATATATATATATTTATATCTACTCCTGATTATTGACACTGTATAACGTTGTATTCCTACCTAATGTCTTGTAATAATCCTGTATAACATTGCTGTTTAATGCTAATTTATAATGCAAATTGTTTAAAATGTTGGCGCTTTTCTCCCCGGGCCTCCACTGAAAAAGGGCTAATCAGATCAGTCGGACAATCCCAGTCAACAAATGTAAAATAAAAATAAATATATATATATATATATATATATATATATATATATATATATATATATATATATATATATATATATATATATATATATATATATATATATATATATATATATATATATATATATATATATATATATACGTATACAGATAGATATATAGATATGGGTCTACGTCACAAAAACAAAACACCACATTACTGAAGATTAGAAGGCCGAGATGAGAACTCCAAAAATTCATTTGAATGAATGATCACATAGTCGACATGTTTCCAATGGTAAGTAACCAGATGTCCAACAAGGGAAAGTTTACCCTTTTCACCACTGTAGAGTGATCCTGGAGTTGATATATTTAGTTAGGGGGTGTGTGGATTGCATAACCCCTCCCACACCTGGGTGGGTTGGAAAAGGTGAGGTGTATTTTCTGTCAGTTGTTGGTCCAGTGGTTACTTACTGTTGGAAATGTGTCGGCTATATGGTTGTTCATTCAAATGAAGTCTCAGAGTTCTTGTCTCGGCCTTCTCATTTTTGTTAATGCTGTCTTTCATTCTTGTGAAATAGACCTATACATATATATATATATATATATATATATATATATATATTTTATCTACATTTCATATTTATTTATTGACATTTGATTAATACATTAAGGAGAATAATATATACTTTCGTTAATACATTGTTAAATAGAATAATATATACTTTTGATAATACATTGTTAAATAGAATAATATATACTTTTGATAATACATTGTTAAATAGAATAATATATACTTTTGATAATACATTGTTAAATAGAATAATATATACTTTTGATAATACATTGTTAAATAGAATAATATATACTTTTGGTAATACATTGTTAAATAGAATAATATATACTTTTGATAATACATTGTTAAACAGAATAATATGTACTCTGCTGCTTTAAGAGAATAGAGGAAGTTAGAGTAATATATATTTTGCTGACTTAAGAGAATACGGGCTGTTAGAGTAATATATATTTTGGTGATATTAAAGGTAAGCAAAGTTGTATAAAAGAGGGAAGAGGAAGATGAAGTAAGTTGAGAATGTATGGAGGAGGAGAGTAGTGGTGTGAAAATGAAGTATGGGCACGTGAATGTAGGTCGAGCTGTAGATGTCCAGATAGAGAAGGCAGGACATACTAGTGACATATGGGCATGGTTAATCAAACTAAGAACATAATTAATTAAAGGTTTGGATCTGTGGTCTGAAGATCATAGACATGGATAATAATGAAGGGTCATAGTGCTGAGCCCTGGGCTACGCCACTAGTTACTCTCATACTTTTGAAGGACATGCCTTCTACCTTAACTTTATGAATTCTATTTTTCAGAAAGTTAACTACTCACCTCCCTGCATATAGATCTATGTTTAAGATACTTAGCGTATTAATGATGCCAAGTATAGGATATAGTGTTGAACACTTTGTCTAGATCAAAATAAGCAGAATAACCACTGTCTATAGCCAGTGTGTAATTAAAGCAGTTAACAAAACTGAATAGGCAGGATCTCCCTTTGAAAAAGCCCAATTGATGTGATTCTAGCCTGATAACGATTATCATATCATAGTTTATGACATCAGATATAATGCATTCCATAGCTGTGCAAACCAGACTTACCCCCTGTGTGCATTCCTT
Source organism: Protopterus annectens (assembly GCF_019279795.1). Classification (NCBI taxonomy): domain Eukaryota; kingdom Metazoa; phylum Chordata; order Ceratodontiformes; family Protopteridae; genus Protopterus; species Protopterus annectens. The sequence continues at coordinate 225,451,750 of NC_056750.1, forward strand.
TGTGCTATTCAGGCTGTAAGGGATTTGGAGAAATTGGACAATTTAGTGTTTGCACTACATTGGTTTGGTAGTGAAGTTGCCATTTCTACTGGGTCTGAGTGGATGGTGCTATTTTGGATGAGCTTAGAACATTGCTGGATATTATTTCTTAGATTCTTAATGTAACTGAAGAAGGACCTATAATTATCATTGATTTCAGAAGCTATATAAGTTCATGATTTGTTTCAATAGTCCTAGTAGTAGCTTTTAGCTTTTTATTGATATTCGTGATGGAATCTTTAATATGAGGAATTTTAGATCTGTTGTATGATTTAATTTTTTTTCTTGTTATAGAGTCTGTTTAAGCTGTTGGTTTGTTGTTAAATTATCATCATCATCATCAACCCCGTTTTTAAAATTTTCTACTAGGGGTCGGGTATCATGTGAACTGTCGATCATCTCTCTCTGTTCAGTGCCAGTCTCCTACTTCTTCGACAGTCACGCTTGGATGTTGCAGATCTTCTCTCATACAATCCATCCATCTCTTTCCTGGACACCCTCACTTCTCCAATCTTCCTGGCTGTCCTAAATCTCCTTCGCCAGATTACATTCTGCTTTTCTGCACATGTGCACAAACTGCTGTAATCTTCTCTCTTTGACTTCCTCTGCAGTTGAAGCTACTTTGGATTCTGCTCTGTAGTCCTCATTTATTTCTCTGTCCCACAGTGAGCATCTTACCACCTCTCTCAGGCATTTTATCTCCATCATCTTTAGCTTCTTCAACTGTTCTGCTTTTACTGCCCAGGTTTCTGTACCATACAGTAGTACTGGTCACACCCTGTTTTGTACACCTTATTTTACAGCTTTTTTCGCATTCTTCTGTCATACAGTACCACTGACACTCTGTGCAAGTTGGCTGCAGGCCCTCTGATTCTAGATTTGACTTTCTCATTCAGACTTCCCTTATACTCAACCAACCCACCAAAATGCTTGACGCTGTTAACCTCTTACTCCATTTTCCCTTCTATCTCACATTTCAGCTTTTTCTGATGCTCCCATTTGCTTCCTTTACAGCTGTTTTGTTTGTACTCAGTTTTACCCATGTGCCTTCAGTTTTGCAATCCATTCTCCTATGTTTTATTTATGTTCTTGCTCATAGCCTGCCTGTAATGCCACATTGTCTGCATTCAGCAAGTTTGTTGATCTCTACCTTTTGACCTCTTTGCTAATGTAGTCTATTATCAGTATGAACAGCAGTGGGCTAAAAGTTGAACCCTGATGCATAACCACTCCCACTGGGAACCCGTCTGTGAGACCAAACACTGTTCATACTTAAGTCACTTGGCCCTTGTACATAGCGTGCACTAATTCTACCAGTGCTTCTGGGACTTTGAACCACCATAGGACTGCCCATGTTAGCTTTTCGGGGACCTTGTCATATGTTTTCTCCAAGTTTAGCAATGTCCAGTTGGACTCTTTCCTCATCTCTAGCTTCTTTTCAACTATCTGTCTCACTGCAAATAATGGGTTGGTTCTACTGCATACTGATCTGAATGTAAACTGTTCATCTCCCATATTATACTTTCTACTATTCTGCGCATATGTGTCAATTGTCCAGATTTCTGCCTCATATTTTTGGCCTATTTCTCATGAAATGTATGGTTTTCTGACAAGTTACTGAGGACTGTGGTCAGTACATAATGACAGGCATTTGAATTTTAGACTTCATACCTTTCAGAAAATGCATGGCAACACAAAATCTGTCATTCTATCAACTTTCTAATATGATAACAACTATATTTAAAATCTATCCCTATTTTTGGACCTTTGCCCTACCTCCATTATTTTGACTTTCTCCAGATTTGTTGTGGTAAAAGGTTGACAGGTATGACTCTGCATATTTGTTTATGAAGCACCCTCTCCAGAACTTTCATGCAGTATGACAGGGGTTTGAAACCTCTGTACTGCCCACAGATGCAGATGACCCCTTTTTTATACACTGACACTAGTATGCTTACTTGCCAGTTATCTAGAATACACCTTTCTCTCCTACTGCTTTGAGTGCCCTCAGGAGCCATTTCTCCCCTATATCTTCCAACATCTTGATTATATCTGATATGACCTTATCTGAGCCTGCTGATTTCTCTGACTTCATCTTCCTTAGTGCAATTCTTACTTCTTCTATGGTGGGCTCCTTTTCTTTTATCATCGTAGGCTGTGCCTGGGGCAGTTCAGATTTTGTGGGGTTTTCTTCATTCAGAAACTGCTGGAAGTACTCCTTCCACTTGCCTTTGATGTCCTGTGGTCTGGTGAGCAGTGTACAGGTTGTCTGACTGTCTTCATCTTCCTGTCTTTGCCTTGCAACCTGATAGAGTTTCTTTGTGCCATCTATTGAGTCACTTTCCAGATGGTGACAGAGTGTCTCTGATGCCTTCTTCTTTGCTATTGCAACTCTTAGCCTGGTCTGTCAATTCTAATTTCCATTTTTTCCTGCACTCCTTCTTTCTTTCTTTTGATGACTTCCTGGACTTCTGCATTCCATCACCAGTGTTTCTTATGTATCTTGCTTCCATACCTGTCTCATGCACATATCTGTTCTATAGTCCTTACACATACTGTTTTGAGGCACTGCATTCTTCTTCAATTCCACCTATTTACTCTTCTTCCTGAGGTGCTAGAGCCCTGAGTAATTTCCTGAACTGTTGTGCTTTCTCTCCAGTCAACATCTAGGTCTTCAGTCTACTCTGTGTTGACCTTAGAACCTTCTCTGATCCTTGCTTGCAGCTGATTGTGGCAATCAGGGATTTATACAGTGGGCTATCTGTTTCACTGGTGATGACTTTGCAATCACTATTTCAACCTCAGTCCTCTTTCCTTCCTAGAAAGAAGTCTACCTGAGTTGCATTTTGGCCACTCTTGTATGTGATGTTGTGACTGTCTCTCTCTTGTTGAACCATGTGTTGGTCACCATCAAGCCATTTGCCACACAGAACTCTAGAATAACTTCCCCTTTATTCCTGTTGTCCTATTTATATGGACCCAGACAATCCTCATATCCCGTTCTTTCTATCCCAATATGTGCATTCAGGTCACATATTATCAACACCAATTCATGTTGCCCTGCTATATCATGCAACTGTTACCAGAATGCACTTTTTTCCTTTATATCAAATCCCTGCTGTGGGGCATACACTGGGATTACTTACACTGGAATCTGATTGCCATGTGTCTATCACTAATTCTGATGACATCCCTCACTGTCTTCCAAAGCAGTTCCATCACCATAATTCTAACAACATTTCTTGTCTATTCTGCTCCTGAGTAGCAGACTCTGGATACCAAGCCAAGTGGTTTTCTGCACTGCCCTTCCATCCTAGATCCTGGATATAGAGGATGTCCAATCTCCTTCTTACAATCAAATCATCCACTTCCAAGATGCGTCTTGCCAGTGAACCAACAGTGAGTGTAGCAATTCTTAGTTCATGTTTTGCAGGTTGATTGGTTTTATGCCTAGTTGTCACTCAATAGAGATACCCAGGTAACTAAAGCTGGGCAACTTGACATTTGCTGTCTAGTAACTTACTGACACAGGACTGCTGGATTTTATGGACGGCACAAAATGGCCAGTAGGGGCGCATACACCCCTCCCACCATTAGCATGGATCCCAATTTATCACTGGCAAATACCCATGTTCATTTTTGGTGACATTATTCAACACGATAAAATCAGTTTACTATGGTATGCTCGAAAGGGGTCTGGTCGAACAGTGACAACACCGGAATATAAGGCTGAATTTGACAACAGCTGAAGACCAGAATATCAAAAATGGGAAACACAAAAATGTGCATTCGACAGTTTTGACATTTCAGTCTTCCACCCAACTTACTCAGCTTACCTTTACTATTTAGCAGGGGGGGGGGCGCTATGCCCCCTGCACCCCCCCATGTGGGAGGCTATGCCCCCCTTCCCCCGCACATTAAATATACCAACTCTGAGGTCACACTACAGTGAGAAAATGGGCTACTTCCCTGTTCCTCACCGAAGCACAACCTCCCTCCATAGTCTCAGGACGTCACTTGCAGAAAGGCCGAGTGCACTATGCAACTCAACTACCTGTGATCGATCACTTTTGGTTCAGTTTCCTGTCCCTTGAAAATCTTGATTTTGGACATTGGCCGTTCGACTTACTGCCATTGATATAACTCATAGCAAACCATAAAATCATCTAGAGACAATTTTTACACCCCTGCATGGCTAGCACTGATATTGTGCTCAGTCTGTGATCCATATGCCCAAAGTGGTTGGTCTATACAACTCTTTTCCATATAAGGCACAATCTAGAATCTGTGATGCTGCAAACAGCTCCATTTTTGGTGAGTCTGAGGTGAAAATACTCAGCATATTTTGAGAGGTGAAAGAAACCCTACAGACGCACACAGAGAGCAGGAAAATTCCATACAGGAATTGGCCAGAAGTCAGGATTGAACCTTGTACCTTGTGCATGGGAGATGAAGACCTTAACCATGATGGAAACTGGAGATTTGTTGTTAAACTTCCCATTACATTGATGTTTGATAGTTACTGGAGAGGATTAAGGCTTTGATTTGTTAAAGATCTACTTCCTGCAGTCCAGGGTGCAGGGCATGATTTCTTCCACCTTTGTTTGCCTACTTTCTGACTCTAAGCAAGTTATTTAGCCAGACAGTATTATCTGTTCACCCCTACAAAAGGGCACTTTTGTCCACTGAGGTTACAAGATTATCAATTGTATAAAAATACATAAATATTAGTTGGATCAAGTAGGGACAGCCAGATCTTGGCACTTATCTCTGAGAGATGATAACTGCTTTGTGTAAATTGCAGGTGTTTTGGAGTTAGGTATGTTATGTTATAAGTTAATTTGGTTAGCTTGTCATATAGAGTTTGATGAGGTTTATCTGTTACCCTTTTGGTATGTACCTCACAAGATATCTACAACAACTGGAAAGGCCGCAGAAATACCTCACAAAGAGGATTACCAGTCTCAAACAGATGCCCTACACAGACTGTCTCAAAAACTCCAGCTTTACTCCGTCGCATATGGCCTACTCAGAGGCAATCTCTGCCTAACATACAAAGCTATGTCAAACCTAGAGTTGTTGGACATGCTCCACTTAAAGAAATCCCAATCCCTCTGAGCTACAGGCTCTAGGGACCTAAACCATGTCACCACAATAAACAGAACATGCTGGAGGGATAGACTTCCCATACTCTGGAACAAACTACCTATCTATATCAAACAAAGCTCCCCGTTAGCACTTTTCAAGAAAAATCTTGATGATTGGATGGGAGATAGAAAATTCACCCTCAGGATCACTTCTGTGGCTCTGCTCGACAGGGGCACAGGAAAATAATTTTCTTGAGAGTCGAAAACCAGGGTACCTTTTTGGCTAGGCTTATATAGGCCCTAGTACCTACCTATGAACCTATGAACCTACGAAATCTTTAGATTCAGAATTATTGACTGTAAGGGTTTTAGAGATTTTTGAAAAAGAAGGTTGCAGTTTTATCATCAGATTTAACTAGTGATGGAGAAAAAGAAGTGCGGTACTTGTAGTGGCTATATTAGTTAGAACCAAGTCAAGAATATTATGTCCTTTAGTTGGTTGGTTAAGAACCTGTTCAAGGGAATTTTTATTTATTAAGTCTAAGAATCTTTTGGTGTACCCAGCTTTGGAGGGATAGGATCTCCAGATTAATGAGGGCGTGGTTGAAGTCCCCCTTTAGAAAGGCATTTCAAGTATATTAAGGAATCTTATGTTATCATTAGGGGACACATAGCATATCCCAGAGTAGGCTATAAGTTGATAGTTTTTCTTGTTCTGGATAAGATGGGTTTAATGAATTCCTTTTGGAGGTCTCTGGACTCTCTCTAGAGGTGATATGGTCCTTGACAAATATATAAATGCCACCACACTTTCCATCAGGTCTGAATGAGTGGTGGTTACAAAACCAACAGATGGAAGTAATATTATCTTTTCACTGAAGCCAAGTTCTCAGTAACTACTTAAACATGTATGTATTCAAGATGTACGGCAGACTCAGCTCAGTAAATTTGTTGTTAAAATTTCCAACTTTCTAAAGACCCACCATAATATGGCCTGATTTAGGTTGGGAAATGGCTACATTGATATCTGCTACAGTGGGATTCCTCTTACTTCATGTCTGTCTGTAAAGGCACTATGGGTCAGCAAGGGTATTAGCCAGTATACAGAAGTTATGGAATGAAAGGTGTAGGTCATTCCTCATGAAAAAAGCTAGATGGTGAGTCATC